>NW_006289813.1:958507-984040 GCF_000327345.1 Myotis davidii | reverse complement strand
ACAAGTCACTGGTTCAGAGAATCCCAAATTCCCAAACTCCTTTTCATTTATTTTATTTAAACTTTTAATAAAAATAGTGGTCAGATCTCAATGGAATGATCCAGGCCCCAAGTTATAAGCTCCCAAGTATATACGACTAACTTGGTGTCTATATTTGTTTACTAGAGTTGCCATAGCAAAGTACCACACTGGGTGGCTTAAACGTCATTTTCTCACAGTTCTGGAACCAGAAGTCTGAGATCAAGGTGTTGGCAGGGTTGGTTTCTTCTGAGGCCTCTCTCCTTGCCTTGTAGATGACCACCTTTTCCCTGTGTCTTTCTATCTTAATCTCTCTGTACCTATCTATGTCCTAATTTCCTCTTCTTATAAGGACACCAGTCAGATTAGATTAGGATCCACTCTAATTACCTCATTTTACCTTAACTATCTCTTTAAAAGACCCTATGCTCAAATACAGTTACATTCTGAAGTACTAAGGGTAATAACTTTGACATATGAATTTGCAGCAGGCCCACACAATTCAGTCCCCGACATATCCCAACAATTTCCTTTTACAAAGCCCTCTATGTGGTATAATATAAATGCCTTTGACCCTGACAAGCAGGAATTTAAACCACTGCTTTCTCTAAAAGGTTTTGATACCTCCCTGTAATGATGTAGATAAGTTTTTCTGTGACCAAACTATAGTTTTTATCCAAACGGTGTTATTAATTATAGTTTTCATCTTAGCAGACGTCATGGATCTCATTTGTAAAAAAGAAAAATTATAGCAAATGTTTTTGCTGATTATGAATTACCAGTTAGGAAAAACAAATTCTAGATTTTTAAATATTTATTGAGACCAATACCATCTTCTCAAATTATTATTGTCACATACCTGGCACTTAAAACAGCATAACCTCTAGTCAAAAAATAGTCCAGCATCACTTACCCTGAGCCCTCAATATATGACAAACTCCTTGGTCATTTCATGTGAAGATTAAAAATGATCTGACAAGAGGCAATTCAGATGTATGTAGTTATAACAATATAAAATCTCTCTTTATTGGTGCCTGTTGGTTTCACATATTGTGTTAAGTGTGTCATATGCATTAAATCATTTATCCCCTCAAAAATCTCTGCAAGAGAGGTGTTATTGTCCCTGCTCTACCAGTAGTAAATGAACCTCAGAAAGAGGAAGTAGATTGCACAAGGTCACAGAGCCACAGAGGGTTAGGACTTATATGTCAGGTCTTACATGAACCTAGTCAGTCTCATATGACTCCAGGAATGTTTTTGTGTTTATTTGGGGGGGGGGGGTTGTTTCTTTGTTTTTTTTCCTAGTACATGTTGCTTCTTTGACTTCTTAAGACATGTAACAGTGTGCTCTCAGTGGCTCTGCAGCTCAAAACTTTCCCTGGGCCATAAAAATACCCAATCTAGTTTCATCACTGTTAGTTTTGGTAATAAAATAACAGCACCTTTGTTTCTATACCTTAGCTGCAAAGTCAGTCATGGGGTATTCATGATCAGAAATGTTTACATTTTAATCTATCTCTGTCTCTGGGTGGTGATGAATACTAAGGCTATGTAAAACAACAATGGCACATTTATTCTTCATAGGAAAGGTGAATTATATGAAGTAAACCTAGTAGTAATCACAAGCTTCCTTGTAACATCTCTGGGACTGCAGTCTTGTGAGTGTCCCTTTAAAACACTTAGTTAAATTTGGTTTGCTTTGTGCCCTGGCCTCCCAGTCAAGATTGCAAATGTGTTGGTTGCAGGAACCCTTTCTTGGCCTTCGCTTAGCACTGTCTCACTGCGCTAAGTACAGTGCCATGTCCAGAGCAGGAGCTCACTAACAAAAATGACCAGCTTTAGAGTCTTTACAAAATGACCACCAAGAAGCCCATTAAAGAACTTGGTGATGAACATCCAAACTGTGCAACAGGCTGTCTAAGAAATCCTTAAATCTGGCCATGTTGGGACAGCTTGCCTGCTCCCTGAGGTCGGATGTGCAATCTCCAGAGCTTTGATTTTTAAATCATAAATGCCTGCGGGGTGCCTGATCAGGTAGTGAGGAGGTTGTTATTCTAACAATTGTGCAATTCCATTGGTTTATGTAAAGTAAGAGGTGTAAGAAATCATAAACGTTCCTTTTTAGGGCCCCAAAGGCAGTCCTAAACAGAGCAGGATTCTGCATGGGGCCCTCATCCATGGTCTGAGAGAAGACGACTGAAGCACCAAATCTGTCCAAGGCCACCAGTATAACTACTAGTAGAAGAGCCTCCCTTCTTCCTCCGGTTGCTCAGCTGTCTTTTTTCTTAGTAGGAACCCTTTGTCTTGGCCAATAGAGTAGATTATCGAAGTTATACCAACTGGAAAAAGCAGGGTCGTTCTATATAGAGCTTTGCTCTAAGAACCATATAACTAGCCACAACACACCTTTTCACCTAGAAGTAAAAATTACCAATAATTCAAAGTAACAAATAAACACACTTAGTAATTAAGGCTGAGCCACAGGGCCCCTTGGCAAATATAACAGAAACCCTGATGCCAGAGATAAAGAGGTCTTTCTCAAAGAAAAGCATTGTCCTCAAAAGATAAAACACAGTGAGAATGTGATGAGATGGACACCGGTAGATCTGGTCTCCAGGAAAAAGGCTTTGTTCAGGGAGCCTGCTACGGTGAACAAAACCTTTCTTTAGTCTGCCATCTCCTTTTGGTTCAGGACATCTGTCTGCGAGTTGACCCTAAGCCTTTATATTTGTCGCAGAGTAACTCTAGGCACTTCTTCTCAAGCTTTCTACAAAATTGCTCACCTATGGAGAAAAAGCTTTCAGTGTGGTTAATAGATGAAATGAGCTAATGGATCTGCTGATCCTTTAAGGAGGCAGAGATAAACTTGATGTGGAGTTGGAGGCAGTTTGGAAACAAACAAACTCTAGGAATTTAGGTAGTTTCCTCTGAGTGTTCAATAGCCTCAGCCATTTCCAGATTGGTTTGAGGCTCTTACGCCTCCTCCCTGGGAAACCTTTAACTGCATCACACCCTCAGGGAGTTGATAAGTGCACCAGCACCTAAAAGCAGAAGTAGAGATGGGGGAGATGGAGGAATCTTTGCTTAGGGTCACTTTTAGCAGTGAGCTGCTTCTGGCATGTCTTTAGGAGTCAGAAACATGACAGAAGATATCAAGACCAAAGTCAAGAACTACCAACCTGCCCCTTTTGACAGCCGTTTCCCCAGCCAGAACCAGACCAGGAACTGTAGGCAGACCTACCTGGTTTCCCACCACTGTGAGAAGGCAATGACATGTGCAAATGATACCAGTGTTCATACAAGTCTCTCTGCCCCATATCCTGGATGTCAGCCTAGGACAACCACCGGGCAGAAGGCATGTTTCCTGGGAAGATCTGAAATGTCTCCACCCCACCATCCTTCTGTCCTCTCCCAGAGGGGTGAAGGGGGACGTGGGTACATCTCACCCTGGGATCCTAAAATATGGCTTAACTAATAAAAAATACTTGTTGGAAAGGTGTAAAAATAAAGTAGAAATGGAAGACAATAAAAAGGAAAGATCTTTCTGGTAAAATTCCTTTATTTCTGAGTTCTTTCCTTAGAAGAAGCAAGGTTGTAGAAACCACTCATTTAGATTAGGGACTAAGGCCATGAATTTGGAAAAGCAAAATAAGCATAAATAAGAACAAGAAGGTGAAATCTGAGATGGAAAGTCAGGGAGAAGATAGAACCTGGATTATCTAAGCCACTGCCAGTGATGCCTGTGAAGCATTGTCTAGTGTATATAGATCAGAATATCGCCTAGCACAGAGCCTTCCTCCAGAACAGCAATTCTAGAAAGTGAAAGAGGACACGAGGGGCTCTAGAAGAAGTGAGTCACACCAAAGCCCTCACTACACAGCTTACCACCTCCTTCATCAAGGCAGAAATTACTCCATATTAGCCACAGCTTCCATGATCTCATTAGCAAAGATATTGGGAAACTGCTGTTCCTTAGGAGGGAGATTGAAACCATGCCACAAGTTATTTCACCCAGAATGTCTCAGCCTAATTGGCGATGGGGAAGAAAATCCATCTTCCCTTAGCAGTTTCCATAATCCTGTTGTTGGGAGGATACTTGTGAGATGGAAATAGAGATGTGTCCTGATGTGTCCAGGAAAAGGCCTCAACCTATCAGATATCCTAAAGATTTGGAGAATGGTTGAGACACTTTCAATGCAAGTGACCAGCCTGGCCAATAGGCAATTATGGGCTTACAAACTAAAAGTTCGGGGGTGTATCTGACTTGGTGCATAGATGGATTCAGGATGCAGAATATATGGTCAGGGCATGGCTTTTTTCCCTTCAATTAGTCCTGCGTTCTCCAGCCTCCAGTCCCACATGATGGCAGTGGTAGCACAGACCTCTCAGCCTCTCAGGGGCTCAGCCTCACACACAGGAGCAAGAGTCCTATCCCAGCACAAATCTCAGAGCGCCTGACTGGGTCACATGCTCACTCCCAAACCTAGACTATGGCCTTGACTGTGGAATCAGGAGATGGACTTAGAAAAAAAAGATGAATTTAAGCTATGGCTAGCATAAGAAGTAAGAATGAATACTAAGCGAGAGAAACAACAACAAATGGCCACTGTAATCAGTGAGTGATCTTGATGTGGGTGTTTGCAGAAGAAACCTTTTGTCTTAGCTTGGGTTTCCCCCAGTAAAGGCTTGCATGTGGGTCAATAATTTACAGAGACGAATCCAGGAAATAGTTGGGAGCTGGAAAGAGTAAAATTGGAAAGGAGGAAAATGTAATGCAAGGACATTGTGGAGCAATGTAGGAAGAAGAATCCGGGAAGGAAGCATTAACTGACCAGCTACCACCCTTCATTGGTGAAGGATTACCCATGGGTGGTAATTCTCAGTTCCAGATTTGTATATGGCATGAAATCAGCTTAGTGGGTTCCTGCCAAGTCAGAAAATCCTGTCGGCACAGAGAGAGAGGTAGCTGGTTTCCATGGCAATGGGTTGGAGTAAAAGGAGCAAGAGGATGTGAGGTGGCCAAAGTATTGGTACTTCCTCCTGGATACTTAATTCATTTTGCTTTGTTTTGTTTATCATTGCAGGCTAATTTTTCACCAAGAATAAACTGTAAAGAGAAAATACCACAGGACTGGGTATGGGACAGTAGGGCTTGAATCCTTTGTCCACTATCAATAGTGTGATTTAGAGCAAGTCAATTAATGTCTTTAACTATCATTAGTGATACACAGATGTCCATAATGCCTACCTTATGTGATTTGGGGGGGTATTATCAGTATATAAAGTCATACTGTCTCCTTATTTAAAATGTTATTTTCATTCCCACCATTCTTAATAACAAATGAAGAAGGCTTCATAAAATTTTAATTGTTCATACAAATGAAATGGATTTTAGTAAGGGGCCCTTCTAACCACCTTGGCTTCCTTTCAGTTTATGAAGTTTGCAAAGTATGATATTTAAAACAACATCCAACTCACTGCAGAATTAAATGTGCCACACCAACAGAAAAGCTGCAAAGTGTTATTGAAATTGCCACAAATAGCCCTAACTGGTTTGGCTCAGTGGATAGAGCATCGGCCTGTGGACTCAAAGGTCCCAGGTTCGATTCCAGTCAAGGGCATGTACCTTGGTTGTGGGCACATCTCCAGTAGGGAGTGTGCAGGAGGCAGCTGATTGATGTTTCTCTCTCATCGATGTTTCTAACTCTCTGGTCCTCTCCCTTCCTGTCTGTAAAAAATCAATAAAATATATGTTTTAAAAGAAATTGCCACAAATAGACCATCAAGATTTCTCCTCAAATTTTAATTTCTTGAAAATGTGTCACCTTCATCTTTTAAAACCCACTTAACAACCTAAAACAAGGGAGGGGTTATTTTCTATCCAGCCATGTGGTAATACGGTTTCCTGGAATTTAGAAGAAAATATACACCATACATTTGTTACCATTGACAGCAGCCCATATGCCTGAGCATTTGTTTTCCGCCATTTCTGAGACAATGCTGAGGGAGAAAATGCTGAACCCAAACGTGATCCAGGTCCCTGACATGACACTGTAGCCAGTACACCCAGCCCTGCAGTTTACCCGCTTGGTCCCTGAAACAACACTGTGCTACTCCCAGGCCTCTGTCTCATTCCCTGTGTTTCTCTGCAGAAACCTTCTCTCAGGAACTGAACCTCAGGGAAGCGGTCTCACTACCTTCTTACTTTGAAGGATACTAGCTTCTTAGGGACTGAAGGCAGGAAGCCACTGCCTCTCTCTGGCTTAAATTTCCTCATCAACCTGGCTTTAATTCTAAAGTTGGAAACCAAACCACCCCAAACCAAACCAAAGAGTGGGCAGAGATGGTCCATACCACACTCCAGACTCCCGTGAGAGAAACCCTTAAAGACCCAAGTCTCCTTTAGTTCCCAACCTACCCCAACCTCTACATCAAATTACATCATTCAGTATAGCGGGAGCCCAAAAGTAACTTGATTGCACATCGGTCTCTGCAGATGTTTTGGGAAATGTCTATAGGGGAAAAAAGTCCCTCTTTGAGCTATCCCCATCCATCTCCAAAGGTGAATTTCATGGATGCCACACAGCCTATATTTTAAGTCAGGCCATATAAATCTACTCTCCAAATAATATAAAAATCCACCCAGTTGTTCCTCCAACATGTACTAATAGGCAATCAGACAAGCTTCCATATAGATGGGAAAGAAGCCAACAGGTATGTCACTCCTGTAAGAATTTCAATGATACGAAGGTTAAGCAAAAGCATAATTGAGATGAGGCTTTAAGATAAAGAGCAAACTGTAATGCGTGGTGGGAAGGCAAGGTGGTCCTCAGGCAGGTAACATGCATGAGGACAGGTGGGGACCGGGTGGACTGGAGAGGAGCACATGTCTTATAAAGAGAGCAGCAGCCACCCAGCTCCTGCCACTCATGGCACAGGGGTGTGGTGGCCCAATGTTGACAGGTTTGTCTCTGTAATTTCAAGCATGGTTAATCTAACTCTCACAATTCAAATTGAGAGAGAAAATATCATTGATCAACCCAGCTTACAGACTGATTCTTCCGGGATCAGGTGTCTATTCCTATTCCAATCAGTTGTAGCTGAGAAACCTGAGGATGCGCCAAAAGTAACTTGATCGCACTTCAGTCTCTGCAGGTGTTTTGAAAAATGTCTTTGGAGGGACTTGGAGAAGGTGAGCTGATTTATGAGAAGGGGTCTGTGGGAAGGACTGCTACAACAAAGCCTGCCTTTACAGACCTAAAGGACAAATTGTGAACTCATGACAGCCACACAATGATTTCTGCAGGGGAAGACCATCTTCCCCACAATGCCCCTAGGTTCAGACAGATGCTCTATTCACCACTCTGATCCTGTGCTGCTTGTTTGAGACAAGGTGGGGTTAGAGTATCAATAATGAAGCTTCACTCTTGCTTCTTTATACCGTTACTAATGATGGACAGACTGGGAAAACAGGAAGCTGCCTTGGAAGTATGAATGAAGACAGCTCCAAAATATGCCATGCCTCTAAAACACTATTGCCACATTCAGAATGTGATGTTTGCATCAAAAGTAATGTGTTCCCTCAAACTATAGCAGTTGTGTATGCAAGAGTGTCCTGCTACAGAGAGAACGGACGAGACCAGTATCCCTTAGAGAACAATGAAGCGCTCAGCCATGTACACCTACCTAAGCTACTGCAGCATCTTGCAGACAGATCGGGAAGCTGAAAGCGGGGCCCTGGTGCAGGTACATTTTGGCCAGGAGGACAGAGAAGCCTTTGGAGGTGTGCTTCCCGAAGACATTATAATCAGGATCTCACTTCACAGACCAGGACACAGAAGCCCAGTGGGCTTGACTCTAGTGTCTTTCAGTAGAACCGGGCTTTACCTCCAGTCCAGGGCTCTTCAAATGTTTGTAGCAGGCTCTGAATTTGAGGTGGAAGAACCAGAGAGAATATGATCACTTAACTCTAAAAGCTACATCTTTTTTTAGTAGACTTCCAAACTAGCATTTCTCACTTGTCAAAAGTAGGCAGTCAGTGCCTTGAAATACAATGATTGAAGGGCAAATGTTCCTGGACTTGACAGAGCCTATTTGTAATTACAGCATTAACACAGGCACCCTTTAATTAAAAATCATGGAAATGACCAGAGCTGTGCTATGAGACCTGTATTAAAATCCTGGCTGAGGAGCCACTTTCTAGCCAAGCTCCTATTTTTAGATGCCTGCCCTTTGTTAAAAGGTTTCCTTGAGCCTAAAATTTCTTAGGTTTATTCTCTGACCAGTAATGACCTTTTGGCGACATCTGAAAAATAATAAGCCAAAAGTATATTACTCAAATCTGCACAAAGAACATATTCTGCCCCTAGTCCAACCAGCTGTGGTTAAGGGACAGGGGCTCAAGCCCTGTGACTGTCCACCTTGCAGAAACGTGGGGAGGGGAGACACTATATTGGGTCAAAAGATCATCTGGCCCAGCCTCCTCGTTTTCCACAGAAAGGAAGGAAGGCTCAAAGATGACAGGTGACTATCCAGGGCCACCACCCAGTGGTGGGACAGCTGGGACATGCCAGTAGCCACTCTAGATTATCACTGCTCAGGAAAATGGACTGCCCAGTCAACTTAAAAAGAGATGTAATTTTTAAGAATATATTTTTAATTGATTTCTGAGAGGAAGACATAGAAACATCAATGATGAGAGAGAATCATTGATCAACTGCCTCTGCACACCCCACACGGGATCGAACATGCAACCCAGGCATGTGCCCTGACTGGGAATCGAACTGTGACCTCCTGGCGCATAGATGGATGCTCAGCCTCTGAGTCATGCCAACTGAGCAAGATGCAATTTTTAAATTAAAAATATCATCCTCTATTACTTCCCACACGAGTCTTCTAGCTAGAGAGAGAGAGAGAGAGAGAGAGAGAGAGAGAGAGAGAGAGAGAAATCAGGGCACATAAGCAATGTACTACATACTATATTCCTTTCTTGACAATTCACATCACACACTAGGGAATTTGAGAAAGAAGCCCAGCAGTAAAGAAATCTGTTTAACGCAAAATTCTTTTTTCCAAGTGACACCTATTAACATCCTACAGACCTGGTGTTCTTGAAAATATACATAGAGACGCACTGCCTTAGTGAGAAGAGAAATGAATTTCAAAATAATTGGGTTGGAAAGTAAAGAAATTGAAACAGTCTAGCTCATGTCAAGCAAGAGTTCAAAAATGGTACCATGTCATCCTCATTTCTTCTCCTGGATCTTTTACCCTTGAAACTTGAAAAGAAATAGAGGATAAAAGTGTTCTTGAGTAGCAAAGATAAAGAGAATAAATCTTTTTTCTCTAATTTACCATTAAGGTTTGTATAAAGGAGTGGAAACACAAACCCTGCCTTTGCCTCTCTTCTCCATGTGTATTTAAATCCCTACCAGAAATACAATGCTTAAAATAGTATTCACACATATTTATAACTTCTGTACGATGAACTACCACGGTTTTCTTTTCCCTCAAAGCTGGTAAAGTTACATTCCTACCTCAGAAACTGTGAAGAAATCAAATTTGGCCTTTAAATAAACTAATTTTAAAGGTTTAAAAAAATATTAGAGACTTAAAAAAAAAAAGAAATAAAGGGCTTGAATTCCCAAAGTGTGAAAATGCCACATTTTTATACTCAAATGAATCAAAATAGATGAACAGAACGCTTCCAAACTTTCCAAAAATATGCACCTTCAGGCAATAAAAAAAAAATCTAAAGGGTCATTTATTTCAAGACCCTGAAAACCCGATTTAGCACTCCAGTGAGCCCCCACAGCTGACTGGATCTGGGAGAGCAGGGCTGAAGAAAGGTTATTCACACTCCTCCCTAAATCTTTAATGATATGTTTAGCCAGGCTAATTTTAGACCTGTCGGAAGCTTTTGATTCAGTTAACCATAAGGTGTTGGTGACAAGACTGTGGTTAATGGCAGGTGTGGGCTGAGCTCCTTTTGAAGTAAGTTGGTGAGTTCATTCCTGGAAGGAGGATGTCAATAGGTAGTCATAGGGAACTGCCCATGATCCACATATATTTCCCAGGAGGCCTTTTCTCCCCTCCCTATTCTCCCAACATGGGCTGGAGACCTTGGGAACCATCTGTAAGGGCAACAACATCTTGATGAGTCTCATCTCCTTATTGTCTTTTCTACTGATCCATTCAAACTGTCTTAACCTTTGGCTTGGCTCATAGTTATTTTGGTTTGGGCAGGAAGTAGCTGGTTTAAGTTAACCTGGATTGGTGGGGGTTGAGATCTTCAGGTAGCCACAATTCTTTAAGGATATCAAAGGTAGATCTATATCAGAGCTATTCAGGGATGGAGTCTGACTGACTGGTCTTTTATAGGTGCTTGAGCATGGACAAGAAAAGTCTCTTTTTTCTTGTATTCATAGATGCATATGCTTACACTAGCTTCCAGAAAGGCATTGTTACATTTAACTACCCCTCTGGTTCATATAAGTTTCACCACAGTAATATCCACTTTTTTCTCTACTTGCTGGGTTTTTACAGGGAAATTTCATTACCCTATTATTGACTAAAGGGAATTTTTTTAGCTCTACGAGACTTTTGTATCAATCAACTCAAATCCTTTTCACCTTCTCAAGGTTTACCATGAATGGATTTTATCTGGTGCAATATGTGCTTCTGCTCTATATATGCTCCATAAAGCTATCTAAAGCAAAGAAAATATCAGTGCTCTACTCAACAACTCAATAGCCCAAGTGTGAGCAAAAATGTCTTTAGTACTGTCTTACTAGATTTCAACAAATTCAGATTCTGTAAGGGAATTCAGGGTTAATCCATTATCATCCTTTCATTTTATGGAATGGGAAAGCAAGACTTAAACTTCCTTAATAGACACAATAATTTGGCAGCCCCAGAAAATTTCCATGGAGCAAGAAATCTAATGTTATCTTTCTTTCTTTCTTTCTTTCTTTTTTTTTAGAAATAAAGAAGCTTTTATGGTAAACAAAGTCTAGAAGACATTTGGCTTATTGTCTTAAATCTATGACAAATTTGCCATATGGTCCGGATGAATCTATCTGAGCTCAGCTTTCTCATCTATAAAATTACGCTGACTTCCATGAGATTCTTTCCGACTTTAGCATGATGATTTGAGTTGGATACAGATATCAAACTACTCAGTGGTAAGAAACCCAGAAACTTTCGAGCATAAAAGACTTATTTTGAAATGCTAAAGGGGGGGGGGGGATTAAATGAGAGAGTTGGTTAGTGAGTCGCTTCCCTCATCTCCTATCATCACCCATTTCTTCCTATGTTTATGTTCTCTTTGGCCTCCTCAGGTAAACCAGATAGCAGCAAGTCTCAGTGGAAATCTTTGGTCACCAATACCCAAGGGACAAACAGAGGCAGAGACAAGGATACCTACATGAGCCCCGTTGTCTGGCTTTGGGACTATAGATGACTCAATGGTTAATATTGCAACTGTGATTTAAATGCTGATTGTAGTCATTTGACAGTCTACTACTGAACACTTGCCATGTGATAAGAACTCTGCTGCACACTCTAAGAACATGAATATGAAGAAGATATAGCCTCGCCTGTAGAAATTTAGTTAATTAAGATAGAGAAGAAAAATATCCCTCCTCGTTGCAAAATTCTAAGACTGTGACATTTCACACTAACAATTATGACACAGGGAGGAATCACATAGGTGCCCTCAAAAAGGCTTGGCCTGAATATTATGGGAGTCCAGAGAAGGAATATGTCATTCTCAGGTGTCAAGAACCAAGAAATCTTCATCAAGGGGTAGCACCTTGGGCTGGGACTTGAAGGATAGAAAAGATTAAATCTTTAAATGGTAGAAGGACACAGAGGAGTGTGATTCCTGCGGGGGGAGGAGGGGAGGTACAAGAATAAAAATCTGTTTGGGAAATAGCAAGTGAAACAGTTTGGATCAAATGTAGATAAATGAATGATGGGAGATACACAACCAGAAAAGTGTGTTGGAAGCCAAATTGTGGAGTATCTAAGGATGAGCTAGAAAGCTTGGTCTAAATTCTCTAGACAATGGGAAGCCACTGCAAATTTTTCAGAGGATTGGCCACAATGAATAAGAGTGAAAGAGATACTAGACAGAGAAAGGGATCAGCTTTTTATGATGATCTAAATGAGAAGTAAAGAGCATTTGCAGAGACAATGAAAAGAGGGCAGATGCACTAGGCCTTATGTTGAAGAAAGGGCAAAAGGGCAGTAATAACTTGGTACAAAGGCCAAAGGAGCATTTCCTAGGCTATTTGTGATGAACACAAAATTCTACCATGTCAAGTGGATAATTGAAAGCATGAGATTTTAACCCTACTATGGAGATGGTCTCACCATTGCCCACTGCTTGTTGATTGAATGATTTTGCTTATTGTAGGTTGAGAATGTTGGTGAGATTTTTTAAATTTTATTGTCCCACCTGGCCAGTGTGGCTCAGTGATTGAGTGTTGACCTATGAATCAGGAGGTCAGAGTTCAATTCTCAGTCAAGGCACATGCCCAGGTTGCAGGCTTGATTCCCAGTATGGGGTGTGCAGGGGGCAGCCAATGATTCTATCTCATCATTGATGTTTCTATCTCTCTCCCTCTCTCCTTTCCTCTCTAAAATCAATAAAAAATATATTTTTTAAATGTTATTGTCTCTTCTATGTATTTTTATAGTTTAGAAAGGCCAGGATAAACAAACAATAGCTATTACATATCTCAGACTAAAGAAGAGCACAGGAATTCTCATAATCTCTTTTCTGGTATATAAATATAGCAATTAATATGTAGTTGTGGGCCTATATAGGGCTGTTGAATATAAAGGAGATGATCTATTACAAATTAATAATTTTGCTTCACCATGTCCTTCCTATGTGTCCCAATTCATTTTTATATCCTTTTAAAACTGACATTATTGCCCAGCCAGTGTGACTCAGTGGATTGAGTGTCATCCCATGCATCCAGAGGTCACGGTTCCATTCCCAGTGGGTACATGCCCAGGTTGCAGGCTCGATTCCCACTGGGGGTGTGCAGGAAGCAGCCAATTGATGTTTCTCCCTCATCAATGTTTCTATCTCTCTATCCCTCTCCCTTCCTCTCTCTCTAAAATCAATAAAGACATATTTTTAAAAACTGACATTATTGAATGGGTAAGAACTTGGTTTGGGAGGGTCCTCTATTTACAAAGAATGCAATCTGCATATAGCATTTCTCTACCATTTATTCACTGACCAGCCTTAATCACATAGTCAGATGATAAAGGTTTGGGAATAAAAAATAGCCCTTTTGTCTTATGTAGATGCTAACACAGACATATTGTTGACCATTTCCTTCAGGCAATCTTCCCTGACAAATCAGCAGCAACCTGACTGCATGTCACCCTCAAGAGAGCTCTCTATCTGATTTGGAGTTTATTCCTTCTGCGCTCATTCTTCTGCCTGCCCCATCCCATCTTAGCAAACATTTAGTGAGCACTTGGTATATGCCCAGGACTGGGCCCAGTGACACAGACACAAAGATAAAAGGCAAGACTCTTTCTTTGCTTTGGCAAACACTAATGTAAGGATTTCACCTGCCCTATGGAATACCTCACCTTGAAGACAGGAACCATCTCTACCTAAACCTGGTGTCATCTGATCGTTAGTGCTCCAGAGTGGGTAAGCATGTGGACTGCAGGTCCTAGGATAAGAGGGTGCCCATGCCAGCTGGGCCGTGTACCAGCTGTGAACTTAGTGACTTATTTAAACATTCAGAGCCTCAGTTTTCTCGTCTATAAAGTGGATTTAATAATGCTAATGCCTGCCTCATAGGATGGCTTCTGGTAAGAATTAAATGAGACAATTAGTGCAAGGAGCTTAGGACAGCACCTGCTATACATTAAAAAGTACTAGATAAGAATTTTCATTAATAGTATTAATATCTGACCTGTGATTTGTCTGCAAATGGCCAGCAGTGGCTGTGATGGTGACTGTCCTTTTATCAGGTAAGCATACACTGAAAAGACTTGCTAGCACTTCATGGAGAGGTCTAGAAAGCAAAGCCCATTTCAGTTTGCATGTCACAGAAGCAGTTCTTCTTTAGCCTGCCTATATGTCATGTTTTCTCTTTTATTTCTCTCATTTTTTTATACCAGAAAAATCTCATCTGTGCCCGATGTTCATTCCCTATTTAAAGACACAGCATTCAGTTTGCAAAGCCAGCAGTTGTCTGCCAATGTTGTCACACCCAGGTCTGTGGCACTTGAGACCCACTCTGTAGCAAGAAGTGACACAAAACCACAGTCGTTCCATCCAGAAGGAGCTGTTGGTATGCAGGGCGGGTTACAGGATCATGTCTCCCCTGAGAAATAAGTAACAGAAACTGTAGAAGGCAAATAAAATAGCAATAAGTTCCTCGGGCAAACACTCAGAGCAGTTAAAGAGAAAATGATGGAAAGAATAAACTAAAATAGAAAATTGTAGCAGGGGTGGGGTGGAACACGTTTTCAATCAAAGATCGTGCTTTCCTTTCCATTTTCTTTGAGATTCTTGATCACTGCTTAGATGGATTTATGGCTGCTTTCAACATTTCTATGAAACCCAACAAAAAGCTGGACTCTGGTTGCCGGGCAGGCTACACCTGGAGGTCGGAATGCATCATTAATTAAGGGGAAGCTGCAGAGATGGGTTATCTGGGAGCTCTAGGTGTTCTCCCACATAGGTGTTTCTCCAAGCCAGGGCAGGTGGCACCTAATAAAGTTCTCAAGGTCAATCTGACTCTCCTCAAATCTCCTCACCCCCAACTCTCCCAGGCATTTTCAGTCTGGATACCCCCACATTCCAGGGAAGGCAAGTCTCCTTGAAACACCATACCCACTTCTCGAACATTATCGGCAGAAACCAAATTAGCATTAAACATTACATCACCACCTTGCTGCAGATTACAGACCCAGACAAGCAACCCCCCACCTGGACCAAGGTGAGCCGGGCAGCCTGGGGCACTGTTCTGTTCAAACTGGAAGAAGGCAGAGCTCCTTGCTGAGCAGATGCCCTTGAGCCCAGCAGATCTAGGAATTCTATTTTATTCCTTTTTTTTTCTTGCCTTTCAACATGCAGATCGGAACATCAGACCTAGAAGTTTTCCGGGCTGCACAATTTATGCTAGCTCATTACCTCCTGCTACACTCCGAGGCTTTGTAACGGAAATTGGCTCTGATTTCTGAGATGGGCATTACATCATCGTCTTCTTTTAGCACATTATGTCATCCCTGCTGAGACGCATTATCTCGGGTTGGCTCAGCAGTAGCGATTTTTGTGGGCCTACTGCAGTGCTCCCAAAGAACTGCTGGGAACCACAGATTGAAATCTGAAACATTTATCTTGTAAAAAGCTGAAAAGGGGGAGAAATGTTCACACTGGACCCCATTTATTTTCCTTAACCCTCTCCTCTCTCGGCTACATTTAGATTACACTGCAGCCCGTGATCGATGTGCAGAGTCTGTGCAGGGACGATCATCTTGAGAGAAGCACTGCTCGGGTGCCTACAATATAGCTCCCCATCAAGGGCGGGTGCACCTGACACTTGCTGTGATTCTATCTCAAGGGTGTTACAAAATGCTTAAAAGGAGTCGCCTTGGCCACTCACATTGATAACACAGAGCACCCTGCCTAATTCTGGAGTTATTTAAGACAAGTATGTCTTCTCACAATGTGTTTATAAATATATATGAATAGGAACTACATCCACACACATATACATGCTTATCCTCCTGACCATGTTGCAGCCACAAAGGCAAACTTCTGGAAGATTGGTAGTAGAAATCATTTTTATGCAGGGAAGTGAGCTGATATTATCTCTTCTCACTTCAACCATGAAATTAGAAGCCTATTTGGTATCTCTCTATCCTAGGCAGGATTAGAAACCACTGCACAGAGGGAATAAACAGGTGCTTTCAGGATAAAGCAAAGATATTCCCAAGCCCCAGAGAATCCCTGTACCTCTCTCATCACAAAAGCATAATTGTGAAGAAAAAAAAAAGTCTCTAAATTACCAAAAGGAAATGGAATACATTCAACCATGACTAAATTACAATTCCCCCCTTTACACCAACTAATGAGATTCGTTGGGTGGGGAGTAGGTGCTGGGGAAGGGGTTAGAAGAGATGTTATGATATTCCCTTCCCCTGCCTGCTGCATTGCATTTCTTTCCCACTGAATTTCCTAAATAGTGAACACTTTTATGTTCTCATTTGCTTTTTGTGGTTCTCAGATTGGTAGCCACATCCAAACAAACAACTTCATAATTAAATTGGTAAATGACAGAAAGTAAAGCTCTATCACTTAATCCAGTCCAAGAGCCTTGCTCTAACTTCTGCCCTCAATGATTTTTTCTTTGTTCTTTTCTAGTGCCCTTCCCCTACCCCCAAGGGATCATAAAACAAGAGTGGCCTTCATCCTTTACTCAGCCCAGTGAGCAGTTTAAGCGTTCGAACAGGGGCTGGGACACCTGGCCCCACATTCACGGTGTAGAAACTTCCTGGGTGACCTTCAGCAACCAACTGATAGCCCCATCTTTAGCACCTTTTCCTTCATATTTCATATTCATTGCCATTTGCCTCTTATCTCCTAGAGGGGATGGTGCGAGGATTGATGGTATGATCCCACAAAAGGGCTCTGAGACTCTCAGATGGATGGTCTCCATAAAATAGTGTTATTTAACAGCTAAGGACATTTATAAGAATCCTCTTACCCTTCTCCTTCCTTCCCTTTGTTCCTTCATCGCCAGCCCCCGGCCCCCAGCTCTAGGAATTTTATGATCTGAAGACCAAAATGCTTTAAATCTTAATAACTACACTTGCCACTTGGGATGCTGAAAGGAAACTATATATACTCTTTACTTGACTCGTTCTAAGCTTTTACTGCAGCCAAAGTAACTGCCACACCATTTAAAAATTCCACTGAAAAAGCAAGTAGCCTTCAACACATTAGGCTGATTTTCATGTAAGTTGTAAAATATTAAATGACCAGAACTTCTATCCAACAAAGCAGTTACCTGGCCCCACCAACCCCTTTCTGTTTGCAGGAGGCCAGAAGGTGGATTCATAAACCTGAGGGATGTCTGCCTGCCTCTGGGTGTTGGCTGGTTGGGCACCAGCTTCTGAACCAAAATGGGCCAAGGAGCTGAGCATTTCTTCTCCCCCTTCCTCCAGCGCCATGTGTCCAGTAGGTTGTGCCCAATCCTGAAGGGGGAAAAGGCTTCGAGGGTGCCCAGATGTCCTCAGTCCACTCCCCAGCCAGGCCAACTGTGGAGCAGAGCCACTGTGCTGGCCTCTAACAGGACAGCCACTGGCCCTGAGAATCTGCAGGGGGTGTTTTTCCTGCTACCTGCTAGCCCAAAACCTGTAGGTAGTTTCCAAGAGTAAGAACATATTGGGAGGATCAGATTGCACAGGGAGAAATCAACTGCGCCCTAATGATGTCCCAAAATAAAGGTGGAGAGCAGAGCTGGCCAAGTCAGAATGGAAAGATGATGCATCGAGCTCACTGGCTCCTGACACTACAGTAAAACCCAGGCTTGGAGTGAGGAGGGCATTCTGGGCTTGGCTTCAGCCTCCTTTGTCAGCTACCATGGCACCAGTCACTATGCTTCTGGGGTTGGCAGAAGGGGAACAAAACAGTATGGACCTTTCAAACTCTCCTGGGCATGTGGAGAACTGGCATAAACTCCCTTTACCTACATCTGCCTGCCTGGAATCACTATCAAGATCACCTAATGCATAGAAAAAAATGACATTTGTTTTATCAATGAAGGTCTTGATCCTACATCTACCAACAATGTCAGGATACCAGCTGTCCTCACCAGCTGCTCTCTGGGTGCCACCCCAAAGTCCCATTGCCAGTCCCCTGGGACTTGTGGCATTTCCTAGGCTACAGAGCCTTCCCTACTTCTCAGAATAAGCCCTGAACAATGGCCTGTCTTCTAAGGAACAAGAAGATACAGACTACAAAAACATGAAGGGTTATAGTTCAGTCCCGTAACAGTTACAGAGAGATCCACTTCATCCAGCTTCCAGGGGGAAAGCATACAGATTTCCTGAAAATATAAGTCTATTTCTGAGCAGGATCCTTCCTAACTTCCAGGAAGTTTGCATTTCCCTCACTCCATTCCTAGTCCAGCCTAAGTACCCTGTCTTCCTCTTAAGAAGGTTCTTCCTTCTCAGATGCCAGCTTCTAGTCCATAATTCTTTCATGATCATTAATCCTGAACAATAGAACTAGGTGGGCTCCATGCATTCATTCAACAAATACCATGGAACAGCAGCAACGACATGTCAATTATTGTCCAGAGTGTTGTGGGGATGAATCAGCTTTGCAAGCACAGGTGAGACACAAACAAGATATATCAATGTACATGTGACAGAGACTGCCAGCTTTTCACCCAATCCCCTCTTATTTCTGGGAAGACAGCTGGATACACTTCCCAACTTCCTCTACTGTTAGGTGTGGCCATGTGCCCAAGTCCTAGTTAATGAAAACTGGGTAGAAATGATGTGCACCATTTCCAATGATGTGCTGGCGAGATCCTGCTTGCATGCTCTCTCCTCCTTCTGGCTGCTTGGGATGGTGAGATCAACCAACCACAGAAGTTCTGTGTTGAGGCTGCAGAGCACCAGCAAGCCTTGGAGGAAAGCTGCCCTCATGATCTGGTATGTTCAGGACTGGTACAAGAGTAGGAAATAAACTTCTGCTGCTGTGTGCATCCATCACGTGACTGTGTTTATTTATAACTAGAGGCCCGGTGCATGAAATTTGTGCACTGGGGGGTGGGGGGGCGCTCAGCCCAGCCTGAACCCTCTCTCAGTCCAGGAGCCCTTGAGGGATGTCTGACTGCGGGATGTCCCCTAGGGGGAGTGGGCCTAAGCCAGCAGTCAGACATCCTTAGCGCTCTCGCCATCGCAGCTGCACTCGTCAGCTGTGAGCCCAGCTTCTGGCTGAGCAGCACTCCCGCTGTGGGAGTGCACAGACACCAGGAGGCAACTCCTGCCTTGAGCATCTGCCCTCTGGTGGTCAGTGCATGTGATAGTGACCAGTTGTTCCGCTGTTCAGTCGGTTTGCATATTAGCCTTTTATTATATAGGATAGCAGCCAGGTTGCTCTAAGTAATATAAATGTCGAAGCAATTTATTGAAATGGAAAGGTATTCACAGTAAATAATAAGAGAATAAGTTTAAAACTGTATTATAGTGTGATATCACTTTTTAAAAGAATATATATATAAATGTACATACACACACAAAGAGAAAGCTCTGCAAGTATGTATAGCAAGGTATAAATGTTTATCTCTGGATGGTGATAGAAGAGGTATGATTTTATAGTTAAAAAATGAAAACTAATTTCCTTTGACATTATAAAGGAAAGTATGTCTTGAGATGTAAATACAAAAGCATAGCTCCTCAAAGTGGGTAAAGATTTCCTGAGGGAAATTAGAAAGGGCTTCTCAAGCTAAGCATCTATTAATGACCCCTCCAGTACTGAAAATCTATGAATAGCTACAGCTTGAGAAATAGAACAGTTCAATTATACAACACACCTTGTTCCCAACTTTTACTTAGTGAGACCTTGCCAATGAAGATCAATTCAGAAGAAAGGAGGGAAGAGATAAACCTTTTACCTTTATTTAGTGCCAAGAAACTAGTCCCAATGTTTGTTTGGGGTGAGAAATAGGAATGGGGAGAAGGGGAAGTATTAAAAGGTGAAGGGAAAGGAAAAGTAGCATGCTTACCTTATACCCCACTGTACCCTCTGAATATTTTTGCTATATGCATTTATTACTTATTTCAGAATAATTCTTTATGAAATTTGTGCTATATGCATTTGTTAAGTTTTTTATTTGAATTTCTATGACTTTTAGTAAATATTAAGTCTTAGATTCTCTTTGAATTGGTTAAGAGCAGAGACAAATGCCAAGATAATAAACCAAGTCCTTTTTTCCCAGTAGAATCCCACAAAATCATAGATCCAATTGGTCCCTGCAGCAAATATGGGATAAGCCTAAACATGTTCTGTTCATACACTGGAGGGAAGGTGTGATCAGCCAAGGGCCATCTCTGGTTGCCTCCACACAGTCTTCAATAGTGCCCATGGGCTCTTCTCAGGCATAGAGGCCATGTGCCATTTCCCTCATGGAACGTAAGCTCCACTTTCAGAAATTACCATTCTCTTACGTGGCTCTGAGCCTTCATACATGCTATTTCTCCTGCTAGAATTCCTTCTCCTCTCTTATCTTCCTAGAAAATTCCTAGTCATCCCTCAATGCTCAGGGCAATTTCCCCTGGGAAATGTCCCAGGCTCCCTTGGGCAACTCAGACTCACTTTTTCCCTTGTTCTCTCCACCTTGTATGCATCTATACTACCCCCACACCAGCCCCCGTACACCAGATCTGCAAGTCTGTATTCCCACTAGATTGGAGTCATCTTAAAAACAGAACCAAGTCTTCCAACTTGGTCTCCCTTATACATAGAAAGTATTGGATTAAATATTCGTTGAATGAATAAATCAGTGAATATGGAAGAAATGGTGCTGGCTGTGTTAGCTTTGTCAAGGAGCAGCAGATGAATTCTGATAAATTGGTGGGATAGGAGGCAGGAACTAGAGATGTGGGGGAAGGAGGAAAGCAAGACGTTTGTAATCAGCCATGTACAAGAAATTTTGGCTTCTGTGTCATCTTTGGTCCCTGATACCTATTGTCCCAGCTTCAGCTCAACAGAATGGAGAGTATTTTAGGGGCTCTTTTGTTGACAGTATAATTGCTTGAGATTACAACAACCAAAAACTCCCCCAAGGATGACAAAGGAAAGAGTACTGGGCTGCACAGATCCCTACTTCTGGCTACTGACTATGAGATGGTGGAGTTGAGAATATGCAGAGCTCTCCTGGAGAATCTCTGCCATGGACAAGAGGAACCACCACACATGAATAACTTATTATTCAACTTTTCTGCGCAGTGTTAATCAATGAAGATGCTTATGAGGGCATGGACAATGGGGCTGTATTAGTCAAGGGTGTCTAGGCCACTGGTCACAAACTGCAGCTCGCAAGCCACATGTGGCTTTGTGGCCCTTTGAGTGTGGCTCTTCAACAAAATAACACATGTGGGCGCACACGTACAGTGCAATTGAAACTTCGCGGCCCATGAACAGAAATCAGTATTTTGGGGAAGAGCCACACTCAAGAGGCCAAAGAGCCGCATGTGGCTCACGAGCCTCAGTTTGCCGACCACTGGTCTAGGCCAAAGGGGAATAAGGTCTCAGGTAACAGAAGAAAAGGGACTAGGCTCATTCTGGAGCACCCTTGTTAGGAGAACGTGGAAATGCATGTTCTCATCTTTCTTTGTTGTTCTTCTCATACCCATCCTCATTCCATAGTTTTATCCTCGAGGTATCCCCATTCTACAATAAAAAGTGATATCGCAGTCATAACTTGGGCAACTAACATTTTTTTTTCAGAACCCCCAATGCAAACATGATACACTGAGTAATGAAGCACATGACCTAAGGTTATTGTGAGCAGGCATCAAACCAGATTTGGCTTCAATGAAAATGAATTTTGGGTCCATCTTCCTTTATTTTCAAACCTTACTGCCTCATGGCAGAACCAGGAACACGTCATTTTGGGGAAGAAAAAAATACTGTATTTCCTCAGGAAATGCGAAGGAGCCACAAATGTTAATCTGCTCCAGCTGGAGTGGAGGCTGGGGGCTTATTTAGGCTCATAAAATACACCTTCTCACATTTCCTCCTGCTGACAAACCAAAGATTCTCCTTGACCAAGGTTTAGGTAGCTGTTCCCAGCATCCAAAGGAAGGCGGCCCAGCCAAGCAACTGCTCCACCCACCTGAACGCCTGCTTAGGATTCCATTTGAATGTAGGAGTCGATCTCTAAATATAACCCTGAAAGCAGCCTCTGCTGTCCTCCCTGTACTTGCAGCTTCGTTCCTTCCAAAATAATAAAATGGGCTGGGTGGGTCTTTGGGCTTTTACCCTGGGAGAGCAGCTTGGGGTAATGAGACACCGGAGAGCAACCCTCGCTTCGGTCCTCCGCCTCTTCAACCCTCCCTGTGGTGCGGAAGGAGGAGTGGACAACAGCAGTCCTCCACCCAGGAGTTGGCACCAAGCCCCACCCCATCCCCCACTTCTCCACAGGGTTCCACTCAAAGCAGATGGTCCCTAAGGTGAGTCCATTGTCCCAGGGCATTGACTAACCTCAGGAAAATCCTTAGAAGTGTGCCTTCTTCCCCTTCCTGACCCAGGGCTCCTACTGTAAAATTTAGAATCTCAACATATCCTGTGATCATTCTTATTTCACCCAATGGTATATCACTCACCAACCGATATCTGTTCATTGTCAGTCTCTCTCACTAACCCTGAGATCCTTGACAGCAAAGCTGTTTTCCTCATCCATGGACCTTCAGCACCCACTGTAGTGTGAGGCACATAGCAGATGCCCAGGAAATGCTGGATGGATAGAGGGATGGACAGAGGACAGGAAAGAATAGAGGGAAGAAAAGGGAGATGATGGATGGATTCATGGATAGGGAATTTCTTTAGTGTTACACTTGGGAGACAGAAGGACAAATGATGGAAAGTACAGCTTGATTTGTTGTGCCCTGCAGCTTGGGGCCTGATCCCGGAACCCACACAGAGCTCTGAGGGCTCTAAGTCAGAGCATGGCAATGCCATGGTCCTGCCTTGTGAGTCAGCTGCCCAAAACTTAATCTAGTGGGGGTGGAGGTGGACCCCTCCATAGAAGGCCCAGGAGAGAATCGTGTTGGGGTCACCTGTGGAACATAGGAACCTTCACTATTATAAGCCAAGGCTGGCTTCTCTTTTCTCTCATGCTGGTCCCCTCTGTGAGGAGAGAGGGGTGGAGGCGCAGTCCCTCTCGGGCCCCATCCTAGTGAGGGAGCCTGGGCAGGGGCCTGAAACTGCAGCCTCCACTACTTTTCACCCAGACGTAGCTGAAGAGGGCTCAGAGCTCTGGGAGCCTGTTCATCACGCAGGACAGCGATATTTCCAAGTATGCAGTTGGGCTGTTGTGCCCCCAGATGGAACTCACAGGGCCACAAGCCTTTGAAAGGAAGTGGCTGGTTTTGTGGAAACATCATTTCATTGGCTCAGTTTTATTTCCAGCCGGACAGAGACCAGTTGTCACCGGAGAGACAACTGTGCTCCACAGACATCTGAGCAAGGCACCTGTGCCCAGGAAGGGCGAGGCACCGGCACCAGGGAAACTGAGGGGCAGAGGAGGAAATTAAGCAAAGGAAAGCTCAGGCTGCAGTCACATTATACTTCCTCATGGCCAGAGCTCTGCTTCTGTGAAGACCCAGCTTCTGATAAGACAAGGGCCATCACTTCCCTCTGGCCCACCGGGTACTGCCCTCTGGGGCATGCTGGGGATGCAGGGACCGGACTGGTCCAGCCCATCTAATTGAGAGCTGCTGCAGAGTAGAATCTGGGGAACTTTTAAAGACTATGGTGCCCAAATCCCAATCCCAGAGTGTAACTTAACTGGTCATGACTGGGTCCCAGATTTTTTTGGTAAGAGGATTGTGCTCAAATGGAAGCCATAAAAAAAAAAAATGCCTGGTAGCTTTCATCTCATCCTCACCCCAACACAAGGAAGTCACCGCCATGTGACTCCAGCTTAGCCACATAAGCGATTCCGGTAAGTCTTAGCCAGGATAGAAAATCAGGCTGACACGTGTGCAACTCAGAAATGCTTTCAGCCTATCTACAAAGTTGTACCAGGTCTCCTAGGTGACGGGGACAATTTTCATTAAACTGGGAAATATTCAGCAAGGTGGGTAACAACACTTTCACTGAGATTTTCATATCCTGGAACTGGTCACTAATTTGTGGTGGGATTGGAGGTGGCGTCCCTCTCTGGGATTCAGCATGCCTCCCCAGCCACAGAGCAGCGGGAGGAAGAACGGAGAACACTGTGCTGTCTTACAGGGAAAACTTGGAGGCCTGAATAAATGTTCCCATGTTTATGAAGTGCTTCAGGCTCCTTGAGTAATAGCGAAGTGTCAGGGCCCGGTGTTATTAGTTTTCACACAAGTCCCAAGATTAATTGCTCCTCTCAACCTCACTCCCCAGCTCAAGAGTTATGCTCCAGGCCCATCTAAGTTACTTTGCACGTGTGCCCTGGAAGATAGCAAAGCCTGGCCTGGAGTTCTCCTTGTGGAGAGGCAGGGAGGGCTGCATTCTATCAGCAACTTTCCTCCTTTGAGCTGGAAATTGTCTGCGGCTAATTCCTTGGTGTTTGTTTAGGAACACAGTCCAAGGAACCAGATCAACAAAGGGTGCTATAGCTTGATACTGGGCAGATTCCTTTTTATGAAACACAAATAATTTTCAAAAAATTAAGTGACTGAGGCCCCACATAACAGGTGGGAAGGGCCTCCACTTTATAACTGCATCCCTGCCCCTTCCTGTCAGTTTCCCTTGATCTTCTCTATCCGCATAAAACCAGTTACTTCTCATAAGCAAAGCCATTGCTTGCTTGAAAGACCACTTCCTGAACAAAGACCATAATAGTCATCAGCTTCTCACAACCAAGTGAGCCCGACCTCCTTGCAGGCTGCTGTTTGGCTGGGGAAGCCACTGCTCAGGTGTGTGACTTCCACAATATAAAATTTTAAGCTCAAATTCAAATGATTTACGTATTTGTTTTTGTTTCAACAACAGAACCTAAGAATGTTAATGTGAGTGGGGAGCTTAGAGATCTAATCCACATCCCTCATTTTTAAGAGGAAATTAAAATAAAAAATAAAAACAAGTGGTCAGCCTGAGGTCAGCCAGAGTGCCCAGAACTTTGTCCTTGACTCTCCTCTTTTTTTTTTTTAAATATATTTTATTGAGTTTTTTACAGAGAGGAAAGGAGAGAGATAGAGAGTTAGAAACATCGATGAGAGAGAAACATCGACCAGCTGCCTCCTGCACACTCCCCACTGGGGATGTGCCCGCAACCAAGGTACATGCCCTTGACCGGAATCGAACCTGGGACCTTTCAGTCTGCAAGCCGACGCTCTATCCACTGAGCCAAACCGGTTTCGGCGACTCTCCTCTTTTCTTTATACCACATGCTCTCTCTAGAAAGCTCATCCAGTCGTCCCATGAGTTTAAATGCCACTGCATATTAATTACTCTCAGTGCAGACCTTCCCACGGAACTGTTGCTCTTCTACCTCAAGTCTCGCCCATTCTATTCCCCTGCCCCACACCTTCTCCATCTCCACATGCTGCACAACTCTTCCAGACTTGCTCAGGTCCCAGACCTAGCCACCATCACTTAGTTCTCCATTTCTCATATGCCCCATATCTAAACAGAGGTACTAGTTCCGTTTCCAAAAATTAATCACTACTGCAACTCTTTTCCCCACTACAATGACCCTGGTTGATACTACAGTCAACTCCTGCCTATTTTATTTCAAAAGCTCTGATGGTCTCTAT
>NW_006289813.1:937701-958458 GCF_000327345.1 Myotis davidii | reverse complement strand
GATCTACCACATAGTGATCAAAATAATCTTTCCAACACAAATGCATCATCTCCCATCCCTGCTGAAAACCCTTTACACTTAAAAATAAAACCTAAACTCCTTACCATGCCTTCAGGGCCCTACTCAGTCTGAGCCTGCCAACCCTTCCGCCCAATCGCTCTCCGCCCCTCCCCCCTTTTTCACCTCAATCCAGCCACCCTGGCCATCCTGGTGCCATAAAGAGGCCATTCTCATTCCTGGCTCTGTCTGCACAGTGGGGACGTCCTCCAGCTCAGATTGCTCTCCCCACAGATCTCTGCATGGCTACCACTCTCTCATCCCTCAGGTCTCGGCTCAGAACGCCCGTTGCTGGCTAGAGAAGCCCCAGTCACTCTCCTTCTCATGTCTATATTCTATAGCCCTTATTTGTGGCTGAGGCTGTTTCACTCCTTTGTTTGCGAGCTTATTGTCTGTCACCCTTACAGAATGTAAACACCTAGAGAGCAGGTTTTCTAGGTCATCGCCACATTCCTCCACTCCTGAAAAAACGCCAGACACTGATCAGGTGCTCAGTAAAACTTATTGATTGGTTGATGCTAAAAAACAGTAATAGAACCAGAAGTAGAATCTATGCTTTTCCGTTCACATCCCAGTGATGGTTCAATCCTGCCCTTTGCTTTATTAGAAACAGAGGTCCACTTGAGCTAGTTCAATAAAGGGGGTTTTTGTGAGGAAACAGATGGGGTGACAATGTCTCTGAATCCAAGAACAGGAGCTTGTGCCCTACAGAGGCCAAAGCTGAAAGAGGTCCCTGCCTTCAAAATGGCCCTGAAGAGTTAGTTCCCTCTATGGGATTTTCCTTTTGGTTCACCATCAGTACTATTAACACACATTCTGTGTATCCATTTCTTCCTCTCCTGTTCCAACTGGCATTTATCCATTCCCTCAGCAAATATTTATTGAAGGCCGACATGGGCTAAGCCATGCTAATCCTGCGTGCTTATCATCTCTGCTTCTCTTTTATTTCATGGGCATGTGACTTTGGTTTTCCATGTTTCCATCAGCCTTTCTCATGATTTTTTTTTTCATTTCTTCTGTTATCTAGACAATTCTTCCTAGGTTTTAGCTGATAGTCCCAAGACAAAATCTAACTGGACCAGTTCCTCTTGCAGAGCTGAGTCCAACATAATAGATCACCCTTGGGATCACCCTTGGCAGCCTTGGGATCAAGGCCCAACTCGGGTCCCACCAGCTGTGCTCGTGTGTGTTGTTCAGCAAGGGCTGTGTTGGTGGCAGCGTCTGTGGAAAGGAGCGGTGGCAGAGCAGATAGGATCACATCTCTGGGATAAACTTTAATCTAGTGAGGGTGCATGTTGGCAGTAGGAAGAGACATATTTAAACCTTACAATTAGAACAGTACCACATAACATTTACCTAGGTCAGTGATGGCAAACCTTTTGAGCTCGGCGTGTCAGCATTTTGGAAAACCCTAACTTAACTCTGGTGCTGTCACATATAGAAATTTTTTGATATTTGCAACCATAGTCAAACAAAGACTTATATTTTTGATATTTATTTTATATATTTAAATGCCATTTAACAAAGAAAAATCAACCAAAGAAATGAGTTTGCGTGTCACCTCTGACACGCGTGTCATAGGTTCGCCATCACTGACCTAGGTCAATGGGACATTTGATATCACTGAACGTTTTAGAGCACATAAGTGACATGACCAGAGCTTTGCTTTGGGTAAAATTCATTTTTCAGAAATATATAGGATAGATTGTAAAAGGGAAAAACTGACATGGGAAGAAAAATTAGTAGACCACTGCAATACATTGAAGCACCAAGTCCTGAAAATCTGAATTAGTGTGTGAACAGTGCAAAGGGAAGGTGGGAGAGACATGAAGAGGCAGGAATTGGTATGTGGCATCAACTCCACCAGATCTGAATGTCTACCATATGGAAGGAACCTTCCTGAAGTCCCACTATGTATCAAGCATGATGCTAAAGGTGTCACAGAAGCACATCTAAGCCTTGGAAAAAACCTATAATGAGAAGCATATGGTTTTATGTACATTATATAGTTGAGGAAACCTTAAGGCAGAAAACTAACTTCCTCAAGACCACGTATCCAGAGAGTGGCCAAGGAAAGGAACCTTGAGGAAAGACAGAAGAATCCTTTGCATAATGGAAAGGGGCCGATAGTATACCAGCAAAATGGCCTGACTGGAGGATGGGGCTGGGTCAAGAAAGGAGGAGGGCACAGGATGAGATGCAGGAAGGAAGAATGGGATCGCAATGTGGCATGGAGGCTAGAGCCAGGCTTTCCTTCTGGCCTTGAACCCTGACTCCATCTTAAGCAAATGCTCCCGATTCAATATCTTTCTCTGTGAAATAGAGATAATAATCTAGTGTATGACCTCTCAGGTCTGGGTAGGGATTTGTGATAATATATCTACAGTAACTGACACAAAGCAGGGTCTCAATAAAAGGCATCCTTGCTTGGATTAACAATTCTATTATTGTTTCTGATAGAGTCAGGGGCCATATACAAACATCAGAATTCCATTGTTGAAGAAGTTTCAATCTCCATGTTTCGGCATAAATATTGCTATGATGATGTGGACAATTAGGCATTGGACTGCTCATTTCTTAGAAGCTTGAATATATATATAGCCTAGCTGGTAAGACAGGTCTCACTTTCAATGTCAAATAATCTCATCATCAAGTTAAGCAGTCTAGACAGGTAATGGGGGAGGAGGGTAACTCCTGCATACCATCCCCCTAGAGCCTGTGCCTATAGCTCGCTCTAGAGGGGAATACACTTGGCAAAAAGAAACTCTCATCAGTAGCAGGTGGTGAAAACTCCAATTTAGTGAGAACATCTCTCAAAGCCCAGAATCCAGGCTTTAAATATTAATCTGACTTCAATAAGAAAGAGCTGGGTTTGACCCATTAGCTGAAAGCACTTCAGCTCCTACTTGTTATTTTTAAGCAATAATGTTTTTTAAAGAGCCCACAAGGAAGAGGACTGGCATGAGCAAACCCTGGTGGTCTTTGTCTCTTCTGAGTGTGGCAACAGAGAAGCAGCCAGCCATCCTTGCACCTGTGCCCTCTCCAGGCTACCACGCCTGAAGCCCGCCTAGGGATGGGATCAGCCCCAGTTCAAGATCAAACTCTCTCCACAATGCAAGACGGGCAAGTCCTATTAGCCAAACCACCGGGCAGAGTTTTAAGAAACAATAATCTATTACTGATCCCTTTTCATACTAGTGACATACAAAATATACAGGCTACCTATCCTGCAGGCCACTAAAAACCTATTTTCTTTTGCTGTCTGAGGCCATCCTATTCTACATGCTCACACCAGGGAGGGGGTAGCCAAATAGCTTGCTGGCCCAGTTCTGGATATTTTCTCCCTCGCTTTCAGAGCAGAACCCATCTGAGTGAGAATGATTACCTTTTAGACTAGATGTTAGTTTCCTTCTAATCAAGGCTTGGAAACAGGATTGCAGAAAGCATCATCTCAAAAAAAGGCGAGGGGGAGGGAGTCTGAAGAAAGAAGTTGGCAGAATTCCAACCAACATAGCGTTAAGAAAGAAATCTAACAACATGCATCTGCTCACTAGCCAGAAAGAAACTATATTATACGTTTAAGGCAAGGCAGCAGCATTGCATAACTTGGGGGTGTGGGGGTGCCTTTCACTTCACAGGCTATGTGAATGGAGCCCCCTGGAGTTGTGCAGCACACACCTGTGAAACCAAGCTCCAAACTTAGCCCTGGTTCAGAGTATCTCAGTCAGAAAAGTGACCACAATACCCTCGGACAGGTGTGGTTGCTTTCTTTAGTCTGTGAAAAATATTAAATTGCTATGGATTATTCTGCAGAAAATTCTTAATGCACACAGTGAAACCCAAACTCCCCACAGAAGCATACCTGAAATTATAACCAGGGGAGACCTTGGAGGCCGTCTGGACCATCCCCTCATTTTACAGATGAGACAACTGAAGCCAAGAGACACGACATGTTTTTCCCAAGGTTAACAAGCCTATGCTAAAAAGATAAAACAGACTTTCCCTGCTTCCCATCGATGGCCAAAATAGGCCACTTTGCTGTGAATAGTATTCAATCCACCAAGATTGAAAATTGAATCTTCTTTATCATTATCGTCATTCAACATTCATTGAGCACGTTCTACATGCTAATCCTTGAGAATACAGAGTCTCACTAAAGGACTCAGCTCATGAGGTATAAGTAGGGCAGAGCTTCTCCTCAGTCACACAACCTTTGGTCCAGGAAACGAGGACTTGGCTAGGAATATTTCCAGGCACAAAGCTAACATACTCTTTTGTGAGCCGTGAATGATTATGGCCTATTGAACAAATCTTATTCAGGCAAGTTTTTAAAAATGTATTACGTCCCTGTTGGAACTGACTGACTTCTTTGAAGCTGCTTTGGTTTATTGGTTAAATATTTATTCATTAATATATTTTAAAGCCATTTTATTTACACAATAGATTTGGAGCCATTCTGGACTATTGGATAATTATTACCTAGTTAAAATCAGGCTATCCAAAGCAAGAAAAGTGATGGCCATTGATGGAGAGAATGGGAAACTTACAGGTTACTGAGGTTGCCCTTTAAATTTTATTTTTAACACAGTCATTCTACTCTTTCTAATGGGAGTTTTATGTGTGTTTGAACGTGTGCGGTGAGAGTGAGGTAGGGGGAGAGAGAAGCCTTTTTACCAACAACCAATGCAATTAAACTGCTTTATGGACAAGCTCTCTGCCAACTTTCTTATTGAAATCAAAGATACCTTTGAGTTAGCTGCACAAGAGCAGGGCAGAAAGCACCTGCAGTCACGTCTGTTTCTCATTTTGTACTCATGTAACTCAGATGCCCTGTGAAATCTGCTCCTGGGTTGAAATTGTGTATACCACGTGTCAGCTCAGTTTGAATTTGGAAACAGGAGCTCAAAAGGTGCCACTCAAACCCGTGGCTCTGGTTTTCCCCGAATGTAACATGAGTAGGGGAGTCATGTTGTGGGGGCCCATGTCTCCCATCACTGTAAGTAAGAGATACAGCAGGCCCATGTTTCCATTTACTGGAGCTCCCTAACCCCACCCATATCAGTTCCCACTTACGCTTTTCATGCAGGAAGGTCATGGCATGGGATGAGAAGTGCTATGAATGTACATGTGAACAGTTCATGACCTGTGCATGAATTTACAACCTTGCCTGATATAGAAAAAGGAAGCAACCAGAACACCTGACCCAGCCTCTCCAAATAGCCTGCTTTGGGCCACCTCTCTTTGTAGATATTGTTTGTGGCCTACATAAATGGATAAAGGATGCCACTGGTCTGAAGAAATTGCATTAGGGTAAAACTAGTACTCAGCTCTTATGTGAAGACCCCCCCCACCCCAACTAAATTCTTTTCAGTTTTAACCCAAAGATATCTTTTTAAAAAAATATTTTTGATTGATTTCAAAGAGGAAGGGGGAGGGAGAGAGAGAGATAGAAACATCAATGATGAGAGAGAATCATTGATCGGCTGCCTCCTGCACACCCCGCATTGAGGATCGAGCCTATAATCCAGGCATGTGCCCTGACCAGGAATCAAACCGTGACCTCCCAGTTCATAGGTTGACAGTCAACCACTGAGCTACGCCAGCTGGGCCCAAAGAGATCTCTTTTAAATATTAGCCCTAATAAGAAATTCTGGATTTTATCTCTTTGATCACATTTAAGAATATTAGCCCCTCATCTGCCTCTGCAATGTCCCATTGATTCAACAAATATTTAGTGAATACCAACTATGTCCTCTCAAGCAACACCAGTCCATAAAACATCAAGGGCTTGGCTTTCATGGAGTTTCCTTTCTAGCTGGGGAGGGAAGAGTTGGCTTTGGAGTAGCTAAGTGAAGGCGTGTTCCAGTTAAAGTCAAATCTCCATGTGGCATTCCAGATTTACACAGGATAAATTGGGATGTGATAATTTGCTTCAAAAAAAGATTCAATATTTTACTAAAAAAAATTCACAGAAGGATTCCCTTTAAATCTAAAACTCTCATAATCCCTCTCCCCCCACCCCAATCCTTTTATTTATTCTGAACTTTTGAGGACTCCATTAATGGTTAGAGTGTCCCTGCACTGTCCTAGAGTACCTACCTACTCATCACCACAGGTAGACCTTCACTTCTACTCCAGAAAAAAAGAAGTGCCCTAAGAAAGTACTGTTAATTCCAGGCTGAAAGCACAACCCACTCTAAAAAGGGCCACTCAGCAGAGACCACAGGCAAGTCTTAGGTTCTGGTGGCTCCCGGGGCCTGTCGGCACCCTTTAAGATCTAGGTCAAGGGCAAAGAAGTCTGGAGTTAATGCTCTTTTCAGTCTCTCTGGATTTTTCTCATTGATACAAATGAGGGGGGAAGGGAGAAAAACAAGCCCGAATAATACAGTTTAAAAAATGAACCTGGTGAGGTGAAGACATCATTTTTCTCTCCTGACATTTTCAACTACTTAGATAATTATCGGCCACCAGAGTCCCTCCCTGTGAGTACCAGCATTTGGCCCATTAGCAATTAGTGAGAACAGTTCCTCCACTGAGCTTTTATGTGAGAAAACAGAGAGCTGCCTGCCATACACAAACACACAGGCTTCGGAGGCATGAGAAAGAAGCTGAAGAGTATTCCTAATATTACAGCTAGCCTCCTGTCATTTTCCACACATTGGGGTTTTATTGATCAGTGACCACATTTCTCCTCAGGACCATTGTACTGCCAGGAAGCTTCCTGGTCCAGCTTCATAGTGGTTAGTTGGCATTAAAAAAAAAATTTTTTTTTTAAAGCACAAGCCCTACCCTACCCTGCCCTACCCTAGCCTATTCAGAAAAGTTAATGCCATATCATGAATTTCAGCTCTGGGGATTGGAAGGCTTTCCCATTTAAACAGGGGAAGCAAAAGTAAAAACAACCTTGGGTATTTCCACAAGTCTTTCATCTGCCCAAGAAAAATTTGTACTGAAAGCCTTCATGGTAATTAGATAAATTGAGCAAATACAGGTACAGGATATTCAGAAGTCAAATGAGCCATTCTTCAATTTAAGAGCTTTGCTTTAGAATAAAGAACTGTGCAGCTGGTGTCACTTAGATTAGCCCTGGAAGAGAAGTCTTACGGAAGAGAGGAGTACATGTGCAAATAAAAGATACCAAGGTGGGAAGACACTGAGTGCCTTTCCTGTCTCAATGTTAGGTGAGTCCAAACAGACGACAGCCAAAGCCAAGTCTCCATACACATGTCACACCCCTTGCTCTTCAAGGTCTCTCCTGGCCAAAAGTGTCTGGATGTCCACTGTGCCAGCTTTTCCATAGAGGGCAATTAACTCACTCTGAAACTCAAGGGTTATTGAAGAATTAGGCTTCCTGATTCCTCCAGGAGAGCCCGTGGAAACCGCCATCTGACATACTGGAGAATGCCCTTGACTTTCAGAGGACCAGATTCGTGTTGCTGCTACTTAACCATAGCACTCAGAGTTCATCTTCGGCTGTGACTTGTACTACACAGCAACCAAGTGGCAGAACGTGAGGCACAGCATCAGTGTTTGGGTCAAGTAGAGAAACTCAATTTAGCTCGATCCATAATAGGCCATCGCTCATGATGGGAACTACCTAAGCTTCTTATTACAAGTTACCTGTCCACATCTATCTTTTACTCATGTCACCATCTTTCTCAACTGACTTACTTAAAGGAAAAGAACTTAGGAACATTTTTATGAAAAAGTTTCCTTGGAAATACTCAGGTTACTGACAACTCCCAATAGGAAAGTCAAGCTTTAAACTCTTGACATTCTGACTACAGATGTCATGGGAACATATAAAAATCTTTGAAAATCATTCACGAAGGTCATAGAAGGCAAAGTCCATACATCAAAATGCAACCCATTCTTCCACAAAATACCACACGCGGGCATGCACGTACAGTGCGACTGAAACTTCGTGGCCCATGCGCAGAAGTTGGTATTTTGTGAAAGAGCCACACTCAAGGGGCCAAAGAGCAGCATGTGGCTCGTTAGCCGCGGTTTGCCGAGCCGCAGTTTGCCAACCACTGGCCTAGACCAAATGTTAACATCAATTAACTCACTCTGAATTTCAAAGGTTATTGAAGAATTAGGAAAGGGTTTGTCCTATAATACAGGTAAGACAGGGCTTTTAACTTTATGAACTGTTCCAAAGTCGTATAACTAAAAATATAGCAAAAATCCATAGGAAACTGTTACAAACATCATTAAAAGGTTCAAAATACACTGTTTTGAGCTGCTTGAGAGTGAAATTCTACCATCTAATTGAGTCTAATTACCAGAAATTTTTAAAAGTCTATCAATGTTACTATCCATATTTATACTAATCTAAGTCTGAGGTATTTCCTACCTCTAAAATTCCACAATTCTATAATTCTAATCATCATTTTTTCCCTCTCTCTATCCTTATGGAAAGTGGAGGGGCTTATTTCCCACCCCCACCTCTAATTCCTTACCTTTAATCCTCTATATCTCCATTAGACATAAAGACCAACACATTCTTGTTCATGGCGACTCCATATTCACAGTGAACATTACTTTCAAGGATTGTAAAGTAGTTGCCACCAGTACATCTGACAACCTCAGTACAGAACTACTGCTTCAAAAGCAGGTCAATCAGAACGGGGCTCCTGGCTAACCCTAAAGACAGAGCTAAGGAAACAGTTATCTGCCCTTCCCTCAAATGTCCCAATGTTATTTGAAGATTATTAATGCCTACTTTACAATTTCATTGGTGTTCATGTCAATGATTTTAGACCTAGTTCACACATTTGCTGGTGTAGCTTCAAGATGTTGGGAGATTGTAAAGATAGCACTAATTCTTGCCCTAACGGCAAGTGGATAGACCGTCAGCCTGCGGACTGAAGGGTCCCAGGTTCAATTCCAGTCAAGGGCACGTACCTTGGTTGCAGGCATACCCCAGTAGGGGATGTGCAGGAGGCAGCTGATCAATGTTTCTCTCTCATCGATGTTTCTAACTCTCCATCCCAGCGGTTCTCAACCTGTGGGTCTCGACCCCTTTGGGGGTCGAATGACCCTTTCACAGGGGTTGCCTAAGACCATCGGAAAACACATACGTAATTATATATTGTTTTTGTGATTAATCACTATGCTTTAATTATGTTCAATTTGTAACAATGAAATTGGGCGTCACCACAACATGAGGAACTGTAGTAAAGGGTCGTGGCATTAGGAAGGTTGAGAACCACTGCTCTATCCCTCTCCCTTCCTCTCTGTAAAATATCAATAAAATCTTTTTTTAAAAAAAAGATAGCACTAATTCTTACATGATAAATTTGCTCGTTTTGTCCTAAAATGCTTAGTGTGATATGATTTTTCATGAATAATTCTGAAAAAGTCAGCCCTGCTGAAATTCCACACACAGAGCTAAAGGCCCAAACAATCTTAGATTCAATTTTGCCAAATCACAATCAATTTTGATACTCTAGGCCAGCTGTTCTCAACCTGTGGGTCACGACCCCTTTTGGGGTTGAACAACCCTTTCACAGGGGTCGCCTAAGACCGTCGGAAAACACATATTGAAAATAATTACATATTGTTTTTGTGATTAATCACTATGCTTTAATTATGTTCAATTTGTAACAATGAAAATACATCCTGTATATCAGATATTTACATTACGATTCATAACAGTAGCAAAATTACAGTTATGAAGTAGCAACGAAAATAATTTTATGATTGGGTTCACCACAACATGAGGAGCTGTATTAAAGGGTCGTGGCATTAGGAAGGTTGAGAACCACTGCTCTAGGCAGACCAAACAACAGATGACTGACTGACCATTATTCAGACATCTTTCCTTATCATAATTAACATCAAGAGAGTCTTCATGCCTTTGTCTCCATCATGCACAAATTTGGAGAATTTAATTAATATATGCAACCAGGTCTCATAAGTAATGTGTGTTAGCTTCTATTTGTTGATTTCTCTGAAGGAAATGGTCACTTTCATAGACTGACAGCAACCTAAGAAGTACAATGTTTATATTCGTGGTTATTGGCAGGGATTTCCAACCCTTGGCCTTGGCTCAGCTTCCCATCAATGATCTACACAATCTGACTAAGGAGGATTCCACATATCATTACTTTATAATCACTTCACTCATTTGATCAACGACAATAAAAATATCAACTGTTATTTCTTTCACAACTAAGGGGATTTATTTTGTATAATAATCACTATGTGAGGCATTGGGATAAGATGGCTCAGCTCTTGCTTTCAAAAAGCTCACAACTCCTTGTAATAACTAGAAGGTAGTGAATGACAATAAGGGAGAGAAGAGGAGGACAGTTAGTACCTAATGCAGGCTAAAAATATAACTAGCGAGCCTTGAAATTTCCACTGCACCATAATGCAACTGCAACCCACCAGATTCTGTCAATCTCTAGTTACACCCTCATTTAGACAGAAGAAGAAGATCTAGTTGAATGGGCCGAGGGGAGTGCAATATTGCTCGTGGATTTGTAAATACGGAAATAACAGTCACAGCAATAAAAAAGTATACACTCATACACAGATTATGAAGAAATATTTTCCCCCAATACATCCAATTTAGCAGGTTGAAATCCATAGAGGGGAAAAAGGTTTCGTACAGTTTTATAATTTCCTGCCCATCCCCTTCTCTCAAAATTCTTTTAAGCTTAAATACTCTCATTCTCCAATTTCACCAATGTCTAGATGCTACTGAGACAGTAATAATGCATCCAAAACCATAAAATTCAACTTTATAGGCATTTATGGCATGACTACTATGTATCAATATCCTTCCCTAAGTTTAATAGTTTTAATTTCAAGTGGCAGTCTGAATTAGAGGGACTTTATTAGTTTATATAACGTTTCAGGAATTTCACCCCCTCACTGGTAAAGTACATAAGAATATTTTTTTAAGTCTTCCATTTTTACATCAAATAAAAAAAATAGCACTTAAATAAAAGAACAATATTATTTGTCATAGCATAACTATCAACTTTTAATTATCCTAAAACCAAAAAGGTTAAAGTTAATGAAAATGAACTCAATAAACTCTCAAATGAAAATTATATATTGCCAAAAAACACTACTTAGGATTTTTCTATCCCTCTAGACATAAGTTAAATATATTCTGATTAAACACCTACTCTGTATAAGATACATAATTACTGGAAGGAGAAAAAAATGATCTCTACCCTTTTAGAATAACATTCTAACAATTAGTTTAACCAGCTGAACTCTCAAGCAAAGCACTATTCATGCTTTGAATAAGTGAGTCTGAATATCACCATCAGAATGAAACAAAAAAAAAAAATTGGCTTAGCTATTTTCCAATGAAACAGAAACTTCTTGTATCATATACTAGATACAGAGTTAAAACATAAATCCCAGGAAATATATTTCCTACATAATATGTCAGTGAGCCTGTATATGGAAAGATGAATTTAAACTGGAATTTCTTCTTTTTTAAAATATTTGTATTGACTTCAGAGAGGAAGGGAGAGGGAGAGTTAGATAGAATAATCAATGATGAGAGAGGACCATTGATTGGCTGCCTCCTGCACGCCCCCTCCTGGGGATCGAGCCCACAACCGTGCATGTGCCCCTGACCGGAATCAAACCCTGGCGACTCCATGTTCACAGTGAACTTTATTTTCACTGTGCCAAAACTCCACTTTCATGGAGTGAAGGCGTGTTCCAGTTAAAGTCCAGGAATCAAACCCTGGACCTTCTACTGAGCCAAACCAGCTAGGGCTGGAATTTCTTCTTAAATTACACTGATTGCCATCTAATGAAAGGTCTTGGAGGGAATTTGATGAAACTTTGATTTTCATAAGGAGATACCTATTACAATAGCACAAATCAAAAAGAAAAACAATAGAATAAGTAAGTGATTGAGCTAAGTAATGTTATTGCAAAAGAAGTATTCAGTCGCTGATGGGCAAATTAATCAACATCAAGTTTAAACCAAAAAACTATACCATGAAATGGTGATCATTTTGCTTCTCAAGCAATCTTTAATTTTGAATAGAATGATGTCCATTCAAAGAACATCTCAAGTGAATAATATCAGAAACACAAAGAAATAGAGAAAAAGGAAAAGAGGCTTTTGTAACACTCATTTCCAAAATAATAGTACAAAACCTGAACCTGTTTAATATGAGAAATATTTCATGAAGAATTTTTCCAGTGGTGATTTTAATAAAACCAGTATTTTTTCTATTTAGACTGACATTACTCAATACTTAATATATCTGATATTTGCTCAATATTATTGGACTATGTTACAAACTATAAATACGTATCTGATATTTTAGTAGGCTGAAAATCAGCTATGTAATATGAAAACTATGTCAAATGAAAATTATCTCCATAAAAAATGCTTCTAAGAGTTAAACTAATAGAATATTAAACACAAGAAGAAAAAGTCAATAAGTTTACATTATGTTTCTGTTTTTAAGTTACTTAACCAGTATTATGTATACTGTTCCCATGTTTGCCATCTATTAAAATAGTTTCAATCCCACCATAGACAAATCCACAAGATTGCCCAGTTCTTTATCTGAGTGACAATTTTTCATGTCTTGAATATGACTTGAAATAAATGAGGCATTTTAACCTTGAAATCAACATTGTTATAAAATGATAATTACAATATAACTAATGTAACTAATTTTGCAGTTTCAACATAAGAGTATCAGAAGAAGACTTTAACTATTTAGACTTCTAAGGTCCATAAAAGGTGAACATTTGGCTTGAACACCATAATCGGATCTAAGCTGATATATATTTTTATGATCTACAACAAAACTCTCACACTTTCATTCACCAAAGGAGAACTAGTCTGCAGCATCTGAGTTAAAGGACAACAGACCCAGGGGGGCGGAGGGGGGGGGCTGGAAAAGGAGTCCTAGTTCTGCCAGTGTGTGGCTATAACCAAAGGCTCAAAAATAATTTAAAATGACCAAATAAGCTCTTAACAGGCTGAATCTCCCCCAGATAACAACTATAAACTCTGGACAAATTTCAAAAGAAAGCCAAAAAACCCAACTACCTGAACACAGTGAAGAGCAACCAAGAGCAGACAGATCCTGGAAGGAAGTTAACACTTGAAAGAAGAAAGCAACACTGGGTAACGTCCTGCTTTCATGGCTTCTGGCTTGAGGGTAGGATCTCAAGAAATCAAGAGCCAGGAATGGGGAGCCCAAATTCTGTATATAAACTCTTTCCAAGTTTCTGGCCACTGACCCACACTGTGTGGTCAGACTCCAAGCTGCCCAGCCAAGAGTAAAACAACTAAGCTTAGATTAGAGTTGCCATCCAAGAGACAGCAGTTGCGGTTTTAGTAGCTAGTTGCCTGCTATAACAAAAGAAGTCAGCTCTATGCAAGGAATCATACAACATCCAGAGTTTACACAACAGATAATACATAATCTTCAGGAAATAATCCAAAAGTACTTCACATATGGAAAGTGTAACCCATTCTAAATATAATCCTGAGAAGCCAGTCATGACATGGCCCAGATGATGGAATTATCAAACAGGATTTCAAAGCATCTATTGTAACTATGCTCAGTGAATTTTTTTTAAATGTGCTTTTAATAAATAAAGGAATGAGAAATTTTATAAGGCAGTTCCATTTTTTTATGACTCAGCAATTCCACTTCTGGAGATTTTTCCAAAGAAACCCAAAACACTAATTCAAAAGAATATACGTACCCATTGCAGCATTATTTATAACTAGAGTCCTGGTGCATGAAAATTCATGCACTGAAAGGGGAGTCCCTCAGCCCAGCCTGCCCCCTCTCACAGTCTGGGAGCCCTCAGGGACGGGAGGCAACCCGGCGATCAAGGGAAGGTGACACCCCCGATCACACCTCTGCTGCTGCCACTGCCGGCAGCGCAAGCCTTGGCCAGCCCTGGGCAGCTGGGCAGCCGCCATCTGAGACTTGCCTGCACCTCGGGCTGGTCCTTGGTGGCTGGGTGCTGAGGGGACTAGGGGACTCTGGAGGCAGGCGGGCCCGGCCTTGCCGCACGCCTGCCACCCCAGCAGGGCTGAGGGTATTGGGTGCCACCATCTTGTGGCTGTGGGTGCCACCATCTTTGAGGTCAGGGAAGTCAATTAGCATATTCCCTCTTTATTGGCAGTGGGTGCCACCATCTTTGAGGACGGGTGGTCAATTAGCATATTCCCTTCTTATTGGCTGTGGGCACTGCCATCTTTGTGATGGTGTGAGGGTCAATTAGCATATTCCCTCTTTATTACCTAGGTTAGCCAAGTATGGAAGCAACCCAACTGCCCATCACTAGACAAGTGGATAAAAAAAAATTTTGGTTCATATATACAATATATGAATATTACTCAGCAATTAAAAAGAATGAAATCTTAACATTTGTGACAGCATGGATGGATCTAGAGGGTATTATGCTAAGTGAAATAAGTCAGTCAGAGAAAGAGAAATACCATATGATTTTACTTATATGTGGAATCTAAAGAACAAAATACACAAAATTGAAGCAGAATCATAGACACAGAGAGCAGTCTGGTGGTTGCCAGAGGGGAGGGAATGGGGGTGCTGGGTAAAAAAGGTGAAAGGATAGAAAGTACAAATTGGTAGTTATGGAATAGTCAAGGACATAAAGTACAGCATAGGGAATATAGCCAATAATATTGCAATACCTAGGTATGGTGCTAGGGGACTACTGGAAATATCAGGGGAACACTCTCTAAAGTAAATGATTGTCTAACCCCTATGCTGTACACCTGAAACCAATATAAAATATTAAAATAAACTATAATTAAAAATAAATAAATAAATAAAATTTCAACAGGTAACCAGAAACTATAAAAAAGAACTAGATGGACATTCTAAAACTGGAAAATAAAATATCTGGAAAAAATTCACTGGACAACCATGACAACAAAATGGAGGTGACAGAGAAGAAAGAGTCAGTGAACTTAAACATAGATCAATGGAAATTTTTTAATCAAAAAAAATAGATAGAGAGCATGAGTGGGGGGGAGGATGGGGGTTAATGGGGGGAATGATGACACATTTGTAATTCCATAACTAATAAAGAATTTAAAGATTTTTAAAAAATAATACAAGTAAAAAATAAATAATGAAGATTGGGAAAAAATGAACAGGAACCTATGGTACAATATCTAAAGTTACCAAACATAAGGTAACTGGAGAACTGGCGGGCAGAAGAGAATGAAAGAAACAGAAAATATATTTTAAAAATTAAGAACCAAAAATTCCACAAATTCAGTGGAAGACATAAATTTACAAGTTCAAGAAGATTTGTAAATCCCAAGCAGAATGAACACAAATAAAACCATGACTAAATGCATCATTGTTAAACTGCTCAAAACCAACAATAAAGGGGGAGATGGGGTTCTAGAAAAAGCATTACCTACAGGGAAACATGACTCAAATGGTAGTTGACTTCACATCACAAACACGCCAGAAAACAACAGAACAGCACATTTAAAGTTCTGACAGAAAAATTGTTGTAGACCCGGAATTTCTTGATTCAGTTAAAATATTCTTCAAGAATAAAGGTAAAACGAAGACAAAAATAAACAGAGAATTTATTTCAGTAGCCCTGAACTATAAGAAATGCAAAAGGAAGTTCTTCAGACTTATGGAAACAGATCTTCAGGAAGAAATTAAAAAAATTAGAAATTTTTTCATGATAAAATGATGAACAAAAAATAATGAAAATGTTTAAGTCACTGAAACTTTATGAATCTCAATATCCTAGTCTAAAGGAAGGAATAATAATGCTATGAGGAATATATGTAAACACACTTTGAGAAAAGGTAATTATTACTAAAAATATATGTTGTACTTATAAACATGTCCAGAATCTGGAGAAAGACATGAGATTTTAGACTTGAGCTCAGCATTTATGCAACAAGTATTCATTGGATGCCTGCCTATTATTGGTAACATAATATGTTATGTGCTTCAGATTTTAGTTTGGAAGTGATTTTAATTTCCAAACTAATTTGATAAAAAGTATTGGCAAGCCAGGATATTAGGGAAAAAATATAAAATAGCCAAAAACTGTTAAATAATCAATCTGCACCTTTATACTAAAAGTCTCTTCCAACAAGACCAGTTGTAGAGAATGAATCCATGTGTGTATATTACCTGCCTTCAGTTTTTACATAACTTGTCCTTGCAAAGCAGTGCGAACTAGGTTAATAAACATTTCTGGTTTCCCTTCAAGCTACTCAAAGTATACATGTCTCAGTGTAGCCTACACAGAGCAAGGACAAGGAAACAAGTGTTGTATTTCTGACACCTAGAAATGTGTGCTGACAGCAGACTCATGAAAGACAAATGGCTACCCAGCTACCTGTCTTTATGACATTACAAACAAATAAAAGGGGTGTGTGTGTGTGTGTGTGTGTGTATACACCAAAAGATACTAAGCATAAAGCTCTGAGTATTTTTAGAAATGTTGATTCTGGGAGAGATTCACGTTTCATGTTCCTTAAGCAAGCAGTTCACAAAATCCCTAAATTTCCCAATTCTCTTTCGCTTCGCATTCTTGGTTACAACCTTTTTATACTCATGCTCAATCAACTCCATGCCCTGACAGATTAGGGACAGAAATTACAAACATTCCATATAGAAATTTCTTTATCACACATTACTGAAATGTCAGTTAAAGAAAAAATATGATATATATTGAGTTTCATCCTAAATTCCTCTTTTGCTTCCTTATGTTTCTGTTTTCCGTCCCCATCTCTGCAACTTCTCCCAAACCACTTTCTGAGATGGAACAACTTGCCACCTCACAATTGCAGAGACATTTTCCTGCCATACAGTTTAAGGAGGAATTAGAGATCACTGTAGTGTGCATGGTGATCTGTTACCAGCCATTGTCTCTCCACTTGACTTGCTGCTGTGAAGAAGCAGACACTATTTTCATTTGCTGTTGGTGGTTCATGTGTTATAAGAACACACAAAAGGAGAAGTCAATATAAACACAGGTGCCCTTGTCGGTACTAGATTGTCATCGGGCGTATTTATATCCTTGGCAAAAAGAAAAAGGATATTTATGGGTCATGTGGTCTTTGAGTGCACCAATTTTGCAAAGCAGTGACTAGAACACATTCAAAATACTCCAAACTATCTGTCTTAGGGCTTTTCCCCCCCCCCCCCCCCCCCCCCGTGAAGATCTAACCCACCCAAATCTTTTGTACCTCTTCTGTGAATAAGTGTCAGACCATACAATTCCATCAACATAGGCTACTTTCCCAAGGAACTCCCTTTGAATTTCTTAACTTTAGAAAATTAAGTCTTTCAATAATATATTTCATTTTTACATTTAAAAAATCCAGAATAGCTGACTGATCATCATCCCAGAGAAAAAGATACAGGCAGTCCATGTTGCTTGCTAGTACTACACTCAACTAGATGTAAATTGGTGGTGGTAATTGCCCAGCGATTGGGATTGAAAGGATGAATTGCAGTGGGGAGCCTGCCTTACAAACATTGCAATTAACACCATCTAAGTATCTGAGGGTGATGTAGGTAATAAACAAAAGATTACATTAATATGCATGTTCAGTCCCCAAAGATAGCCAGATGGCTGGCTACAATATCAGATATTTCCTCTTTGCCTTTGCAGAGAGAATCACTCCTTTGTGCAGAGAGGGGTACAACTGACATTTTCTGTGGGCATGGGCATCTGATGGTGGATGACAAGAACCATGAAGCCGCCTACCTGAGATGCCCTGAGGACTTTGAGCTCAAAACCATGCCAGGTGTTTCCAGGGGCCAAGAGGCACAAGGAACAGCAGTCATAAATTGAAAAAAGAGCACATTTCACAAGCACAATGCTGACCACATCACTGTATACTCACACTGCCCAGGGAAGAAAGGAGGGGGTAGGAAGGCTGCGGAACTAAAAAGGTTTATTTTCTTTCTACCTCAGGAGCTCCAAGTGTCCAAGATTTCCCATTCTGTGTGGTCAGGCTGTGACTAGAGCCACATTCGTAGGTAAAGACCTTTTGTTCCTACTTGACTGTTAGAAAACAAAGGGGCCCTTATTTGTCTCTAATGTAAGCAGTCATATCTACAGCTTTTGTCACATTCCAAACCCAAAAGGCAGTCATCTCAGCTAAGCCTCGGGCACAGAGAAAAATATGACAGCATAGAGTGGGCCCTCTAGACACAACTACCACCAATGCCCCCCTTTCTTTGTTCCTTCTGCTTATTTTGTCCTTCCATCTCTCCGTCTAACCACTTGCTCCATTTGTGAATTACTACTAAGAGTTCTCCAACTAACAAGTAGCTAAGAGACCAGCACATAGTAATAGCACAACAGGGTGCATCTCTCCTGCTCTCTGCCTCCTCCCCAAGGTTTGGAAGACAAATAAAGAATACACTGTGTCACTGACCACCTGAGTTACTCAGACTCTATTCTACATCCTGCACTTTATGCCTTTCTGTGGACTTGGGAAGAATGCTCTCCTCATTTTGCTAATACTGTCAAAAGGTCTTCTTAGGCAGCAGAGAGCAAAACACAACAGTGGCCTTAAGAACTACAACGTTGTGGACATTCTTCGTTTATTCAGTAAGCATGTCCTGTCCAGTGTTGAATAAAGCTTGATTTTGTAAATCAAATTCTGTCTTAAAGCCCTAGAAGAACTTACAAATTAGAATAACACTGTGGTCCATTACTTTGCTGGACCCCATTCTCTATAGGGGTTCATGGCTGGAGTCCATGATTCCCCAGGGGTCTGTGGATAGAGCTTACAGAGTGCATGAACTTGTATGGGAAAAATATTCATCTTCATTTTCAATAATCACACAGACTTTGTACTTTCTTCCATTCTGACTGTACCAGTTATGATGATAGGCACAGTATTCGCAGTACCAGTAATTGTGTCACAAACTGAGGTCTCAGATATTTGCATATCAATTTATAGTTGTCACAGACATCCCAAAAAGTCAGTTAAGCTCATCAACTTGGAAATTACTGTGGTTATTAGATTGCTGCTAGAACTTGTTGTTTATTGTTTTACTGAGGAAATGTGTATATTAATGTATCATAAATACGTTTATTTTATTGATAATTTTATTTCAATATAATAGCTTTCCTTTCTGGTCCTATTATTTTAACATACGTACCTAAAATATTATTCTAAGGAGGCCATACACTTCATCAAATGCATGGCACCAAAAAGGTTAAGAATCCTTGCTATAAACTAAATGAACTGCTTGTTATTGCCCTCAACACATTCTACCTTTTATTTTTTCCTGTAAGTCTACACTACAGGCACTTCTCCAAACAGACCACACCTATGTCTTTGCATATGTTATTCTCTTCTGCCTGGAAAGGTTTTCCGTTAGCCTCATGTCTACCTCAAACTCCTCCTCAGTCTTCTAGACCCAAATCAAACCTTCTGTGAAGTCTTGACACATTATCTCCCGGAAGAGCTATCAGTCCTCAATTATGTCCCCACTACCAATATAGAATCTCCATTTTGATGCTTCGTTTACTTCATGGCAGTTTTTGTTTACAAATCCTGGCCCTTTATTAGTTTGCATATTACCTGCTGGCAGATACCACAGCAGGTCTCTTAGGTATCTGAGTGCCTCAGGTTGTGCCTCCTGCAATGCAAGTGCTGGGAAAATATTTATTAAACAGATCCTTCCAGGCCTACTGTAGACACCCTCGTAAGAAGCTGCCTCAACAGAATGTGTTGCTCCTCCCTCTATGACGACCCATCACACTCTGCAGACTCACGGCCGACATTTGCAGGACCCAGAGTCAGAGAAACAGACTGTCAAATAAAGTAGCTTCATCCACTTCACCTCTTTGGAAAACGATGTTTCTCTCTCATCGATGTTTCTAACTCTCTGTCTCTCTCCCTTCCTCTCTGTAAAAATCAATAAAATATATTTTAAAAAAAGAAAAAAGAAAAATGACCTTCCTGGTGACCTGGAAGGCCAGGTTGGAATTTACAATTCTTGGACTCCACCAAGTGCCTGTGCAGAACCAGGGAGGTGCGGAGAGACAGCCCCTCGTTTGTGGCCCACTCCCCTTCTTTCTTATATCACAGTCCACCTTATATGCACCTGGCAAGCACCCACCGGCATGACCAAGTTCTGTCCACGTCCTTTACAAAGAGCTGCCTGCCTCTTGACCCTCCTCCTCTTGCTCAGGGATGCTCAACCAGCAGCATAGGTGGCTCCAAGAGGGGACCTGTGCAAGTTCTAGATGCTGACTCAAGCCATCTAGGCAGGGAAGTCCACAGCCCTGCATACCTACAGTGTCTAGAGCAGGTTGTTGTGGGCACTGGGTGGGCATCTCCCCTTAGCTCCACAGGCTCCTCACTCCACAGAGAGGGTTAACGTGGGGCCTTTGAAAGGCAGGGCCCAGGGCAGAAGACCCGATGTTTGGGTCTAAGGACTGGAGTTGACTCATTGCTCCAGTGCATGTCCTCTCATAGACTGTAAGCTCCCTAAGGGTTAGCAGTTTCCTGTTCTACTTCCTGGAAAAGGAGAGAGAGTGCACTCTCATTGGCTTCTGCCCCGACAATATAGTATCAACTTCCCCCCTGAGAGCTTGCTTATAAGAGATGCTGAATAAACAGTTGTTTAGTGAATGAATTAGCAAAGTCTCCTTTTATATGATGATCAATGAACAATCCTAGAATTTGCTGTATTTTTTACT
>NW_006289813.1:937147-937658 GCF_000327345.1 Myotis davidii | reverse complement strand
TCTCAACGTTACTGGTCCTCATGCCTTAGCCTCCTTAAAAGATTTTAAGTTCTTAAAAGGTATTCTATCTCCAATAAAAATCCAAGCATTCTCAATGCGACATACAGATGATGTATTGCAGAATTGTACACCTGAAACTTATATAACATTAGTAACCAATATTACTCCCATAAATTTAATTTTTAAAAATCCCAATGTCCTAAACATAATCTGTATTCAATACATAGCTGTTTGATTTTTTTTTTTACAAATCATTCTCATTAATATATTGGGTGGGGAGACAGTGTTTTTCAGTCATCTCAGTAGTTGTCATAACCCAAATGGTAACAGTGCCTATTATAACAGAAAGCTTCATAGAGTGATCTTAACTGGTTGCTAGTAATCATCTAGTTTTAATTTTTAAAAACAACTGCAGCTGTAACTATTTTACTAGTAAAACACAATAGCTATTGTTTAGTGGTGTTTGAGCAACAGAAAAGTAACAATTGAACCTGTAATAATAAATCGGTCA
>NW_006289813.1:926358-937094 GCF_000327345.1 Myotis davidii | reverse complement strand
GTGAATGAAAATAATGACAGGTTTAAAAACCAGTACTTGAAAAACTGAATTTGTTTGGAGTCATTGGGGTGAAAGATCTGGCTGAAGAAAGAAGTAGTGATAATTCCCAGAGCCAGGACTTTTCACAACTCCGACGTGGCAACTTCATCAAAATTAGGACAGCCTTTGATGAACAAAAGGGACTATTGAGGAGATCCTTGTAAGGAAGTAGAGAGAGCTATATATGCTTCTTGAACATGACATTCTACAAACACACACACACACACACACACACACACACACACATACACACACACGTGTCCTTGGGGGCCTTTATTCCATTGAAACTGTCTTGCAAGCTTCCTTGAACATCAGTTGATGGTTTCTTTTGCTGTGCAGAAGCTTTTTATTTTCATGTGGTCCCATTTGTTTATTTTCTCCTTAGTTTCCATTGTCCTAGGAGATGTATTGGTAAACATATTGCTACGAGAGATGTCTGCAATTTTGGTGCCTATGGTTTCTTCTAGGACTTATTGTTTCATGTCTTACATTTAAGTCTTTTGTCCATTTTGAGTTTATTCTTTTGTATTGTGTAAGTTGGTGGTCTAGTTTCATTTTTTTTTGCATGTACCTGTCCAATTTTCCCAACACCATTTATTGAAGAGACTGTCTCTGCTCCAGTGTATGCTCTTGCCTCCTTTTTCAAATATTAATTGAGCATAGTGGCTTGATTTGGTTTCTGGGTTCTCCGTTCTGTTCCATTGATCTATACACCTGTTCTTATGTCAGTACCAGGCTGTCTTGAGTACAGTGGCTTTATAGTATGACTTGATATCTGTATTGTGATTCCTCCTACTTTGTTCTTCTTTTTCAAGATTGCTGCAGCTATTTGGGGTCTTTTTTGGTTCCATGTACAGCTTTGGAGCTTTTGTTCTAGGTCTGTGAAATATGCCATTGATATTTTGATAGGGATTGTTGCACTGAATCTATAGATTGCTTTGGGTAGTATGGACATTTTAAGGATGTTGATTCTAAGAAATTTACCTTTCTTATAAAACAACTAAAAAGTATTTGGTTATCTTTCCAGGTCAATACATGTATGTCTAATAGTCACACCATATTCCACAGTATAAATGCACCCCAATATAGTCAAAATTTCCACTATTAGTATACATTCAGATTATTTTTGGTTGCCATTATAAAAATGCTGTGATAAAGTTGCTATTAATTAAATAATAAATAGTAAATCATAACCACAATTTTATTATCATTATAACTATATATTTTCATTCCCAGGTTCAGTCTAGGCTTGTCCCTACCTGGACTACACCAAGGAATATAACTTTTATGAACCAAGGATAGAGAATCAGATTTGTAATAAAAAGATTTTAAGCAGAAGAAAATTGTGGGGAAAATAAACTACTTCAATGGACATCTCCAGAGACCTACCTAGACCCTCCAGGAAGTAGACCCTACAGGGCACTCTGGACAGGAGAGAAAGGATATTTGAGGGGAAAGGGATTCAGACCAGGAGAGTCAGGGACAACAAGCTTCCTCAGGTAGCTCTGCTCTAAGCTAGCTCCCTTGAGCAGGGGGTGAATTGTTGATTTTCTAACACACTTAGTCATTTTCCTCAATGTTAGAGATAGCATCCTCTTTTAAACCATCTACTGCTTTCTGGGAGCAATTTTTACATTTTTAATTAATATTTAAACTTTTGCAATTAAGCCTAACTACTCCTTTCTAAAACACATAGATACACATATCCAAATGTATTCAAAACTGGGCAATGGAAATATATGATAAAATGGTGCAATATGCTAAATGAATTTTAATATCATTCTGGAATTTGACTGTCTGTAATGTTTGTCTCCATTGGGGCACATATGTTTATAAAAGCCTCCTGATGAACTCCTCGCTGTGGGGTTTAGTCATCAAAGCACTAAAATAAGATCTGAAATTATTGAATTTTAAGGTATTTCACCCATGGCTTTCTCATGGCATGGACTCTGGGATACCTTACAGCAGGCTCCAGTGTCCCGTGAATGAATGAATTCCCTATAAACTTCACATATGGTACTCCCTTTCCAAAAGTCAAACCAAATTACAGATAACAAAGGGAAAATGATTCAGTTTTCTCTTATTTCTGGAAAGATATGCTATGTGGAAAAAGTTTTTTTCCAGAGTAAAATCTTCTGGATTTTACTGGCTCACAAAAATATAAACCATTTATTAGCTTTTTTAACCTACGATTTTCTTTCGTCTGTTTGCACATGTCAACCAAAAATAGCAGACTCCATATAAGAAAAAAAAAAGTGTACCAAAAAAAGTTATACTCCAAAAGCCATGCTCTCCTTTTTGCTGAAGTGTTATTTCGTGGTGTGGGTTTTTTTTTTATTCTGGTGGTTTATCAAATTTCTATAATAACATGGAAGAGAATAGTGATTGCCTATCAACCCTAGAATTTCTCACAAAATGTGTAAGGGAATCACTAAAGATAAGCAAATGCTGACAGCTGAGCACTAGCAACTGCACAGAAATCCAGTTGTGTAAACACATGTGTTAATAGAGATTTAATATTATTCCATTATAGACTAGAACAATTAATGACCCTTTTAATTGACAGATCCTTTATTTCCTTTAACCAAGGTATAGAGGGCCCCTAAAATAACCTCTCTATATATTAAATCTTGGCAGCACAGAGCTATTTCCTCTGTGGTCTTCAGGGTCCTGCCACCCTTCATCTTCTCCAAGGCAGCACACTGAAACCTTTCAAGGGGCCTTTTAGAACCGGCCACCCTGTTTCTCTTCACAGAATATGCTGAAAGCCTATCTGTCAGGAGCCATGAGGGGCTTATTGGGGTCTGCTGACAGGCCCAGAGGAGGCCCACCAGCTCAATTCCTAGCCCAGGGATTGAGTAGCTTCTGTCCATCGTGGTCTTTCCAACAATTGTGTAATCACTACGTTTCACACCCGATCCTCAATAATCAATTTCGGCAGCAAGTAGATAACCATTGGCAAGAGAATTGTCAGTGTGACACAAATTCACAACACTTCACAGTGGTATCTAACAGCGCCCATCATTAGCCCAACACCATTGCATCATTTATATAATTCGGAAGTTAGGTGTGTCTTTTACACCGATTTTGCTCTGTGGTGCCTTAAAACTTAAGCAGTAGGCAAAGAAACTGTTGTCCCTAAGCCAACTCCTGCTTCCTCAGTCATGGCCAGCCAGTCTGCACATGCAGGCTCCCTTTCTGGTCTCCATATTCTCCTGATATCTACAACTATGCTCCTCCATAGCCCTGCAGTTTCCTTCAAGAACTAAGGTCTCCCACAATGAGTCCCCACACAATCACCTGAGCTGACTCATCTTCCCGAAATCAAGGCTTTAGAATACCTTTCACAGTAGGTCATGAACTCTTTGACAAAAGGCACTAGGTCGAATTCATCTTTCTATCTTGAGGGCCTAGCACTAATAACAGAGTAAGTTTTCAATAAGTACATACTAAGAATAGCAGTCATAATAATAAAAAGAGTGGCAAATATTTTTTAGCACATATTTTGCACCAAGAACTCTGTTGAATATCTTGTTTGCATCATCTCAGTTAATCGTCACAATGGAACTTCAAGAGAGGGAATATAATTATCCCCACTTAGAAGATAAAGAAACTGAGTTTTAGATAATTTGATCAAGCTTACATGCGTAGTAAGTGGGAGAACAGAGGTTGAAATCCGGGTACTTCTGACTCCAGAGTGCCAACCCTTTAGCCGTACTGATAAATTTCATTATGTGATCACAATTATATTAACCCTGAGGTGCCACCAACAGGAATCCTACAGACAGAATGAGAGAAGCCATCTATCCCTCAGAAATTTTTTTGGCTACTGTGATTTCTCTCTATCACTGATAATTTCCCATATCAGAGAACCACCCTGCCAGCAAACAGTGTTGTTTATGAGATCAGCTCTTACCTATTTTGGTGCCATGTAGGAGTATACCAAATAGTGCACTTACAATCTTACACTTTGTTCTTTTTTATGGTGGGTTCCAATCCAGCGATGTTTGACAGAGAACTAAACAGGACCCAGCCAACGAACACAAAGTTGCAACTCGGTTCTATTGAATTCAGTGAACAATCATGATGCCTTTCACGTGGTGTTTGCTCTGCTCGCATTTACCTCTCTTGCATAACCACCATCAATTTCATTTCCAGTGGTTCTGCATGCTGAGCAGGCGACGAACAGTTTCCAGGCACTAGCTTCAACCTGCAAATGGCCCCATCATCACTTCCCCACACATGCTCTCTTAGGTTCCCAGGTGTTATGTAAAGTTCAGTTACTACGCTTTCTGGGCTGTGAGCTGCCTGTCTTCCTGGAACTATGTAAGCAAGAGGAGAAAACTGTAAACCATTAGCTTGCTTCTAAGATCTGGAGACATGACTGAGGTTTACTGGCAATTGGGTTTGTCTTGATTCCAAATCCTTCCAGCTCTGGCCCCCATGAAGTTTCTTTGAGTACACCCATTTCCCAATACACTAAAGTTTCTTTTCTGGGACTGAGTCATAAATTACAAGGTGCAATCTAAAGGAAAACATTTATTTTGGAGTCTCATTAACAGCTCAGAGGAGAGTGATAGTGTTTATTCCCAGCACGACGGAGTGGACTCCCGCAGACCTTAAAAAGGCCGAGCCCTCTTCCTAATCCTTAAACAAGCACACACACACATACACACACATATACACACACACACACACCACACACACACACACACACGGCCAATATTCACAACAGTGCAAGTTCCGCAGATAGGCAGAGGTAGCTGACACTTCACTAAAGACAGTCTCTTTCTCTTCAAACACCAAGTTTGAAGCTTCTTTCAGTTAGTGATTCACTGGCAACCACACAACTGTTCATGCTACATGCCAGTGTCTAAGGTATTATCTCTCACCTCCGGAACTCTGCTCCGGGCTGCTGCGGCTGGGCCCTGCCTTCGTCAGATACTCTACATTCGACTCTGCCCATAGGGAATGGCAGAGGGAAACTGTAAGGTAGACGTCAGGACAGCATTCTCCTTCCTGTTTTAGTCTAGTTCCTGTTAGTGTCACCCCAACAATGGCCCGTTCATCGTGCAAGTGACCGCTGGCTCCAATATCCTGCTGCAGAACCAACCTTGTTACTTCCAGCACAGGGTGGCTCCCCCAAGCTGCTGAGGTACCTGGAGCTGGATGGTACTGCCACCCTCAGAGGTCTGAGTCCCAACCCTGTCAGACCCTCCTCTAAACCCCTATGTTCCAATCAACTTCCCTACTCCCCCCAGTCCTGAGACTTTACACAATTCCTATACGTTACCTCAGTGCTTCCTTTTGGCTTTTTCTGAAACATTTTAAACCAATTCCCTATGTTCAGTCTTCTCTGTTGAAAGTCCTACTATGGTTTCTATTTCTCTGACTGACCCCAGGGTACTCCCTGCATTAACCATACCCTGTTCCCTGCCTGATCTCTGAGCAAAATCCTAATCATTTTGCTCCTGCCAAACCTGTCTTCTCACTGCCATATCTTCTGATTCTCCCATTATAATAGCTGGATGGTAATTAACACCAGTGATGGGGCTGGAGGACAGGGTAAGGGCACCAAGGATCCCATAAAGTAAAAGCAGCATCTGAGCGTGAACTCCAAGTGGGCCCCCTCATGGCATTGGGTACAGATGATCAAATCAGAGCAAAGCGCCCTGTCAGTCGCCTCTAAAATGGAAACAGCAAAGGAGACTTGGCTCAAAAACTAATGAGCTATACTCACATTTTAATAACTAGAGGCCTGGTGCACGAATTCATGCACCAGCGGGGTCCCTCAGCCTGGCCAGTGGCATTGGACCAAAACCAGCTCTCCGACATCCCCCGAGGGGTTCCGGATTGCGAGAGGGCACAGGCCAGGACAAGGGACCTCACCAGTGCACAATCAGAGCTGGGGAGGGACGCAGAGGTTGGCCAGCCGGGGAGGGACCACGGAAGGGCTCCAGGGCGTGTCCGGCCCGTCTCACTCAGTCCCCATCAGCTGGACCCCAGCAGTAAGCTAACCTACTGGTTGGAGTGTCTGCCCCCTGGTGATCAATGCACGTCATAGGGAGCAATTGAGTGGCCTTAGCATATCATTAGCATATTATGCTGTGATTGGTTGAACAACCAACCAGTTGACCAGACACTTAGCATATTAGGCTTTTATTATATAGGATTACAGGAATTCAGAATGACATAATAAACTGGCAAGTTACAGGCACTATGCTGGTTGGTGTAGCTCAGTTAGTTGGGTGTCACCCCATACGCCAAAGGGTTGCTGGTTGCCAGTTCAATTCCTAGTCAGGGTGCAGCCCCTTCCCCCACCCCGCTCCCCCGTGGGGGCAAGCGTGAGGTGAGGGATCGATGTTTTGCCCTCACATTGATGTTTTTCTCTACCTTTCCCTCTCTGTCTAAAAATAATTTTAAAATCTTAAAAGAAAAAAGTTACCAAGAAGAAACTACTGCTAAGCATTACCTCCTACCCCTCCTATTCTATTTTACAGCCAATAAAATCCCACCTTTTGAGATTCAACTTCTTGCCTCACCTCTTAGCCTTCTACCAGTCCCCTTCCAGAACTGCAGTGTGGGGAGTGACAGTGATTTTCGGTCTTTACCACTTCACTAAGAATCGGCCTGTCAGCCACTTCTTACTCAGGATTGCTAGCTGAGATAACAGCTGAGAGAGAATGGGAATATTGCATGAAATGAAATGAGGAAGAATCATTCTGGAGTAGTCAGTAGGGCAAAAACACATGTTTCCTCAGAGACTCTTGAGCACATTCTTGGATCTGCCACTTTCTAGCCTGAGTATCAGTTTCCTCATCTGCAAAATGGGAATGATAGTGACCTTGCAGGACCTTTGCAATGATGAGATCTAACATATGGAACCTCCTTAGCATAATGTCCTGGCGGAGAGTCCCTTGGCCATAGAAGTTTTTTATTAAACCTGGTTTGAGGTGGGTCATATTTGTTATCTCAGACTCTAGCAAGCTCCCATCGTTTCTTTCATTTTTTTGAAGCAGGCCCAACACCCCTGCCTCAGCTGTTCATTTCCTCTCAAGGCCTTCACACCTCATCTTGCTTCTTGGGGTTCCTCTTCCTCATCTCCAAGGTGCCTGCAAAGGGAGGCATTCACCTCAGATATCTCACTTTCTTGTAGCCCCCCCAAATCATCATATGGGATTTGTTTTACTTTCAGGGGTTTACTACTAAGCACTACAGGGAATGAGAGGTGGGAATAAACAAAATTAACTAGATTTCTGATCTCTGAGCAAAGGCCAGAGTCTCTCGTGTGTTGGCTGCCCAGTAGTTTCTGGCTCCTCTGGAAAGGTGGCCTTGGGCTTCTGTCCGTTCCTATCTGAGGGTGAAGAACAGGGCTGCTGCTGACTTCTCTCCCAGTGTCTCTTTTTTCAGGCTAAGAGGAAGAGCAACTACGTCTCCTTCTCCTCCACTTCTCCTCCACGAAGCAACCTGCAGAAGGCCGTGTGCCTGGGAGGCAAAGAATCCATTCACCAGACCTCTGTCCTGCCTGGGGCAGAATCCCTTGAGCGATTGCCTCACTGTGGCACCATTTGTGTGGCTCTGCGTAGCCGGAAGGAACGGAATTAGGATTTGGGGGAAGAGTGTGGGCTGCTTACGCTACTTCCCAGCTCCACTCAGGGCTGCCACCTGCAAAGGGTCTGGTCACTCCCTCCTCTCCCTGCTCTCCCTGCCTTCTCATAATTTATGAGTAATTATATAATAGTTATGAATTATATTTTTTTAAGAAATACAATAGTAAGGACATAGTAAGCCCAACACTTACCCTGTTCCAGGCCCTGTTCTAAAGGCTTACGTACACTAATTCTCACAACAATGCCATGAGGTACTTATTATTACCCATTTCACAGTTGATGGAATTTAGGCCACAATAAGGCAAGTCCCATGTCTGTGATCCCACTCCAAGTAAGGGGCAGAGCTGGGATTTGAACCCAGGGCTGTCTGACTCCAAAGCTCACATTCTTTTCCATTATATTATGCTTTTCCAATTAATTTTCCCCCAAGGACGGCCCTTCCTAATCCTTTGCGGGATCCCCTTATTCCTGGCAGCATCTCCTAGAACTTTTTCCATTCAGTGAGAAAAGGGTGAGCACTCCCAAACAAATTCCCAGCTTTCTTCTTCTCACTCTAGCTGGAGTATTATTTCAATAGATATGCCTAATTTTTAAATGTAGTGCTTGGATCTCAACACTGAAATAGGATACGTAAGAACCCATGTACTTTGGAACAGAAATCAAAACCGGCCTGGGGAGACACAGGCGGAGGGCAAGCAAAGGCCAGATAATTGCCTCATGCCCTCTCGGCCCTTACTTGATGCCTGGCGGGCTCAGAACTGGGCTGGTCCCTTCTCCTCACAGTGGAGGGGCTTTGTCGGGGTCTGTGTGTTCCCTTAGAAGGAGATGCGATCCTGGGAAGTTGGAAGGAAGGAGGCTGGGCTTTTTTTTCTTAACATTTTTGTTTTGTCCTTTCACCACATACTTGTCTTTGTTTGTCATCTTCAGGGTCTTGTTTGTAATGGACTATGACGTTATTTGGTTTTCATTCCCTTCAAAACTGGGTCATCTCTGAGCAAGTGATTAAGAGCCTTCCTTCTTACACTCCTCACAATCCCCAACCTTGGGAAAGGAAAACGTTTTTCCATATTAGTTGGTGCATTGTCTTTTCCTCTCTCTTAAGCCATGCCAAAATAACACGGGGGAGAAGGTTCAAAGAGGCTGGGCCCAGTGATCCTAGCCGCCAGGCCCATGCACGCCAGCACCATTTTACCTGCCTTTGTTTTCCCCTTCTACCTGTACTTGAGTGACACAGGCCACAAGCTGCCGCTGGGAAGGAAACTTGCCACCTACTTGCATGGAAATCAGTGGTCCTGCTGAGCCCATTTTGGTGCCCCAGCCAAGTCAAAAACCATGCTCCCCCCGGCCTCATCTCACCTAATGTCCCTCTCTCCCAGCTGGCTGCTGGGCAGGTCACTCTCAGCTATTTACCCAACTCCATCTCAAATATAAAATGCCCATTACTATTGGACTAATCATATTTAATCTGCTTTTCCAAGCCTCAAGGCAGGACTTAATGGTAACATTGGTAACATTTGCCCAATAGCGTTAATCTAAAGAAAAAAACAAAACTTTTTTTTAACACTGGATGTTTCTCAGACTTTCCTCAGTGTTCTGAATTAATATTCCTAACACTTTTTTTTCTCTACCTGATTCCAAAAATACTTATTGAGCAACTACGACAAACTGGATAGCATGCTAGGCACTGAGTGGGCACCCATGAACAAAGCACAAACCCTACCTTTAGTGGAGGAATCGCCTCAAAGTGGAGAAACCCTTATGGTTAAGCAGGCTTCACCCAGTACAGCCTGCCTGTCATCAGTACAGAGTCACCAGGTATTTTCCACTAAGAGACTAAAAAATGCCTATGGTAAGACATCAATCTGGTCTTGGCAGTTGGTTTCCTCACAGAACCTGAGCACAGCTAATCGTAATGGCTATTAAGACATACATGGCAAAGTGTTTTCTTTCTCCTAATAGGCAAGCATGGAAGAGTTTCCATTATCCATTACACACACTGACAGGTTTTCTGATCCAAAACAGCTGTGGCCCTGAAAAGACTGAGGGCTATGTTTTGATTCTGCTTCGATGCCAATTAAGAGCCTAGCCTTTGTGATAGCCAATGTTGGCACCTTCTTCTGTGTCCCTCACTGGCACCTTCTCACATGCCCTTTTTCTGTTTGTTTATGTACATCCTCCTGACAACAGAAGGGGCCTGAAGGCAAAAAACAAATCCAAATGGTCTGGGAAGCAAATCCCAGCATAGAGGTTTCCCAGGACCTGGCCTCACTAAAGTGGGTACCCCACAGTGGCTTCAGACCATCCTGTTTCCTTTATGTACCAATAATCAGTGGGATTTTACGGGGCTGAAGGCTTCTCAAGGCACTCAGCAGAATAGAGCAAAGCCATGGCCCCAACTGCTTGGGAACTTGCCAATGGATAGCCAAAAACCAGGGCATACATGTATTCTGTGGTGCCAGGCTGCCCTGGAGAGCATAGACATTGCATGGGGGCCTGAAGAACGGGCTCTAGTGCCCTGAGAGACACATGGAAGAAGGGGTTGGGAATGGCCAATGAGAAGTTAAGTAAAATGACAGGAAGAATTTATATGACCCAGCTGGAATAGGGCAAAGAAAGGAGTAAGATACAGGATGTAGAGAAAAGAAAGCTAAAGGGTGATAAAAGGACATCTAGTAATATTCAGGATTTGGTTGCACTTTTGACTGAGTTGCTCACCGTTACGTCCTCTTGTTCTCTCCCTCTCCCCCACCCCTTCCTCATTCCCTCTCCTAGAATGCTACCCTGTGATCTCCCCAGCACCATATACTCACAAACAGAGCATATAAGTATAGCCAGATGTTAAATGCCACATGCAACTCTTCCTCTCTCCAGTTGTCTCAGACTTTTGCAAGAGTCTCCCAAAGAAACAAAAACATAGTTCTAAGGGAAGGGGGTGTTGGCCCCTAACCCCACCTCTAGCCCATATAAGAAGTTCAAGTTGTAAAATCAGGAGAAAGGATTTCCTTGGAGAAAGTTATCAGTACAGCATGCATTTCTCACCCCTACCCAATCTCTATGGAAAAAGCTTCAAGGGGATCATTTGAGAGC
>NW_006289813.1:925346-926319 GCF_000327345.1 Myotis davidii | reverse complement strand
CTGACCTACAACTCACACTTGCCTCAGCTAGAATCTATCCAAGCACATATTAGGTGTCCAATAAATACTTGTTGAATGATTGAATAAATGAAAGAATGAATGAGTGAATGAATGAATGAATACCTGAAAAGTGTAAAAGTGAAAGGCTGGGACTACAACTAAGGAGAAGAAATAGGCACATCAGCTGTATAATGGTAAAAGGTCATATCTGCACTCGTTTGCACAACAATCTATGGAATGAATGAATACACTGGGAAAACCAAGTCTGTGCTGACTAAACATTAGACATTTTGGCAGAAAAGCCCACAGAGGCCCAGGAGTTCTTTGTATCTTTCTTAAATAGGTCTGGCCTCAAGTTTGTCCCTAAGAAGAGCAGAGAAAACGCAGGAAGCATTCTGGATGAAAAATAATCTCTGGAGTTAAAAGTGGTTATCTCTGGTTGATCAGAGGTTCTAGTTCCTGTGTCTTCATTAATTCCTTCCTCTATTCTTTTAACCTTAGTCTACCCTTGCTACACAGCAACACTTGGCAATAGGAAGGAAAGGAGATAGAGCCTCACTCCCCTCTCTTATCAGAACCCTGAGAACTTGCTGTAGCAACTCAGCCCAGAGACCCCAAGTGCTCTTCCAGCAATGAGCATCACTTGTCTGTACACATCAGCTCTTTTAACAACATGGCTCCATTCTAATTAAGTAGTGAAACTGCACTTATAATCTATCCTAATAACAAGTTTCTGAATTACAGCCCTCATCTCTGTGTCACTAATCCCCATAGCAAGCAGTGTCCTTCCATAAACACACTTAACACAGCTACAGCAATAACACAGAAGTGTAGCTATTCATGCAAACACACACAGGTGAAAAACTGGTACCCAGACGAGAACCATCATGGTATGCATTTGCACTTGGACTTGGAACACCTTCACCAGAATGGATTCACTAGTCCTCCCAACTAGTCCTCACCAGAATGGATC
>NW_006289813.1:919138-924604 GCF_000327345.1 Myotis davidii | reverse complement strand
GCAGGAGAGGCCAGCAGGTGTACATCATTTGTTGGTACAAATAAATAAGCTCAAAAATGGTGATTTGAGGAATAAAATACCAAACAAAAGAACCCCTCCCTATTGGTAAGTTCAATGCCTCCAACAGATCTGAATTAAGTTCTGGACCAGACCAAAATTTACTGAGCTTCTCAGTCTTCTTCCCCAAGCTCTCTGGAGGGGAGATGGGCAGTCAGCTGAATATAGCCAGAAAATACATCTTAACAGTTTTCTCCTGAGATACGCTATATGGCAAGTCCTTCTGGAATTTGTAGATGGAAAGAACTGTGTACAGTGAGAACAGCTTTTCTGAGAGTCTTTCAACACATTTATTCCCAGATGGGTTCAGTGCAAAAATGAAAATTATTTTTTTAAGGAGCAAAGAAATTTCAACAAAGGTTTGGTTTGAATTGAAGTTTTGTTTTATTTTGTTCTAATAGACACTTTTTTATGAGAGAGAGAGAGAGAGAGAGAGAGAGAGAGAGAGAGAGAGAGAGATTTGTTGTTCCACTTATTGATGCATTAATTGGTTGATTCTTATATGTGCCCTGACCAGGATCAAACCCAAAATCTTGTCCTATCATGAGGAAGCTCTAACCAACTGAGCTACTTGGCCAGAGCTTTTAAAAAATGTTTTTTATTAAGCAGCAGAGTCCCTTTTAAAATACAATATTATACAAATGTACAATAATACATACTGGATCAAAATTTTTCTGGTTAAGCCCTGCCCGGTGTTGCTCAGTTGGTACAGCAAAAGCTGCAGGTTCAATTCCCAGTTAGGGCACATACCTAGGTTGCAGGTTCAATCCCTAATCGGGCATGTATGTGAGGCAACCAACAGATGTTTCTCTCTCACATGGATCTCTCTCTCTCTCTCTCTGTCTCTCCCCCCCACCAACCTAAAATCAACAAGCATGTCCTCAGGTGAGGATATTTGGGGCACATACCTAGGTTGCAGGTTCAATCCCTAATCGGGCATGTATGTGAGGCAACCAACAGATGTTTCTCTCTCACATGGATCTCTCTCTCTCTCTCTCTGTCTGCCCCCCCACCACCACCACCAACCTAAAATCAACAAGCATGTCCTCAGGTGAGGATATTTTTTAAAAATCTTTCTGGTTAAAGCAAAACTAAGTGGCCCAGAGCCCACGATAAGTCATGACCCTCAGTGTCCCTCAGAACTCCCTGAGGCACCTCCACGGGAGCTTGTCCCTCCCCAAGAGGACATTGTGGAAGTCACGGGATGCTCCCTCAGATCTCTTCCAGCTCTAGTTTCCTATGGGTTCAAAGGGCACAAAGCAAAGACGCGAGCTGGGCAGCAGCGACGCAGCTGACCCCGAAGACCCCACTGATGGACGGATTAAAATGGCTGAAGAATTGGAGGTCCAAAGTCTCCTTTCAACTTCAAAGTCTAAAGAAAGCAAACCCAGAAGAGACAGATGTGAGAACAGAAACATGAAAGTTGACATCCCACCCCTGCCCCTTTCCCTCTCCTTTCTCACACTCCCCAGACCAATGCCCAGCAAGGGCCCAGAGGCCAGGGCAGTTGCCTGAAGCTGTGCTCCATGAGATATCAGCCAGGAAAACCATGTTCGGAACTGGGCCCAGGTAAGCTAGGACTCAGAGAGGGGGCCACAGGGAGGCTTGACACTAAGCACAGAGGAAGTTCAGGTGACCCCTGTGGACATGCTGGGAAGAGGAGGGTGCTCCGGGCAATCCAGAGCAAAGAAATCAGAAGGCTTCCTCAAAAGCTCCCCCCAGCAACTTAGGCTGGCTTCACAGGAAAAGGGGCTCCCCTCCCCCAATAAACCATTTGGTTTAAAGATGATACTCATACACACAGTTGTTGAGCTGGCATCTAACAAAACTTAAAATCTGCATGTCATTCGATGCAGCCATTCTACTGCAAATATATTTTACAGATAGACTTGCACGGGTGCACAAAAATATCTCTGCAAAGATGTTCACTGCAGCATGTTGCAGTCACAAGACTGGAAATTACCTAAATATTGATTGATTGGGATGGAAATAATATATTTCATTTTACTCATACAATGGAATACTCTGTACTATTAAAAAGCATGAGTCAACTCTATATTGATGACAAGTAAAAAGCTTTAACTTTAATGTTAAGTGAAAAGAGTAAGGTGTAGATATTGTGTACAATATGCTATATCATGTCTTATGTAAAAAGGATATATACATACATAGGCTTGCATATTTACAGAATATTTCTATACATAAAATGCTAAAAATGGTTGCCTTTAGGGAGAAAAAAATGAAGATGGGGAACAGAGAGACATCTCTAGGAGGAAAGGGCTTTCTTTAAATGCCCTTTTAGCCCTAGCTGATTTGGTTCAGTGGATAGAGTGTAGGGTCCCAGGTTTGATTCCAGTCAAGGGCACATGCCCAGGTTGTGGGCTTGATTCCCCAGTAAGGAGCGTGCAGTAGGCAGCCAATCAATGATTCTCTCTCATCACTGATGTTTCTATCTCCCTCTCTCCTTCTCCCTTTCTCTCTGAAGTCAATAAAAATATATTAATAAATAAATAAATGCTCTTTTATATGTTGATTTCATTTCTTTTTATAATGTGCATGTAGGCATTTAAAGAAAACAAAAGTAAAAAACGCATCTTAAAACAAAACCTGTCAAATTGATTTAGCTTTCAACTATTGTATACTTTAAGAATCCAAAAATCAGCCAACTATTATCTTTATCAAAAACTAGAATTGAATGGAGAAGCTGGCTGGGTCACTAAGACCTTTATCTCAAACCCATTTGACAATGGTGAGTGGTGAGTGGTGAGAAAAGTCTGGACATGAGAGCAGACCAAGTTTCCGGTCGTGTGCTCACCACCTTGAACAAGTCCTATGGGCTCTCCCACCTATCTCTTTATTCATAGTATGATTGCTTGAGCTAGATGGTCTCTACGCCTCTTCCCCTCCTCTAAAATGCATCATCCCTGGCTTGTCATGATTATAAATGTTGGCTTTGGATTTCTAATTCCATCCCTGACAACCTATCATATGACCTTGGGCAACATATTTATATTCTAAACCTAAATTTCTTTATTTTAAATATAGTGATACTAATTCACTCTTCCTCAAAGGGTTTTGTGAGAATATAAGACTGCCCTAAGGAACTTACACAGGGCATCCTCTTTCTGATATGCTCATCCCCAGATATTCTCAATCTTAGTTCCTAGCTTATATGTTGCCAACCAATCTAAATTGACCTCCCTGCCTTGGCTACGCTCTATCATACCAGTTTGCTTCGTTCCTTGATAGCATGAATCATAATTTGTAATTACTTTGAATATTAGTTTATTGCCTGCCTCACCCCAGCTAGAAAGCAAGCTCCATGAGGTTAATGATTTTATTTTTCATGCTCACCACTCTGTCTCTAGCCTCTAGCACAGTGGCTGGCTCATAAGAAGTCTTTGAATGAATAAATGAATAGAAGTGTTACCTGCTAGTTGCTGTTGGTCCTCAAAAGAACTCCTTGCCAGAGGACATTAATGATCTCTCACTCAAAGAGTGGTTGTGAGCATTGCTAACCCTACTGTATAGAGTCTCAGAGCAATTCAATCATGTGCTCCATGTTACCTAGCTAATAAGCGATAGAACCAAGGTAGGAACCCATCCCTTTTTTGATTCCAAACTCTGTTCCTGTAACCACTAGACTATTCTAGGGCAGAGAATTCCTTTGGCTGGAGTTACATATGTACAACTCCCGCCTGACTCCTAATTACATGCCTCAAACAACAACCACGCTCAACCTTTCAATTCTACATGGCCTGAAACACCACTAATGGGAAATCCGATAATGAATAGGAAATCTCACTAATCTATTCTCTAGCACATTTATCCCCTGCAGTTCCCTCCTGCCGACCCTTTAAAGGGCTTTGCGAGAGCCAGAGAATAGGAGGTGTTCTTGAGCCATGCAGCAACACTTTGAACACCCTAGCTGAAGCTCAGAATTATTCACGATTACCAAATAGCAAAAGGGACTCGTCATCATTTGAATTTCACCGAAGTCATAAGAAATAGTCACATGGAAAGTCTTATTACATTTGGAGAAGAAAACAGAAGCAATTGGGGGAGGAAAAAAAAAAACAGAAGCAGCTGGGGGAAAAAACCACCATTGAAATCTTAGAGGCTGATTAATGGCTCACTGCGCTGTCATTTTTGAGGTTATGTAAAGTTTATGCGCATTAGCTTGCCTTAATGCTGTTGTTGTTATTGAGCTATTCAGCATTTGTACAGTTCCTGGCTATAAAGCCCACAAAATACAGCAGGCTGTGAATAATTCCTTTGTTTTTAGATGTAAGTTCTACTACTGGCAAGCAGGAAAAACCTCTCAGACACAAAGCTGTGGAAGGAGAGAGATGTGAACACTGTCTTGGCCAGGATACCAGTAACAGAGAGCACGGGCCTTAGAGGAGCAAAATCACAGAATGAGCAGGTACCTGTTCCCTGAAGCGATCCCATGCACGTGCTGAGACAGACACCTTTGGAGTCTGGTTGAAAACACTCGGCAAGAAAAAGCTTCCGTCTTTCTGTTTTGCTCTTTCCCAGTGAGATGCGAAGACAATAGTTTGCTTCCACTCGAAATCCAAATAGCATATTCAGACCAAAAAAACTGCTCTATTCTCCAAGTGAACAAGTTAAAAAGGATGACTTTGTCTTTACAAGTCAGTTTGTTCAAAATCTGAACGTAATTCCATCTCCAAAGGAGCCAATCTGGTTATTCTATAGGAGAAACACAGCTCACAACTGGAATGCTATTTGGATTGATGTAATATTGTTACCAGTAGGATTTACGTATACAAATATTAAAGGATCAAGCCCCCAAATATACTGATATCTCACTTAAGTGGGTCTTGCGGCAGTACAGAGATCTTTAACAGGTAAAGAAAATAGCAGGCGGCAATTGGCAGCTCCAAGATACTAGAACAGTGTTTCTCAAAATGTGGTCTGTGAACCACTTTTAACACAAATACCTAGAAAGCGTCCAAAAGCACCGGTTTCTAAGCCCCACCCTAGTCCTAGAATATCAGAGATAGGGTCAATTACTCTGAAGAAACAAAAATAAACAATCAAAAGTTCTCAGGTGAATATTTTACATTCTAATGTTTGAGAACCACTGGATTATAGAAATGAGGACACCGGCTCAGGCCAAGGAAACTAAGCTTTTCACACCTACACTATGGAGAGCAGGATGTAGACAAAAGCAAAGAGGGGGATTATTTCCATCTGGTGAAAGCAATAAATATCTATGTTGGATAATCAAAACTATACCTTACAGGCATCTCATCTCACCTTTTCCTATTCTTTCTTCAATAAAACAGAGGGGTCTTTTTCAGGCACAGAAAGTCTTACTTCCGCATACTATAAGAAAGTATATGACACAACGTGATTGTTTTAAGCACAGAAAAACTAAAACAA
>NW_006289813.1:909620-919018 GCF_000327345.1 Myotis davidii | reverse complement strand
CGCGTCTCAGTGTCCCGGTAACGGCTGCAAGCACCTCTGAGGGAAAGAAGCCCTCAAGATCGCTCGCTGCCAGACCGTCCAGTTTCTCCCCGCTTGAGTCCTGGGTCCCCAGAGACTTCCCGGAACCGGAGTTCAGAGCCGTCGGGAGCTTGTGACTCCCGCCGGATTCAAAAGGACAGCCGCGTCCTCGGGTGCCAGCCCGTTTCCGCACGCGCGCGCAAGCCCAGCGAGAGCCCCGTACCTCTGCGCTTCTCTCCTGCAGCTTCTGCGGGTCTCAGTGTGCCTTTCCTTCCTTATAGTTGTAGAGTTTACAGTCAGCCAGGCTTCCTGTGGTTCTGGATGAAGTCCGTATTGTTTCTCTGAGGTATTAATCAATTGTTGTGTGCGGCATTAATTTCCCGGTGTTTATCTCTGCCGCCATCTTAGTTTCTCCTTCCTATTCTTTCTTCAATAAAACAGAGGGGTCTTTTTCAGGCACAGAAAGTCTTACTTCCGCATACTATAAGAAAGTATATGACACAACGTGATTGTTTTAAGCACAGAAAAACTAAAAGTAGATTTGGAGACATAGAGAAATGATGAATTGAGTTTTGGACACTGATTCATAAAACAATCATTAATTAAGCACCATTTCCAGTTTGAGCTTTGTAGGGTCATACAAATGGTGGTTTTCTATGAGCAGCTCGATATTCTCATTTCAAACGCAAGAAAAGGTCGAGACAACAACATATAAGCGACACTAGAAACCTGGAGAGAAAAAAAAGTTTGGCTGGGAAGGAAGGCAAGTGCAGTATTGAGAGGGATTCTTATGAAGGAAGAGATGGGTACTTAGAATCAAGATACAGAACAGAGTGAGGAAAATATATTAACAAGATCCCAGGGAAGAGAGGAAGAAATATGATATAAAGCACCGAGGGAAGAATTACATGTAAGCAGGAGAGGAACATTTTACTTGGATACTAGAGGAAAGTCAGAGGCAGATGAGTTTGCAAGTGAGGAGGGAAGGAGAGAAATTAGTAAGGTAACAACTAATGACCTCAATTTCCCTTAGGAGATAGAAAGGGCATCTGTTGAGACGGAGGTGGTGGCATTAGAATTGAAAGCTTGAGAAGATCAGAGGACTGGTAATAGCTATTATAGGACATGGAAAGAAGGCTGACCAGGAGCAATGAAAGGACTGATGAGCTGAGTCGAGGTTAAGGTCAGACCATCAAATATTAGTGGGACCAAGTGACAAGGTTGTGCAGTTTCTCCAGCAGCATTCAGTACCCTGATGACAGAAGCAGAGAAGACAGTGACAATGGGCGCCTTAAATAGGGCAGAGGTGAAGGTCATAGGAGTAAAAGAAACTAAATAATTTTAGGTGGAAATGTTAGATAGAAATTAAAGTCAATCAAGGAGTGAAACGAAAAATAAACCTATAAGCTAAATTTCAAAGCCTTCATAAATGTTGGGTAAGCCAACATTTATGACATGAAGGGGGGAAGTGGCATAGCTAGACCACATAAATTTCAAAGGAAAAGAGACTTTTGCATGAGGATCCAAGAGAAATGGTTTAGTGGGACATGAAGAAATACAAACACCTCCCTTGGCCCGGTGATGTGTGGTATATGAAGGAATGGCTTCCTTTCCTCAAAAGGGCCACTGACAAAGCAGATTCCAGGAAGGAATAAATTTCAGTAAAGAAAGAGATGCAGGAGGTAGGGGGGTAAGAGATCAACCAAAGGACTTGTATGCATGCATATAAGCATAACCAATGGACATAAGACACTGGGGGATAGGGGAGGCTAGGGGACTGTCTAGGGCAGGGGGAAAAAATGGACACATATGTAATACCCTTTGTAATACTTTAAGCAATAAAATAAATAAATAAATAAATAAATAACTTTAAAAAAGAGAGAGAGAGATGAAGAGAATGCTCTGTAAGAAATCCAGGATACAGAAAAGTTAACTTAAAATAAAATGATGTTCAGAGGGTACAGTAAAGGGGTGAGAGGGGAGTAAATATGGAGGATGGGTCAGTGAGGAGAGAGTCTGTGGCATTGGGAAGTGGGCAGGAATTCAAAAGGAGGTTCTCCCTCTTAACCCTCACTCCATTAAATTTCAGCCAACTTTTTAAAAATATATTGTTTTATTGATTTCAGTCAGGAAGGGAGGAGAGACAGAAACATCAATGATGAGAAGGAATCATTGATTGGCTGCCTCCCGCATGCCCCACACTGGATCAAGCCTGCAACCCGGACATGTGCCCTGACAGGGAATCGAACCTTGACCTCCTGGTTCATAGGTCGACTCTCAACCACTGAGCTATGCTGGCTGGGCCCAGCCAACTTTTAACCCTGTAATGTCTCCCTCTCATCTTAAGCCTCACCCCAACCTTTGCCCCTTCAACATCACTGTCCTTGGCTTCCTGGCTTAGATGGGAAGGCCTTTCTTTCCTACCTGTTCCTGGCTGCTCAGAGGAATAGTCCACCAAGGTGCCCTGTTTCTAACAGTCTCAGGATTTGAGTCCTGTTCTTTTTCTGCCATCCCTCCTTGACTAACTTTTCATCACAATCCAAGCTCCAAACTATATCTGTCCTCCCCTCTGGAATAAGATCCTGGTCTCTGACCAAAATTCTCTGGAGCATGACACCACATTCAGCTTAACAAAGATCTGCCTCAGCAGACTTTCTACAAATGCATCCTGAGGACTCTTTACATGAGCCCACACACCTGTAAAGGACCATAAATTATACCCTCTCCTGTGCCCTGCTGACATGTAGCTTCCTGCTCCACATACAACCCCCTTCAGGGATTTTCCCTTCTTCTCCTTTATTCACTTTTCTGGCATCACTGGGGCAATCCCATGCCATTGTGACTTTAAGGGAATGAGGGTAAGCCACACGATATAATCTATCGTATCTGATCAGTCAGGTATTGGAAACAAATGAAGCCCACTTCATTGTGCGATTGTCAGGGAGGTAGTGGCTAGGTATAGTTAGGTATGTGCCAAAGCTTCAGGAAGGCAGGTTTCCAAATCTCAGATAAGATATCAGCAGGATCACATTGTCTGAGACTCTTGATAGAGCAATGAGAGCAAGATAATTAGAAAATGTCTGAAAATTTAAATTTCAAAAAGACCATTACAAATGCATGACAAGGCACAAATAAGCAACTCATGAAAAAAAAAAATACAAGCAGCCATAAACATGAAAACTGTCCAGTCTTAACAGCAATCAAAGGAATGCAAATTATAACAAGACTCCATTTCTTATCTAGACAATTGACAAAATTGTTATGAAGTGTTGTGTTAATAAGAATGCAGGGAAACCAGCAACAGTGCTGGTGAGAGTACACAGTGTCATCTCCTTTTTGGAAAGCAAATTAGCAAGATGTGTCAAAAGCTTTCAAATATTTTGTAGTCATTAAGAATGATGTTTCAGCCCAGCCAGCGAGGCTCAATTGTTGAGCGTCGACCTCTGAACCAGGAGGTCACAGTTCGATTCCGGTCAGGGCACATGCCCGGGTTGCAGGCTAGATCTCTGGTGTGGGGGGTGTGGGAGGCAGCCGAGTCTCTCTCATGATTCTCTCTCATCATTGATGTTTCTATGTCTCTCACTCCCTCTCCCTTTCTCTCTGAAATCAATAAAAATATATTTTAAAAAAAAAGAATGATGTTTCCAGAAGAATGAATTACATGGGAAAGAATCATGATATAGGGATAGGTGGAAAAATTTACAAAATGTCATGTGTGATATGATTCCAATGTTATAACTCTAGGTATATATTTACACAACACCTACACACACACACACACACACACACACACACACACACACACGCATGCACACGTCCCACAAAGTTTCTTCCATGTGGCTTTTGGAACCCCACAAGTTAAAGATAATACCAAATCTCCCAGGTTTCATTGCTGTCATTGCCATTTTTCTCTTTTCCTACTTTGACTCTTTATGGCAAATTCTCATGTCAGCACCAAAATGGCAGCTACTGACGGTGGTAAAAGAAGACACCACCTCCTTGTCAATGACTCTACTGCCAACACCGTGGCTTGCTCTTTCAAAGTCCTACAAAAGCTGCTAAGAAATGACCCTCTCTGCTTTTCTTGCTCTTGTAACAGCCGCCTCACCCCGAGTACAGGCATGATTTCATGATGCCTAGGCCAGAGGACAACTGTAGTGACACGTGTTGGGCTATGCTCAGGATTGTCTCTCCCTTTGATAACTGTCCCATTCTCCTTAGTCCAACTTCTTGGCCTCCATTCTCTTTTATCTCTGTTTTTCTAATAATTCTATCCCTGGAGCATCCTCAGATCTTGAAGTAAAGAAGTTAAGCTGGCTCCACAATACTTTGGGCAGACAGGTTCACATCTAACTTCTAGAATGAGTACTCTGGAGTAAAGCTGGGATTCTTACTGGGCAATGGAGAACAATCAGAAACTATGACTCTTTACCTCCAATTTCGCTTTCAGCTTCTTTGTCAATAAAGATATTCTGGAGCCCTAACCAGTTCGGTTCAGTGGATAGAGCGTCAGCCTGCGGACTAAAAGGTCCCAGGTTCGATTCCGACCAAGGGCATGTACCTTGGTTGCGGGCAAATCCCCAGTAGGAGGTGTGCAGGAGGCAGCTGATCGATGTTTCTCTCTCATTCATGCTTCTCTCTAGCCCTCTCCCTTCCTCTCTGTAAAATATCAATAAAATATATTTTTTTAAAAGATATTCTGGAAATGTGAGATACATTTGATGAAGAGGAAATTAAAATCCAAGGTAAACGAAGAGCTCATAACATAATACCTAGATATTCAGAGTCAGTTATGTACCCTGGGTTTGACATATAATATTTCTTTCATGAAAATCTGAGGATGAAATGGCTGAATCATAGTCAGTAATTAGTGAGGAACCAGAGCCCCATAGGAGAGGTGCTGGGACAGCCAATCCCATTTTTAAGTATGCTGGGATCGGGTCGGGGGGGCGGGGGTTGGACATTTTCGGTCCAACAGTACTAATCTCTCAGTAGGAAAAAAAAAAACACACAGTAATCATTGATAATTAACCCTATTGTACTAGCTTTATTGCATACTAAAGGCCTGGTGCACGACATTCATGGGGGGTGGGGGGCTTTCCTTCCCCTGGCTGCCGGCAGCTGACCCTACCCCGCCACTACCACTGCTTGCCATCTGTGCAGCACTGCCCCCCTCCCCTGCCACCAGTTGCCTCCCTCTGTGGGTGACAGGCATGGGGTACGATCGCTTGGCTGGCCTGGGCCTCCCTCTGGTGGGTAATCGCTGGCCAGCCCCGCACACCCACCACAGCATCGCTGGCCAGTGGCCTGGGCCTCCCTCTGCAGGTGATCATGGGGTGATGGCAGGGCCCCCCGACCAATTGCATTGCACCCACTTTGGCTGGCTGGCCTGGCGCCAGTGCGTATCACAGCATGATCATCCAGAAGGTCATCCAGACGGTCGTTCTGCTGTTGGGTCCATTTGGTCAATTTGCATATTATGCTTTTATTATTATAGACTAGAGGCCCGATGCATGAAATGCATGCAGGAGTAGGCCTTCCTTCCCTTGGCTGCCGGCACTGGCTTCCCTCTGGCATACAGGACCCAGGCTTCCCTCACAGCCCCAGCTGCACCCAGAAGGATGTCCAGTCTAATTAGCATGTTACTGTTTTATTATTATAGATGTAAGAGGATTAGATTCATGATATCTCCAATGTATCAGGATTTCAAGTGAGTAGTTTTAAAAGGTTTTTATGTTTTTGAAAAAATGGGTAAATATGACTAGATGTCATCATTGTCATTATATTCATAATCTAACTAATCATGATAAAAGAAGAAAGGCAATCTAGTATAGTTGCTAAGAGCACAGATTCTGAAACCTGACTGTCTAAGGTTCAAATCCCATCTATTTCACTTCTATAGATGTGCCCAGGAAAAGTACCTAAATTTCCTCCACCTCCTTCTCTCATCTATAAAAATAGGGATGATAATGCTTCGTACTTTGGGACAGGGACTAATAATGTTTACCAAATGGCCAGTGCTCTTCTTACTTATCAGTCCTCATGCATCTAGGAGAGATCATGTGACTAATACAGGATAATGGGATTTGGGTGGAAGAGCTGTAAGCCATTTCCTTTCTTGGCCCTGCCTCCATATATTTCTGTCTCTCTATCATCTATCTACCTACTTATCTATTCTATATATTTATAAATCTTTCCCCTACTCTCTCTCTCCCTCCCTCTATCTCACCTTGCAATGGCAATTTTAGAAGTCACATGTTCCAGATGGCCTAGTTTAAAATTTAAAAAAACAACACAGAAGCAGCCTGGATTCCCAAGACACCACTTAAATGAAAGAGCTACTTTAAAGAGTCACCCAACCCACATTGGAACATGATGTGAACGAGAAATACACTTTTATTGTGTTAAGACAATGGGATTTTGTGGTTTATCTACTGAGGTCGCTAGAGCTCATTATCCTGTGCAATAAGATAATAAGCACTCACCACAGTGCCTGCCGGGTAAAATGCACTCAATAAATGTAAGTAACATTTGTTGACATCATCATTACCAGTATTGGAAAGGACATGATAAGCTTGCGAATTTTTGGGATTAAGTCCTAACTTGCTACTTACTAGCTGCAAAAGACACTTCACCTCTTAGGACTTCATTTGATAAGTTGAGATAACAACCCTAGCCTCACAAGGTTGTTGTGGGGATTAACACAGGAGGTGAGACATTTTTGAACAAAACAGACAACTATTAAATATTTTTACCAAATGATTATATAATTATTTTTAATTATTTACTGTCACTCATTGCCATATTTCCAGAACATTCCTATAGGAGTATGTACCCTTAGCCCAGTGATGTTGGGCTTGATCATGTTACTTGCTTTGGCCAATAGTCTGTGAGGGGGTGTGGCACATCCACATTCAAGTAGAAGCTTTAGGAACCACTGTGTGTGGATTAGCAATATCTTTTTCTCTCTCTTTGACATGAAAAAGGTATAGCACCAATTGGGACTTCACCTCTTTCTGGTCCTGCAATGAAGACAAACGAAGCAGAGTCACCGCTGAACAACAATCAGCATAACTTGTGAGTGAGGAATAAACTTGTTGTTGGAAACCACTAGGATTTGGAGATTGTTGGTTACTGCAGCATAACCTAACTAAGCTTTAGCTAAATTACATATTAGCCTCCGGGGATTGACTAATAGAGTAACGTCAATGTAGACAAAGGTGTCTGGCACTTTACTGAAGTTTTCCTTCCTTGACATTTTTCTCAATGCCTATTATAATCAATGATTTGAAAGAGGAAATAATACTCAAGCGTGCACATTACAAGATCCTGAGTTAATGACTAATAGTTTACATGATAGAATCAAGATCCAAGAAGAGATTAAACAAACTGGAACAATGGGGTAGGTTTAGCAAGATGCCATTTAACTCAAAGAAATATAAGATCCTCCACACAACTTCGGGAGAAGGAAGATGGTAGTTCACAGGAAAATAATATGAAGTTTTATCTGATAGTCAACAAAATACAAGGCAAAAGTATGAAGTGGTTGCCAAGCAAAGGACTATTGGATCTAAGGCTATGCATAGAAATGTGGTACCCCAAATAGAGTTTCAAGTATCTTCACAAGTATGATCACTTTAATTTATTAAATTCCCTCTTAAAAATGTAGAACCGAAACTGAAAAGGCTTAGATTTGGTTTAACTCCAAAAAGACAGTGATTAATTCGTATACGTCAGTGTAAGTCTTATAGAAGAGGAGAGTAGGTACATTTAAAGGAGGAGAGAAGAGGCCACCAGCATGGGAGAGTTTAAATATTTGACAGCCTGTCTTTTGGAATACGCATTAGAATCATTCTGCGTGACTCTGAAGTGCAAGTCAAAGGCTTGGAAAAGGAAGGGATTTTCAATAAATAGATACCCCCCAAAAATTGAATAGGCTTCTTAGAATGTGTTCAGGAGGAGATCCATGTAGTAATACAAATAAGGGTTGCTCTCAATAATGGCAAAAGTCTCTTCTAAATGAGAAAAATCAAAACCAATTTACACAGGGCAGGACCAGATTAAGCCAGTGGAACACTTTGGGGAGGCTATTAATAATTCACAATTTGCAGTTCATGGTGGAAAATGAATTTAACTTACCAATGAAAAGTGCAAAAATGGAATCATTGAAGCTGATTCTACTTTCACTCCCCCACAGCCAGGACAGCAAATGTACATTTAGATTTAGAAATGGGCTGGTTTGTCATGGGTAGGCTTTCTTTCTCATGTCAGCAAAAGTAAGGCACCATTGGCAAACTCTCTGTTTTAAACCTGGCATTTTTATTTTTATTTCTCTAAAACAGAGGGAGGAAATGGTTATGGGGATACAACTAGTCCCAACTGGTAAAAGAAAGGCAAATGGCCAACACAAATATTATAGCATAAGGCTGAACCAGAGAAACTAGAAGAAAAGATCAGTCCCTCCAAAAACGTTCTCTCAAAATAAAGGTTGTGCCAAGGAAAGCCACAGGTGCAACACCACAAGCCCCAAGGAGAGCTTTAATCAGGAAAGCCTGGCCTCAGGCACGCACACGCGCGCAGCTTCCTCCCGCCTTCCTGCGTGCCTTTTTTTGAAGGTTAGGAGACAGGAGGTTTATTCATGGCCAGATGAAAAAGCAATACACACTTTAAATGGCAGCCCTGGTAGGATTCATATTTCTATAGCTTCTTCCTCTTCTTCTCATAAATCTCGTTCTAAATATTCTCCTGGGGCCATCTTGCTTGATCTTGCAGTTTCAACTATTGCCTTTAGGCTGACCACCTTAAAACCAAAATCTGCAGATATCTGCCCCCTTGGATCTCCTCCTGACACCTCAATTTTAAAATGTCCAAACTCCTACATTTATCCTCCTCCTGCATGCCTACATCAAGGGATAGCAGATACCCAAGTCAGGAACTTAGAAGTCATATTCCTTACTTCCTCTCTCCTTCATCATCCTTTCCATTTCTCCACCTCCCACCTCCTCGTTCCCATCCAAGTCCTGTTAATTACACCTACCAAGCACTTCTCTCCATCCTGGCTAGCACTACCATAGTTCCGCCACCATCATCTCTCACCTGCATTATTGTAACATTGTCCCAACTGGTTTTCATGGTTTTAATGTTACCACCCTCTCATCTATTTTCCACACAGCATTCAAAATAACCTTTCTAAAAATATAAACCCGATCATATCACTCTTCTATTTAAAAACCTTTCAAATATTCCCTTTGCCATCAGAACGAAGTTAAAAATTGCTAACATGGAATTAAGGTCCTTGGATTTTGGACCATGCCTCCTCTTAAACCTCTCTCTACATATCTCAGGAGCAAGATTTAACTTAGTGCGGGGGGGGCGCGTAG
>NW_006289813.1:901451-909198 GCF_000327345.1 Myotis davidii | reverse complement strand
GGGGGGGGGGGGGGGAGAGTAGTAAAAATAAATAATTTTTAAAACACTAAAATTAATGCAATAAAAAACATAAATAAAATACCCACTTTTTAAATAAGGCAAGATCCGTATTACTGATTCTTCCCTTTGCCTCAAACTCCATTCTGGTTTCACACAGAACTGAGAGTAGAACGGACAAATAAATTGGGGGATGCCATATAGCAATGAAAACGAGTGGGCTACACCTACACGCAATAGCATAGATGAAGTTCATAGATATAATGCTAAGTAAAACGAGCCAAACACCGAAGTGTAGACACTAGAGATTCAAAATCAGGCAAAACAAATCAAGGGTATTAAAATTCAGGACAGTGGTTTCCTTTGGAAGGGGGCATGAGGAGGTCTCTGGGATTCTAGGAATATTCTTGTTCTGTACGTTATATGGGTTTTATACTTTGGGAGAATGCATCGGTCTGTTCATTTACGTTTTGCGTATTTTTATATGTGCTGTACTTCAATTTAAAATGTTTAAAGGGTTGTCTTACTCAGAAGGTAAGATATATAGAAGCGAGTTGAACTGAGATGGCTCCCTGGAGGAGGGGGAAGAAAAGCAACCAGAGCTGTGGGAGGCAGCCTTCAGGGCACAACTTTATTTCCCGGCTTCTATCCTTGACCAACTCCAAGGCCAAAATAAGTAAAGTGAGTTCTTCATTAGCAAGCATGGCTAGCACCCAACCGGACGCCATGTGTCTCACCTATTCAGAACCCTGGGCTGTGAAGAGTTAACTCTCCAGTGGGCACAATTCACCAAGTATTAATTACAATTGCCGCTTGCTCTGAATTTTCTGGAGATAGGACAGGACAGTCGAGACTTCATCCAAATCCCAGATGAACCTTTCCCCTAGAAACCAGACCCTGCCATATCAGACATGACAAGACTTCCAAGCAGTAGACAAGGCAGTCATCCAGGAGACTGGCAGCCACTGGCCAGCTCTGCCAATCCCCCCACGTGGCCGTCAGCATGACCAGCACAGAACGTGGCAGCCTTCCTACCGTCTACCGCAGAAGCCACTCACTGTGTGTTGGGGCTGGAGCCACCGGAGGCAGGGAAATGCTGTTTCAAAACGTGAATTTGGCCCAAACATGGTACATTGTGGCCTAGTTCCTAAACAGGAGCAGAGTCTGTCCTGGCTACCAACGGTGCCCAGACTCACGGCCAAGGCTGCAGAGGCTTTTCAGTGGAAAGCGCTTGGCTGCTGGGGATTTTAATGGCCCCTAAAAGGGGAAGGCAACAGGCAAGGAGAACGGTCGGCAGGTTTTTTTCCGGGGTGTCCAGGAAATGCCAACAATGCCATCGCCAATCTTCTTGAAAGGGAAATGACCACCCAGGAACCAACCCCCTTTCTGAACTCAGGCCTAGGGTCTGAGGTCAACTCGCATTCTTCTGCTTCCAAAAGAGTTTCCAGAAGCAGCTCTGGGCTACAATATGGATGGATTTGGAAGACATTACACTAAGTGAAATAGCCAATCACAATGGAACAAAAGCTGTATGATTCCATTTACGTGAGGTACCTAAAGTAGTCCAATTCATAGAGACAGAGGATAGAATGGTGGTTGCCAGGGGCTAGGTTTGGCGGAGTGGATGGACTGGGGAACTATTGCTTAGTAGGCCTGGAGTTTCCATTTGGGAAGATGGAAAAAGTTGCAGAGATGAATGCTGGTGATGGCTGAAAAACATCATAAATGTACTATAACACTACTGAACCATATGCTTAAAATGTTAAATTTTATGTTATGTACATTTTACTACAATATTTTATAGAGGGGGAAAAAGCAGCTGGGAAAGTGAAATTCTCAACCACATCCCAGGCTGTGAAGTCATCTTATCCCCCAGGAGTTCTGCCCCTGGGCTGTGCCCTGACCAGGAGCCACCCGTAAGCTCAGTTCTGTATCTCCAAAATGTATATTTGAGTGAGTAAAGGCCTTTTTTCCTCATTCTACCCTCAATATACTTCCTCACCACACACCCACCAGGGGTATAAACTGACCAACAGAATTACATCAAAGCATTGCACTAAAATATTAAAGAAATCTTTTGAGAGATGATCCTGAATAAGATTTCATGAAGAAGAAGGCAGTATATCCAGTGTAGTTTTCTGTAGAGCCCCTAATTCTACTACCTCTTTTCTTCAGCATTTTTCTTACCATATACTTCTCTACCAAACCTAGTTTCAGGTCTCCTGCTTAAGGGAAAAAAAAAATCCTCTTTCAGGAAAAGAACCCAAACTCAATCCCATGGATGTATAAAGTAGAAGTTTAACTTGGTAATTCTAGCAAGGATATCAGCTCACAGATTTTATCCATGAACATGGCCTTGGGTGACTGTGGGATTTCCTGGGGTAAACAGGAGTGGTAGGGCAGAAGATGCATGGAGATCTTCAGAAACTTCTGACGGAGCATTTAATCGCTGTCTACTTTTCATTAATTACAGACCACCTTGAGCCTCCCCTTTGCAAAGATTTCTTTCTATTAGGGTCCTCTCACAGGTTTCTGGGCATGTGGGAGAAGAGAAAGCCAGGAATCCTAGGAAAATAAATATAATAGCTACTTTTCTTAGCATTTCCTATGTAAAATACATTATTCTATTTAATCCTTACAACTGTCTTATCAGGGAGAATAATATTCTTCACATTTGACAAATGCAAAGCAGAGACTTTGAAAGAGAAAGCAATTGTCTGTCTTTTAACGTCTCTTAACATCTATATAAATACACTGAGAGTCACAGAGGAGCGTTTTTGGTTTCTTCTTTTCCATATTTCTCCATTTACAACTTTCTCTTTGGAGCCCAAATACCAGCACCTCCGGGCATTAGAGTATAGAAGTCAGAGCACAGTCTGAAGCCTGAGAGCCCCTATGTTTGAATTCACCACTGACTAGTTGAATAGCTTGTGTGTATTCGAAGCATCAAATCATGTATCTGAGAGAACATGTGTGAGAACCAACCCTATCTAATAAGCATCCCTTATGTAACAAAACTGTCTTTAGAAAAAAACCTTTAAAAAGATGTCTGAAAATATAAATCAGAATTAAATGCTGTAAACACATTCTATCTGGTTAGGTCTGCATCAAAGGATACATTTTTGCAGTCCAGATTGTATCAGCTCCTCCAACATTCAGCAACACATAGATGCCAAGCACTGCTATGGAACAGGACACGCAAAAATAAAAGATTCAATCCTCGTCCCCAAGTAGGTCACAGTCCAGCAAGGGATACGGGTAAGTAGACAAGCAAATGAGCAGCAGGGTAAGTTATACTACAGAGATGGCCACAATGCAATGGGAGCCTAGATATAATAGGAACATACCAAGGAACAAAAGGCAAAAAGCATCCCATGCAAAAGGGATGAGCATGTGCAAGGATACACTGGCCTAAATGAATATGTCACTCCCAGGCAGCTGCAAGTGGCTCACAGCTGGAAAACAGGTGTGGCCTGTGGCTGGGACAGCACTGGGCAGGTAGACCAGGGCAGCTTAGAAGGTTTGTCAGTCTCTAAAGAGTTTGAATTTGACCCGATAGGAATCCATTGAAAGTTTTTAACTGGGTGGTAATGTGATATAAAAATTGATGTTGCAAAGATAACTTAGGTCCTCTTGTGGGAAACAGACTGGAAGGAAGTAGGGACAAGAAGACCCATCTGAGCTCCTGCTATTATTCAAGTCAGAAGGAATCAGGGCTTGAAGACAGACTCAAGAGACTTTGGGAAATTGGACAGAATTTGGGAGGTGAGCACATGTCAAGGAGGAAAGTATTTAAAAGTATACCCATATTTGGGGCTTGTACACCAGAGCAGTAGTCTTCTGTCCAGTAGAGAGAGGAGGGCACTTCTTACAGTGAGCATAAGAGCAGACCCTGGAGCATACAGATAACCTAATGCCCCGTGAATACCGAGCTACAAAGTTAGGGAGCTCCATGAACCAACACTTAATTCCTATGATCCACTACCTCTCATTGATTCATCTCCCATTCTGCTCACAAGGGCACAGTATATAGAAAGGCTTTCTTGAAAGCTGGTCTTTCTGCACACCCTGCTGTCCAGGCCCATCCTCACTGCACACAGCAGCTATGCCTGACTCCTCTGTGTGTGCCATGTAGAATCCTTTACTGTGTGTTGCTAAAATATAATTTAAAGTAGATTATCATCATGGAGCAGCACACCTTTAGTATTAAAAGCAGCTGGGTTTCTAAGGACTTCTGAAAGCCATAAATGTCCCTAATTGATCCACAGGTCCAAGGGCTGCCAGACAGTCCAGCGGGGTCAGCTCAGACACATTCATCCACACTTGGCTGGCCTGCCCCAACCCAAGCCATGCGCCCAGCCAACCTGTCAGTGATCCCTCTGGGCTCAAGTGTCTTTGGGACAAATTACCTACAGGTCACAACCGGAGAGCGGACATTTATTCCCCCACCTGACAAAATATCGTTTTATTAATTTCCCATTATAGCCCTTATCTCTCATAAAGATGTACACACATACTAGCTACAATAATGTTCATCAACTTATTGTTTGTGATCCAAAAGGTTGCCAACCATCTGGATTTCCAACAACAGGCTACAAATAAGTCCATCGACATCATGAAATAGTAGTTAGCTCCCCAACATGCTGTGCCATAAATGAATCTATGGTTAGGGAAGAATGCTCACTACAGAATGCTTACATAAACACAGACCCACCAGGGCAAGGGCTTGGTTTCGTTCATCATTGTACCCCCAATGCCTACAACAGGGCCAGGCACATAGTAGCCATTCATTAAATATCTGTTGATCAAATCAATATAAGAAGAGGGAAAGCAGATGGTAAGAGTATGGTTCTATTTTTGTAGAGAGGGAGAAAGAAAATTTAAAAAGCCCACCCACCCAGAGAAAGCTACTGTTAACATTTTGATACATACCCTTCCTGGTCCTCCTCTCTCTCTCTCTCTCTCTCTCTCTCTCTCTCTCTCTCTCTCTCTCTGTAAATTATTAACAAACTGAATCTAGTAAGACACACACACACACACACACACACACCTCAAGGTGCTTTTGTAACAAGGGCTAAAACAGAAACAAGCCATGGGGGAGAGAGGATCCCACTACAATCGCAGCTCTTGCTGTGTACTCACTCTCCTCTGCATTCCAGAATATCGTGGCATTATCTAGCCACGATCCCACATGAACCCAGAGCACTAATATGCACTAATACAAACAATCCCTCAAGTTTACATGCAGACTGACCCTTTGGATTTAACCTCATTATCAACCTGGGTCCCATCCAGTGCCCTCAGGAACCCCGCACTCTTGAGAGAGCTCATCCTTATCCCTCATGACTGAACCTGTGAGAGTATCCAACTCCTCCTAAGGCAGTGGTTCTCAACCTTCTGGCCCTTTAAATACAGTCCCTCATATTGTGACCCAACCATAAAATTATCTTCGTTGCTACTTCATAACCGTAATGTTGCTAATGTTATGAATCGTAATGCAAATATCTGATATGCAGGATGATCTTAGGTGACCCCTGTGAAAGGGTCATTTGACCGCCAAAGGGGTCGCGACCCACAGGTTGAGAACCGCTGTCCTAAGGGAAAGGGTGTTTCACTGCTCTCCTCATATAAGCAGATGGCAGGGCAGTCCTCTCCTCACTCCCCAAGCATGAGCATGTGAGCACTCTTCACCCAGTTTCCGCACGGGCAACTAAAAGAGCACCCGAAGGCCTCGCCTGCCGGGGCTTCATCCCAGTTAAACTATGACTGCCCTGGAGGGCAAACAAAACACTGAAACTTTGTAACATCAGCTTGCACAAAGTTGCCCGCGTCCCAGAGCTGATGTGTATAATCCTCTCCTGGCTGAGCTCATTGGCTTAGCTTGCTGGCGATTTTATAGCCCCAGAAGCTATCTCTGATTGCAAGACCAAGAATTGCCAAATGATCTCAAACCACAGCACAGACGGGCCCAGTGCCACCCGAAGAATATTTGGGGAAGAGCTATTTTAAACGAATCCCCCTGGGGGTATAAGGATACTTTTCCGTCTAGACTCCTGCTAACACCTGTTGCTCGCCCATCCTGCCCCCAGGACACCTCCCCCTTGACAGCAATGTGGCCAAGACACACCATGGCCACCTGACAGAGCCCAGAGATATGGCCACGTGAACAGCAGGCCCAGGCAGCCGAGGCATCACATGCTCTGGCGAAGCCTGTCAGGCCCAGACAGCACTGCTGCCCCGTGTCAAGAACCATGTGCGGGCAGAGAGCTGACCTGGCAAGCCATTATTTTAACTCGCAGATGGCCAGGGAAGGGAGTCTTCCTCCTGAGCATGTCACAGACTTGGTTCTGGTGTGCCAGTCAGTATCAATCAAGCAGAAGAGAGGACCGCGGCTTTCTTGTCCAACTCAATCCATCCCTCCCTCTGTATCTCAGTCCCTTTTACCACATCCCCAATAGGTGGCTGCCTCGCCTATTCTTGAGTCCTTCTGGTGGCCAGGAAGCTCACTGCCTCATGAAACAGCTCATTTTATTTGGTGGCAGTTTTTCTTATACTGAACCAAATCCCTTCCTGTAGCCTTTCCCCCTTCTGTTACACTTTAGGAAGTTACATAGAAAGAAATCTCATATTCCTCTCATGCAATTCAGATTAACAGAGGCTTCTGTGCTTGGCTTTCTTTCCTCGGAGGAAATATAAAACAGAAGCCGGTACACCAAAAGTCAGTAAAGATACTATCTGATTCAAACTAGAAGCCCAGTGCACGAAAAAATTTGTGCACTGGGGGGGGAGGGGGGCCTCAGCCCGGCCTGTGCCCTCTCGCAGTCTGGGACCCCTCGGGAGATAACGACCTGCTGGCTTAGGCCTGCTCCCGGGTGGCAGAGGGCAGGCCCAATCCCTAGGTGCAGCCCTGGTCGGGCTCAGAGCAGGGCCGATTGGGGAGTTGGGGCGCCGCCCCCTGTCATGCACAGAGCAGGGCGGATTGGGAGGTTGCGATGCCGCCCTCAGTCAAGCTCAGGGTAGGGCCGATTGGGGGGTGGGGGCACCGCCCCCTGTCACACTCAAGGCAGGGTCGATGGGGAGGTTGCGGCACCACCCCCTGTCACGCACAGAGCAGGGCCGATAGGGGAGTTGGGGCACCGCCCCGTTACAAACAGAGCAGGGCCAATCAGGGGGTTGAGGCACCGCCCCCTATCACCCACAGAGCAGGGCCGATCAGGGGGTTGGGGCGCTGCCACTGTCACACTCAGGGCAGGGCCGATGGGGAGGTTATGGCTCTACCCCATCACACACAGAGCAGGGCCCGTGGGGGGGGGGGCGTTGGGGCACCGCACCCTGCCACACACAGAGCGGGGCCTATCAGGGGGTTGGGGCGCCGCACCCTGTCACACACGAGCCGCAGGGTAATCAGAGCGTTGGGGAGCTCCCCTCTATCAGGCACAGAGCAGGGCTGATCAGGGGGTTGGGGTGACTTCCCCTGTCACGAACAGAGCAGGGCGGATAGGGAGGTTGTGGCCCCGCCCCCTGTCACACACAGAACCGCAGGGCGATCAGGGGGTTTGGGCGCTGCCTTCTGTCACGCTGCTCCAGGGGCCAGGAGGCCTCGCTGCTCCTCTGTTACTGGTGCTAGGAGGCCTCGCGGCTCTGCTTGACACAGGGGCAGTGAGGCCTCACTGCTCCGCAGATCCCGGTGCTAGGAGGCCTCACAGCTCTGCTGATCCTGTGGTGTGAGGCCTTGCAGCTCCGCTGCTCC
>NW_006289813.1:899359-901110 GCF_000327345.1 Myotis davidii | reverse complement strand
TGAAGCAAGCAAGCCTCATGTTAGTTTCAAGCTGCCTGGCTGCCGGTCGCCATCTTGGCTGGCAGTTAATTTGCATATCGCCCTGATTAGCCAATGGGAAGGGTAGCGGATGTACGGCTAATTACCATGTTTCTCTTTTATTAGATAGGATACTATCTTATTAATCTTGTTTCTCAAATTGTTTCAGCATTTGTCATGGGAAGCACTTTCCATCAGCTCCCATGTCCCTTTGACATACCCCCATTATTGTGTGAGGGTGTTGGGGGTTATTTTGCACATTTCTTTACTTTCTGGTATTAGGAGATGCTCCAGGATCATCTTGTATATGTCCTGCCTTACTCCTAGAATCAGCTATTTCTATTATTGGAGAATGGTGTTAGAACAAAGATCCAGGTACTAGGGACACTACTTGCTATAGGGGAGGTGTTGCTGTCAGCCTCCTCAGCTGACAGAGTAAGGAAATACATGTGAGTATACCACTCCATGTATAAACATGTCTATATTAACCAGCTACATCTATATTAGGCTCAATATAAGTTCATACTGACACCTCTGACTACATGGATCTTTCTAACCTCCTCCCCTTGCTTACCTGTAACCCTCACTCCAACAGTAACAATCCTGCCTCCCGTCACCCATTATCCATTTACTTAATCATTTATAGTATCAGAATTGTTCATCCACGCGCCAACGGGAAACAACCTTACTCATTAGAGCACAATGCTTATGTACACTCCTGGTTGCCTTTAGTCCTATAGACTCTGCTAATTTCCGAAGTTCCTTGGGTCAGCACCTTTTTCCTCCACCCCACTCGGGGAAGTTGTTTCATACTTCATAAGGCAGCTAGGTTGTTTTGTAACATTCTCTATTTCATCCTGGGAACCTCAACTTCCTAAATTATTTTTTTATTTGAAGATATTAAGGTTCACTCTTTGCACTTTAAAGTCCTACAGGTTTTGACAAATTCAAATTGACATGCATTTACCATTACAGTGTCCTACAGAATAGTTTGCCCACCCTAAAAAAAAAATTCCATGTGCTTCATCTATTCAACTCTCCCTTACTCCCAACCCCTGACAACTACTGATCTTTTTGCCTTCTATATTGCTTTGCTTTTTCCAGAAAGTCATATAACTGCTATCATACAGTATGTATAACCTATTCAGACTTATTTCTTTCACTTAGCAATATGCGTTTAAAATTCATGCATGTGTTTTCATAACTTGATAGCTCATTCCTTTTTATCACAGAATAATAGTCCTCTGTATGGCTGTAATGCAGTCTGTTATCTATTCACCCACTGACGGACATATTGGTTAATTCCAATTTTTGCTGATTATGAATAAAACTGTTACAAACATTCATGTGCAGGTTTTTGTGAAAGCATACGTTTTTTAATCAGTTGGCTAAATACCTACAAGCATGTTTGTTGCATCATATGGCAAGACTATAATTAAATTTATGAGAAACTGTTGTTCTAGCTTCCAAAGCGGCTGTATCATTTTGCGATGAATAAGAATTCCCATTGCTCTGCACCCTTATAAGAAATTGGTATTGTTAGTTTTTTGTTGTTGTTGTTTTTGTTGACCACTTGTAATAATTATGGAGTGGTATCTCATTGTTGTTTTAACTTATAATTTCACTAGAGGCCCGGTGCACAAAAATTTGTGCACTCGGTGGGGAGGGGGGTCCCTCAGCCCGGCCTGTGCCCTCTCGCAGTCTGGGACCCCTCGGGAGATAACGACCTGCTG
>NW_006289813.1:890067-898851 GCF_000327345.1 Myotis davidii | reverse complement strand
CTTAAGCTCCCAACTGCTCCTTTTTTTCTTTTCTTTTTTTTTTTTTTCTGGGCCAGCTTTAGCCTGGCTCCAGTTCTGAGGCTTCCACTTCTGAAAGTAGATTTCTGGCCTTTGCTTACAATGTTGCGAATCTGCTGGCTGAAGTCCTGCGGTATTCGTTACAGAGTTTCTTAAACTGCAAGTTCAGAGGCCTGCAGCGGGAGGCGGGGAACGTTGGAGTCCTCCATCACTGAAGCAAGCAAGCCTCATGTTAGTTTCAAGCTGCCTGGCTGCCGGCTGCCATCTTGGCTGGCAGTTAATTTGCATATCACCCTGATTATCCAATGGGAAGGGTAGCGGTCGTATGCCAATTACCATGTTTCTCTTTTATTAGATAGGATAATGACAAATGATGTTTAGCATCTTTTCATAGGTTTATTTGACATCTATACATCTTTTTTGGTGAAGTATCTATTCACATCTTACCTCCATTTTTTGAAATGGATTGTTTGTTTTTTACTGTTGAGTTTTAAGTGTTTTTGCATATTTTGGATGCAAGTCCTTCATAAGATATGTGTTTTGCAAATATTTTCTGGCAACTATTGCTTGTCTTTCTTAGTATCTTTCACAGAGCAGAAGTATTGATTTTAATAAAGTTTAACTTATCATGTTTTCTTTTATGGATTGTGCTTTTGGTATATCTAAAATCTCATAACTAAACCACAAGGTCACCAGGATTCTCTCCCGTTTTTCTCTAGAAGCTGTATAGTTTTTCACTTTATACTTAGGTCTCTGATCTATGTTGAGTTAGTTTTTATGAAAGGTATAAGATCTGCATCTAGGTTTATGTTTTTGCATATGGACATCCAATTGTTCCAATACCACTTATTGAAAATATTGTCCTTTCTCTATTAAATTGTCTTTATTCCTTTGTTAAAGATCAATTGATTATATGTGTGTTGATCTATTTCGGGCTTCTTGTCTGTTCCATTGATCTGTGTCTAGTCTTCAGTATAGTATTGGCTATTCCATATAAACTTTTAATCAGTTTGTTAGTGTTTACAAAATGACTTCCTGGAATTCTCATTGAGATTGCTTTGAATTTACAGAACAAGTTAGGAAAAACTGATGTTTTAACAATATTGAATCTTCCAATCCATGAACACAGAATATTCTCCATTTTATTTAGATCTTCTTTATTTACTTTATTATTTGTTGTTAATCCTCATCTGAGGATATTTTTCCCATTGCTTTTTTTTTTTTTTTTAGAGAGCGGAAAGGAGAAAAGAGAGAGGGGGGAGGGTGGGACATTGATTGATTACCTCTTACACGCACCCTGACCAGAACGGTGATGAACCTGCAACCCAGGTACATGCTCTTGACCAGAATCAAACCCGTGACCCTTCAGTGCATGGGCTGAGACTCTACTAACACTGACTAAGGCAGATCTTTATTTCTTTAATCAGAGTTTTGTTGTTTTCTGAATATAGTTTCTGTATATAGTTTGTTAAATTCATGCCTAAGTATTTTTTGCTACTGTAAATGGTATTTATAATTTCAAATTCAAATTGTTCTTATGTATAAAGGAGTGCTAGTACTTGATAACAGAGAATTCCTAATTCCTCCCTCTCATCTCTTATAACAGTGCTGTCATTCATTTCACTTACCCATACGCTATAATTACCCAATACTTTATTACTTTAAACATATAGGTATCTCTTAGATCAATTAAGAATAAGATAGCTCTAGCCGGTTTGGCTCAGTGGATAGAGCGTCGGCCTGTGGACTCAAGGGTCCCAGTTTCGATTCTGGTCAAGGGCATGTACCTTGGTTGCGGGCACATCCCCAGTAGGGAGTGTGCAGGAGGCGGCTGATCAATGTTTCTCTCTCATCGATGTTTCTAATTCTCTATCCCTCTCCCTTCCTCTCTGTAAAAAATCAATAAAATATATTTTTTTAAAAAAGAATAAGATAAATAAAAATATATAATTCCTTTTGCAACACTTTTTTTTCCTTTATATAAATCAGATTTTCTAACCTATATATTTTTTGTCTTCCGGGAGAACTTCTTTTAACATTTCTTGTAAAGAAGATCTGGTGGCAATAAATTTCTTGGGTTTTTGTTTACCAGAAAATATCTTTATTTCTTCTTCACTTTTGAAGGATAATATCAGTGTATATAGAATTCTAGGTTGGTGGGGTTTTCTTTCAACACGTTAGATATTTCATTCCCTTCTCGCTTACATGGTTACTGACAAGAACTTAACTGTAGTTCTAACCTTCCTTGTTCCTATAAGGTGTTCTTTTTTCTAGCTTCTTTTAAGATTTTCTCATTATCTTTGGTGTTCTGCAGTTTGAATATGGTTGTCAAGCAGTTATTTATCCTGCTTGGTGTTTTTTGATCTTCTTGGATCTGTTCTTTGATGTCTCTCATAAATTTTGGAAAATTCTTGGCATTTATTACTTCAAATATTTCTTCTCTGATCTTTCTTCTTCTGGCATTCCAATTATACATTCTTTTTAAAAGTGTACCTACAGTTCTTGAGTGACCAGTTCTGTCTTTTATGGAAGTTCTTTTCAGTTTAGGAAGTTTTTATGGACCTGCCCTCAAGCTCAATGATTCTTCCTTTGGTTCTTTCCAGTCTACTGGTGAGCCCATCATGGACATGCTTCATCTCTGCTACAGTGTTTTTTATTTCTAGCACTTCCTTCCAAACTTTCCTAAAATTTCCATTTCCATGCTTACATTATCTATATGTTCTTGCATGTTGTCTACTTTTCCATTAGAGCTCTTCACTTACAAATCATAGTTATGATCTAATCAGTCTAGGATGTGGCTGATTTTTTTAAAGTTCCCTGAGTGATCCCCAGTGTGCAGCCAGAGTGGAGAACCACTGCTCCAGATGTTTGATTTTTATGCCTGACTATAAAGGTGTATTTGCTCCTAGAGGCAAAATTGAATTCAGAAGCCCCCTTGCCTAGCCTCTGTCAATCAGTGCTGCATATAGCAGAGGAATGAGTTGTTAGGTTTAGTTGTCAGGGAATTTTCTTCATGGAAAAGAAGTGCATTAAAATACCAAATTACAGTATTTACATATTTCATGTTTTTTTTCCCAACTGTGTTCCCATAGCAACTCAATCCATTTGCTCCCTACTTTCTTCTGAGTTATTTTCCATCATGAGCCATGCTTTATTAGTGAGGCAAACAGTTTGCCCTCTGAATGACTGCTTTGCTGTTTATTATTTCTTTGCCAGGAAACTCAACTCTAGTCACATCTCTCTTACTCCTGTGCTATATGAGCTCAATAGTTAGCTTTGCTAGCTTGAGCAGAAACAGTGTCCCTGACCACTTTTCTCAGTCTAGAGAAGTCCGAGGGGTTTTTCCCATGAGCTGGCCAAGAAACGGCAAGTGGAGAGAGGGGCTTCCCTACGGGAGCCTGGGAGTGGGAAGATATGCCAGGAAGGGAATGGATTAAGTCCCAAGGGCCACTCAGCTTAAATGGGCAGTGGATAAAGGGTAACCCAGCTCCCTGGGACTCTCCAGGCTCCGTGGGCAGAGTCACTGGTAGAAAGGTGTCACAGCATTGGAGATGGTCACCTGGTAGCAAGCAGGAGGAGAGTCCTGCTTCAGCCTTGAAAGGAGTACTGGATCTCCCCAGAGGAGGCCCCAAGGAGACACAGGACACTGAGATTTCTTTGTGATTTCTCCCAGACGACTTGGCAGACTGCAGGGCCTGTTTGTTTGCTTGAAACTGTGACATTTCACTTGCTAATGGGGCTCTGCTTTGCAAGGAGACAGGATGCCAAAGAGGACTGCAGGAGGGAGGCACCAGGCCCCCTGCTCCAGGGCAGGTCTCCTCGCTGCCGCCTGTCGCCAGGATGGACCGGGGCCACCAGTGCCAGAGGAGAATCAGCCGCACCGGAGACAGGCGATGCTGTGAAACCGTCTCTCCTCACTTGCTGACTCAGAACCTCCTTCTGTGCCAGCAGCACTAATGGAGAAGACTCGCTTCCTCCTCTCTCCCAGGCGCCAGAGCTGTGGTGCAACTGCCCCTGCGGCAAGGGGGCTGGGCACCCAGGTGGCACCTCAGAATCAGCAACAGAAATCACAAGCAGGGAGCACTTCCCTCCCCTGCAGGGTCGGGTGGTCCATGCTCACTGCCAGGTTCTGAGAGTTGCCTTCAGGACTCTTTTGCCAAAATCATTTATTCAACAACCTCCTGTATCAGGGTCCCCACAGGAAACAGGAGCCACTCTCAACTTGGGTAATTTGAGGAGAGCTTAATTAAGGGACTCTTTACAAAGGTAAGGGCAGAGAGGCGGGTAGGAAAACCACAAGGCCTGGTGTATTCCCTCAAAGCTAATCATAGCAGGCAATGCTACCCTCCTCGGCCCACATAGCAGAATCCAGAGACAAGGCTGTGTGGAGCTGACAGGAGCTGAGACCTTCAGTTGCGGAAGAATGCCAGCACGCCATGGGCACACAGGAAGAGGGCCTAATTCTCCTCCCTGCCATCTGCTGCTGAGCTCCCACTGCCAAACCCAACCACTGAGGCAGTCCACACAGCTCAGCTTCCTGGGGCACAGAGCAGGGTGTAGAGGGAGTGGAAGGATCTGGGAAGGTAGATAAAGACATCAAACACCCTCCCCAATGCACTGGAGCCACTGAGATGGGATACGTTGTTCTATCATGGCCAGTGCCCTCTCAAATGCCAACACATTCTGAGACAACAGTGTCCAGGAATTGAAAGGGAACACTAAGAGTCACAATGTGTTCAGCCATGAAGAAGGCAAGCGGAAGCCTCCCTTACACAGGACAAAGGTGTAAGAGTAAGAACACAGACACGAGCATCCTAGCCCAATTTGTTGGTCCATCCCAGCCTTGAATCACACGTTTCTGGCTCAAAAGGAAATCATGAGCACCCTGAAATACCCAGGGCATGTGGTTGCCTTGAAGGGGAAAATAAGACATTCGGGGAGCTAGCTATCTGAATCTGTGCCAGTAACCTGCCTTCTGATGTACACCCTTGCTTGCCAATAAACACACACTCTTGCTTGCCGATAAACTCCATTCTTATCAAAATCCATTCTTATCTGTCCTGCCTTGCAGAACCTGTTTCCCGGAATATTCCCATTTTACAGAGACCATAAACCATGAACCATAAGCAATCCCCGGAGGGGCTGGTGCCAGTGCTGGCAAGCCCCTGGGTGTAATCTCACTTCCCCCATCTCAACTGACAGGGGAAGTCTGATCCATATTTGGGGGACAAAGGAACTAAAGGGTATAAAAGGAAAAAGCTTCATCCATATTCATCACTCAGGATTTAGAGACTGACCCCCCTGAGTCACGGCACTAGTGCAATCTGCAATAAAGGCAACTTTTCTGAATATTCTCTGAATGCCCAGCTGGTTAATTCTCCCGCGCCACCTGGCAGCTTATCTGCAACAACCTATTTAGAAAGGAAAGTATAAAAGTATGTCCCATTATTCTGAAGTTTGGTGTCATTTGCACTGAGAATATACAACATTAAAAATAGATGGGCTTTAAGGAGTCTGATGAAATGATACTTGGTTGTTGGAAGTCCAATGTCTAAGGAAAATCTGCAGGATTAGTTGTCTGCATTCTGATGGAGCTGGGAGAAGAATGGATGTTAGAAACTGGATGTACAGGAGGATATGGAGGAAATAGCAAGATTCTCTTCTGCTACTTTTGAGTGGTGTGGGAAGACAATAATGATTACAACACCTATCCTACCTGATTTCAGAAACTCTCAAACATTCCATGTTTGGCTTCCACTCCTGTTACAAGGAACTTGAAGATAAATGCTATGTGAGTCTCAAAAAAAGATGTTCTGACCAAATACTAATGGTGATTATGGAAAGTGTCACAGTTTTGTGTTTGTTTGTTTTTAATTCAAAGTCACATGCAAACTTGATGGCTCATTCTCTGCTTCAATTTAAAATCTCATGTCCTGGATTTCAAACCTAAAGAGCCATGCTTCATCATTTTAACTATAGAATTAGCTCACTTAAAGGTTATTAAAAGAAACCAAATTTAACCAAATTGCTCAAAAAAAAGAGAATGTGAGGTGGTAGAAATCAGATTCAAATTAATTTAAATTGTCCATGCTTTGTACTGCTTTTATTCAATATATTACATTTTTCCTAATTGTTTCCTAATTGTTTGCTATCCCATGAACTGCTCACCTAAGGATCATTCTTCTTTGTCATCCATAACTATGGTGACCATATTTTCCCAAGTAAATATTAAAATTTACCACCTTGACCTGTGCTACACTGGAAAACACATGGTCACCATGGTTATGATACATACAGAGGTACAATAACCATAACAGCATCCACAATAATAGCCAAAAATAGCTTCTCAAAAGCCTCCCTTTAACCCATGAACCTGTTCTCTGGAAACTTGATTCCTGTATGAGTGGTTCAGAGTAAGTTCACACAAATGGAGGCATTTGTCACTTCCCTTACACTTTCATCCTCCTGCCTCCCCTTATCCAACAACCACCCCTCTCCCATCCCAAAACAACATAGCAAATGTGCTGAACACAAACCAATACACCCCACTCTGCTCTCAAGTGGCACATTTTCTCCACTGTGGTCACTGTATGCGAGCAACAGTGTTATTTTCAGAGTGGTAAGCCACTTCGCGGAGATAGCTGAGGTCACAATCAGTCAGATAGGCCCCTCCGTTTTCAGTCTTTCCTCTTTTCTCCAGTCCAATTGATGTTCAAGTCTTCGCAGATATAGTCCGTGCCTAAGACCCAAATTAGTAATAGGAGGCCCTTGGAGAGCCATATGCTGTTGTGTGTGGCTGTAGAGTGGCTTCTAGAGAGGAGACACATGACTGAGCCCTATTGAGAAGGGGGAATTGATCATTCCCCATCCATTGGGTTTGTAGTTGGATATAAGGCCAAAGACTTTTGTTACTTTCCCTGTAGGTCATGGGGAGCTATCACAGGTTTTGAAGCAGGGATGCAAATTAATCAAAGCCCACTTTGTTGGCAATGTGGAAGTTGAAATTGGGAAGGCTGGGGAGAGAAACTGTAGGTGGGACACAGGTGAGAGAAGAAGAGAGCCCGACTAGAGCAGTGGCAGTAGATAATGAGATAAAAATTGTGAATATTTGAAAAGAAAATGTTTCAACATCGTCAAATGCTGTAGAGAAGGCAAAGATAATAAAGGTTGTGCTTTTTTTTAAATTTAGATATTTGACTTTGAGGTTGGTGTTAAGAAACCTAAAAGGATGCTACCTCTTTTCTCAGGAAACTTTCACTCTAATTGAGAAGCCCGAAATGTCACTGAAAAGTTAAAGTATCTAGAACACAATTTAGTGTCTATGAAATATTTGTTAAATGACTAAGAAGATATTCTTTCATCTTTTTTTCCTTTCTCACCTCTTACACATTTTTTCTTCCTAGAGACCTGCCTTTTCTCAGATAACAAAAGGTTGCCACAAAAATCAATATTTTAGTTTATGAGTTCCCTTAACTTAAAGATATTTCTCTTCTTTGGGTTAGTTTAGGCCTCGTGTGCCATGTGGTAGGTTTCATTTTATTTTAAAGGCCATTCCACTGAAAAGAAAATGGACTGGAGGAAGAAAGATAAGAAATTCTTTTACACCTTTTTCTGGTCAGTTTAAGGTGCCATCCCATCTTCCAAAGAATGAGAATATAGGCAAATTCTAACTCTGCTGAAACAAAAACACAAATATGCAGCTACACACCAAATCTTTTCCCAAAAATACGAGGGTTAGGACTGGGTGGTCAGCTGAATTCTTGGAAGACATAATTCCTCAAAGGTGATCCCAGGCTCCCCCGGGAAAAGACAATAAAACTCTTGCTTAAATTATTTGCAATTATGCACACAATTCAGAATTGCTCAAGGTGTATGTTACTAAACCATGAGTTTAATTCTACAAAGCACGCAGAAACAACCCAAAAAGAAACAAATCTGGTTTTATACTATAAAGCAACTATCAAATATCACAAAACCCTCTCAGTCCTGTTTTCTACCATAAGCCTCATTTCACTGAAATACCCGCAAGCCACTCTGTGGAAATGTTTGACTTGTCAACAAAGGCGCAAACAGTAACCAGAGGAGACAAAGAGAAATTGCGTTCAGACTTACAGGTTTATATATAGAGTGGCCAGACATTCTTTTCCTTATTTCGCCCTTTGCGCTCGCATTCTCCAGATCATGTGTCTAATTGCTATGTACCAGTATGCTCAAGCGCGTCTGAATAGAATAGGCTGCCTCTGTTAAGACCCAGATTGTTCTCCCCTGGTTTCTTGGTAGTCTCCCCCCCCCCCCCCCCATTACTAGCATAGTGGTGGGTTTGGGGTTCGTTCCTCAGCAACATACACTAAATTCCATCCAGAGCACTCACTGGCCGGGCTGTGTTGGCATCTTTCCACGTGCGTCTGCCTTCCCATAAGGGTGACATCTTCATCCCTTTCCATTTCCCCTTTCCATTTCCTATGGTTTTCTCTCTTTCTGTTCTTTGGCCAACCCTCCCTGCAGCTACATGTGTTTTCAAATCTTCCCTGTGTTTTTAAATTATCCTGGTATTCTTAGCCTTTGGGCTTGCAGGACTTATTCAAACTCTCTCATCTTTCTTCTGCTGCCTTTCCAATTATTTCTGGGTCTCATTTTGCATGGTCTACCCATAGCTTCATTTTTAGTAAAATTTATTTTCTCAACAGTGAAATGCTTTGCCAGGACACACGCAGCACAAATTCAGAGTCTTTCAGATGCGTGCTACCTCCCCCCAACCCCGCCCCC
>NW_006289813.1:884709-890038 GCF_000327345.1 Myotis davidii | reverse complement strand
AACCCTCCCCACCCCACCCTACCATCCATTTGCTTCCAGGCTGCATTGTGTCACTTCTCCAGAGTTCTAGCATCTCCTTTTGTCATTAGTAACATAGACCACATTCCCCTATCAGAAAAGGTTTCCAGGATTGGGAAACTTATGCTAAGAGTGACACTGTATCAATGGCAAGTGACTGCATCTCTTCTTCTAGCATCTTACATTGCTTGCCTCCTCCATAACCTCTTCATTCTTCCCCCAAAGACTTCCTGAACCTTGTACCAGGGACATACACACACCAAACAGATTCACACTAGAACCCTGTTAATGAAAATTAACCAGTAATTATCCTCCAATCCACATGGTCCTCGCTGTCTTCTTCTTGGATTTGATGATCAATAGTCAGCCATGTGAGTTCAGTTATTAAGGATTCATCTTCCTTCTCTTCTTTGTGAGCTGACACATCTTGATAAGAGCCTTTATCAGTAGGGACAGTTTTGACATCTCTATGATTACAGCCAGTATAAGATCACATTTAGCTCCAAATAAGTTTTAGTTCAAAACACAATATCAACCAAAGAACTTGTGTGCATATATGCATAACCCGTGGACACAGACAACAGGGTGGTGAAGGCCTGAGGTTGGGGGGAGGGGGGATGGCTAGAAAGGGTCAATGGGAGAAAAGGCAGGGAATATGTAATACTTTCAACAATAGAGATTTTATTTAAAAAACAAATAAATAAATTTAAAACACAATATTTAAATGCCACAAAAAGTAGATTTATGGATCATTCTGTAAATTTATGGATAATTCTCTGCTGATAATAACACTATGGACATATTCTAAGATATTCCTATCTTTAAAAAAGGACTATAAAAACATTCATTATAAGATGCCAATTTGAACTCATGCATTAAATTGCCTTCCTTCCTATATTTCCACTGAAATAGACAAAGAAAATTAAAATGAGGGAGAACACATCTATGTCAGTCCTCAAAAACAAAAACCACAGGAAAAGTTGTGACAAATATTTCACAAAAATAGCTGTGACCTTTTTAACTAGGAAAATATGAAATAACAAAATTGACTCAAGAAGAGGTAAGAAATATGAATAAGCTAATACCATCAACGATACTAAAAATACCATTGAAGTACTGTCAAATTATAAAAGACACGTGGCCTAGGAGGTTTTATAAACCTTCAAGAAGCAAGCAATACTAACGCTATTTACTCTGAAAGAGACTAAAAAAGAGATCAAAATTTTCCAATTCAACTTTAAAAACTAACTAGCACAACCCTGGCACCAAAAACATGGCAAATGCAGCAGAAATCTAAATCTATAGACCAACATTATTTAGTCATGTTCACGCAAATCATTTGAAGAAATATTAGCAAATTAAACCAGCAACATGTTTTAAAAATAAAAAGCCATAGCTGTGGTAAATTAAAGATGACTCCAAATTCTTTACTATTCTTCCCATTGGAGCCTAATTCTCTTCCACCTGAATCTGGGCTGACATGGAAGCCAAATAAGTTGTAAAAAGTGCAACTACTCTGAACTCATTGTAGCAGGAGAAGCTCAAGTGACATGGAGAGTCACTACGGGATGAGAGGTCATGTGGAGCCAAAGAGGCCAAGGGGCACCCAGGCTGCAGACATTAACTGAAGAACCAGATCCTTCTGCTTCCACCTCCCAGGTGATACCATGATGATCAGTAATAAACCATCCACTGAGCTCTTCCCCAGTTCATGGGCCACAAAACTATGAGCAAAATGAAATTTTTGAGGCAGATTGTTATGAAGCAATAGATAATCAAAACAATAACCAAACACCTTTCATTCCAGGAATACAAGACACTTTTCAACACTAGTAAATTAATCAAATTTAATAAATCAAAGGAGAAAAAGTGTGTGATCATCTATAAGATGCTAAAAAGATATTTAAAAAATTGAAATGTATTCTTGATTTTAAAAGGAACTCTATGGAATATGAATATGTTAATACTTTCTGGATGTAACTTGAAAAAGAAAAGTTCTCAATCCAAATACTAATATTATATCTAAAGATAAAACAATAATGAGAAATAAGAGGCAACTGCCCACTTTTTAACATCATTCTAAAGTGCTTGGAATTAGCCCAGCCGGGGTGGCTCAGTGGTTGAGCACTGACCTATGAACCAGTAGGTCACGGTTCCATTCCCGGTCAGGGCACATGTCCAGGTTGCAGGCTCGATCCCCAATGTGGGGCATGCAGGAGGAAGCCAATCAATGATTCTCTCTCATCAATGATGTCTCTTCTCTCTCTACCTCTCCCTTCTTCTCTGAAATAAAAAATATATTTTAAAAATAATAATAATAATTTAAAAATAATAAAGTGCTTAGAATTAAAATGGATAAAAAAAGCATATATCAAAAATATTGAAAAAGAGGAGGCAAAAGTATAAAATTATTAGTTGCTCATTTGATTGTTGCCAACTGGAAAACCTATAAAAAACAACTACAAAATAGAAATAGTAAAAAGTCTGGCTGGGAGGTCACTTGAAACAGTAAAATATTTTAAAAGCAATAGTTTTCTTATATACCCTAAATAAACAGCTGGAATAATGGAAGAAAACTATTTACAACTGGAGTACAAATAATAATATAATAATGCTCTAGACCTAGGAATTAGGTTAATAGAAATATATAGGATCAATATGAGGAAAATTATAAAAATTATACTGAGACAAAAAAAAACTTAAATAAATAAACAAATAAATAATACTGTGTTTCTAGGTGAAGTTACTCAATATTATAACGCTTTCCATCAAAGTAATCTGTAAACTCAATGCAATTGCATTTAAAGTTCAGTGGAACATTTTTAAATTGACAAAAGTATCATAAACCTAGAAATTAAATATATAAGGAAACTTAGATTATGTTTAGCAATACGGAATTGGTTGAGAAAATTATAGTACATCCCAGCAAAGCAACACTTTGTAGTCACTTGAAATGTCTGTGTAGCTATAAATTATTAGCTTGAAAAAATTATCACAAATATTCAATTGAAAAAGAAAATTGCAAGAAAATATGTTTAGTGTTAGCCACTTGAGTAAATTAAATAAACAAATAGAAAAAATAAAATATTAAAACTATACACTAAAATATCAATTACTATCTCTAAAAAATTATAGGTTCTTTAAATTTTGCTTATATGGTCTTTCTAATTTTTTCCTAAGGAACATGTTGTTTTTGTGATTTAAAATAAGAAGTATGTGCACATGTCTTAAATATATCCACTGTAGACCTGACCTCCTTGAGTTTCCTAAGCCCTTCTTGAATCCCATCATATTCTGACCTAACCACTTCCTGGAATAAAGACTTTGATTACTTCACCATAAATATGGAAAGCCACACTTTCTTTTGTTTTCAAACTACCTTCAGCATGTGTCCTTTACTCTTATTTGTCTGAGTTGTTACCTGATGCATTCCCTTCATGACACTAAAGTTTTGATCACATCCCACTTCGCCGTCATCTTTCCAGACTGAGAGCATTAAGGAGTCAGCCATCCTCATAAACAAGCACTCATTCGCTCCATCTCTGTTTTTACTACATCATTAAAATGGCCACATGGCCAGAATTGAGCCATATATTCCCTATTTATTTTTCCCTCATTTCCACTGTATAAGAATTATTCCCCCAGTGCAAAAATATCATCCTAAATGTAATTTATAAGTGTATTTATTGGGCCAAATATGTGTATGGATTACTTCTACACTCTCCACTGGGAAAGCAGAATCTCTCCTTGGGTCAATTTCAGTGACAACATCTATAACACTATAGCTTTTTACCTCCCAAATAGACATGGATTTGTCTAGACTGCACACACGGATCTGTGTCCAAATTCACAAGGCAGGCCTTTGTGAATCAATAAGTGCTATCCTTGTGTCATTTTTCTTGCTGTCAAAGTGTCATAGTAAAAGAAAAAAGGTCCCAACTCAGCCTGCGTAAATTGTTAATTTTAGGCTCTTCTCAAATTACCCTGTGATGTGTGTGTGTGTGTTTGCACTCGCACATGCACACGGAATGTCCAAACTGGACTAATCAATGTGCAGCACCACCAGGGAGAAATGGAAAATGTACTCTTTGAATCTGAATAGAAGAGGCTGCAGGTGGGGAGGAAACAGGGCAAGAGCAAGCAGAGGGCAAACATGCAGAGCTGGGGCAAGGAGTCAAAGAACACAACTCAGCTGCTAATCAAGCACTCACACAAACATACAGCTCCCGCCTGGAGAAGCCCAGGTTGCCTGGCCAGCTGCGAGCCATTTGATTGTCAGCATCAGGCTGCACACACAGACCAGTGACAAGTTCACTCTTCTCTGTGTGCCATTTAATGTCACATGGGAAAGGAATATTGATCTCACTTCTCCTTCATCTCGTCACCCCAAAATGCCACAGCCTCTCAATACAGATTCATTCTTCTCCACTTCATCTTACACACCAGTGTCAGAGTGATAAGTTTAAACAAAGCTATGTTGTCACTTTTCTGGCTTTTTTTAAAAAAAAGCTATCTCTTGGTCCCTATTGCTTCCTAGGCAAGCCTTTCAGAATAGAGCAAAAATCCCATCACATGGCACATGAGGTCCTTCTGAACCAGGTCCAGCCTCCCCTCCAACTCACATTATCCCAGCTCCCAAGTCCTTGCCTCCTCCAAGAAGCCCTCCACTTCCCTCTACAGGCCCTTCTGTGTGGCATCTTCGGCCTCCCATCTTTACCTGTCCAAATATCACTCACCCTTCTTTAAGACCATCCTCTAAATAATCAACTTTTCCTCTTTTCCTCTCTGTTCTCAAAGGGCTTTTGATGAACCTAAATAAATCCCTTAGCACAATAATAAAACAATAAGCACCTACAGCGCATTCATTAAACATTGGGTACGGTGCTAAATGTTTGTTTTAATAACAGATCCTTAAGTTGTAGGGAATGGAAGCTTGCTAGAACCAGGAAAAGGGGGATGTGTTATATGTAACAGCTCAAGAAACCCAGGGCAAGATATACAATCAGGCTTCCAAAGGGACTGGAATGTGACCAGAAATCCCTTTCTCCACTCCTCTCCTTCTTTCCTTCTCTCCCTCTCCCTTTCCCTCCCTCTCTCTCTCCCCTTCCCCCCATCTCTCCTTCCCTCTCCCTCTCTCTCAGCAATGCCTCTTCCTGCACTCCCACCAACACCAGCAGCCACTACAAAACATATAAATAACGCAACTTCTATTTATGAGTGGTAAGTGAATATTGTTTATGTGTGAAGATCATTATGTATAAAAATGATTGTTGGAAAAAGAGCAAAAGTAGGTTATTTGTATTGGGTGAAC
>NW_006289813.1:880217-884597 GCF_000327345.1 Myotis davidii | reverse complement strand
TATCCACTGAGCCAAACCGGTCAGGGCGGGTGAACATATCTTATTTAATCAAATCTAAGACTCCATTGATTGTGAGACACACGTCCATTTTATGTATCATTAAGAAAGAAAAAAAATGCTACCTTTTATCATCATTAAGAAGCAATTGTAAGAAATATCCTTACTTTTACAGATGTTAAAGTATTAACCAATGTAATTCTTGATTAAATATTATATATAGAAAATAAAATATAAGCCGTCTTTGTACAGCACGTAAGAGTCAAAAGGACAGGTTATTTACAACATTTTCCAGGGAGAAGCCCAACATGACCTGCTTACTATTACATAGGATCCAGCAGCTGGGGTTCAGATCTGAAGCTGTCAGAAACCACATGAACTCACCTCAAAGATGACATCAATGACAGGAAGTCAGTAATTACAAACATTTGGGGTCAGTCCATATAGACTATGCAGAGAAAACCTGCAAAGAGCTTGTCACAGGTCTCTTATACTAAAGCAGGGGAAAGGTCCTCATTTTCTATTTCCTGACCTCTGGTGCAACTCAGCTCAGGAGTCCAGCTGTTCAGGCAAAGGATGACCTTCAACCTCACTACCAAGGAGGGCATTTCCCTCTCCACTGCTCTTGCTCCCCTGGGTAACAGGGTGGTAGGCCAGAAGAACGATGACTAATATCCACCTCAGCCTCTGCTCCTGGCTGCTGTCAAGGCCAGTTATCACACTGAGAATTAAAACAGCTAACAACCCTTCACAACCCAACTCTCTCCTTAAAATGTTTTTATTCTCACTCAATATTGCTTCTAAGATCCATCCATGCTGTTGCATCTACCTGTGATTCATTCATATTCACTCCTGCATACTATGTTGCCATGTGAATGTTCCACAATTTATTTACCTGTCCTCCCATCAATGGTCATGTGGTCTATTTCCTTTTTCTTTTCTTTTTTCCTGATGTGAACAGATGTTCTATAAGTGACACATGCAAATGTTTCTCTAGACTATATACCTAGAAGTGGAATTGCAGGGTCTTAGACTACATGCATATTCAGATTCACAAGATAATGCCAGATTATTTATACAAAGTGGTATTCCAATTTACATTCCTATAAGAGATATATAAATACCCATTACTTTAAGTTTCACCAACAACTTGAGATTGTCAGACTCCTTAATTTTTGCCCATCTAGTAGAATGAAGAAAACAATGTACAGTATATCATTTTTATCGAGTTCCAAAATAAACAACTCCAAATAAATTATTTAGGTGTGCATATACTTATAATAAAACTATATTAAAAGCAAAGGAATGATAAATATAAAATTTAGAACAGTAATTACCTCTAAAACAGGCAGGGAATTGTGGGACTTTTTTCAAATAATACATAATAAAATAATGTTTTTTAATTGTTTTATACTCTGTTTCTATAACACTGAAATAATGTTGTCAGAGGCACCTTGGAAATTACATCCTTACAGCCTCATCATCAAAAGCGGGGGGAGAGTTCTTCCCTTCTAGCTCCAGATAAGAAAAATCTCAGGGAAGGACTCTGATTGGCCCAGATTAGATAATATGTCCATCCCTGAACCAATCATGGGGGTCAAGGATAATAAGCTCTATGATTAGTCTGTCTTTTGTCTACCTCTGTGGCCAGAAAGATAGAGTAAGTTGCCATAAAATGTGGGGTGGAGCTAAATGAAAAAACAAAGCATGACAAAAACTTTAAGAAGTTTTAATGTCATCAACTTCTAAAAGCCATACAAATTATGTGTGGCAGAGCAGGGATTCAAACCCAGATCTATATGTCTCTGGGGCCTGGCTTCAACCCCTTTAATTCCAGCTTCTGCTATATTAAAATATTATAGGTTTTCTCTAGTATTATTCCAGAATTTTCTTAAAGTCTGGGGCCCTGTCTTATTTATCTTTGTCCTTCCAGCTCTTAGAAATACTACCTGGCACTTTTTAGGTATTTTGTGGAACTAATTAAATCTCCAAACTACAGATTGCTTATTTGAACATATTCTTATATCAACATGGATGTGACCATTTCTAAGACCAGCTGTGTAGGTCTTGTGCTCAGAAGAGAACAGATGGAAATTTGAAGAGTGGGAGGAGGTGGAACATTTTAATTTCAAGAACATTTTAGCACCACAAAAATCAAAAGGTAAATAGAAATACCAGAAATCTTTTACTGAAAGCAAAGTTGCCTGATGATCAAAAGTGAGCATAATAAGATTAGTTATCACAAATTTTTCTTACTGAGAAAATGATGACTACCCAGATTTGTTATTTCTACTACATTTTTTATATAAACTCTTTGGAAAGAAAAGTGGGATTGGGTGAAACCAAGGGGGAACCTTTCCTTTGACAATATCATTAGAATTATTATAACAAAAGGTATTCATGAGATCACTTGCAAATTTTTTAAAATTCATGTTTTAAATCTCTTGGCAATAATTACCGGTTTTCTGCTTCTTTCCACTTTCCCCAGCTATGATGTGACGGTATTGTTCAAGAAATGACCTTTATCTTCATTTATTTTTATTTGGGTCATGTTGGTTTCCATTGTTTGTCTTCCACAGAATCATGTCGTTTGTTTCCTGGTATTTGTCTTTTATGTTCCTTTGTGAAGCCTAAAATAAAACAAACAAAAAAACCCATTTCTTTGTTAAATACTATATTTTCATTTCTCACTATTCATTTTGTCTTGCATTGGAATGCTTCTAGTCTCCTCTGGACTTTGGATCTACATATTTAAACTTTTTATCTTCATTTTAGTCTTTCAACCCTTTTGTTCTCCTTTGTTTCACAGAAAATACTTCATTTTCAATGACTCACCATTGTATTGTTTCCCTGGCTTACATAGCCATTAAGTTGAAATAGTCTATTAATTTAGAGTTGTGCTATGCTGTCTTGATTCAGGCTGCTTCTAATTTTGCTGAAGGATCTGTATGTGGCTGCAGTTAATTTATTTTTAAACATTTTCTTGCTTTCCCTCTGTCCTCTTTTTTGTATTATCCAATCTGATATCCACCCAAGCATTATACTCTGATCCAAATTTTGCCCATTCCAAATTTCAACTTCTTTTTTTCCCTCCTATTAGACTGGCTTTGCTTGTAATTATTATCCAGCTACCCACAGGCTAATTTCACCAGAGGCCATAACACTGGTGTTTATTCAGGTGATTCTGAAGTTTTGTCCTACATTTACTAGAAAAAAGGAGAGGAGAAAAGAGGAGAGAAATTGAAAGTAATAACTGGTTCAGTCTTGAAACCAAATATTCCCTGTTGCGTATGTACACTGTTGGGATTCTCTAGGCCCGTATTTAATCCTCCAATTGCTTTGCCTGTATTGACTTGAACAGGGAGTAGACTCAAAATAGGAATAGAAGACCTCAGAACCCTGACTCAAAGCTTCTGGTCCTTTGCCCTAATCCTTATCCCTAACCTCTCACTTAGCAAGCATTAGGTCCAAATCTATCTTTGTTCGTTGGGTAAAAGAAAGGCATTCCCTTCCACCTTCTCTCCAGTCTAGTTGATACAAGCAAAAAAGAGGATCATCTAGCTGAGCCCTGAAAGTTTTTTTTTCCAGATGGCATTACAGCCATGTCACAGGTGCAAGATCTTCTTAACTCACAGAAAGCCATGATGCAGGGAGCAGAGAAGAGGTGTTTTGTGCAATTAAACCTCCAAACTACAGATTGCTTATTTGAACATATTCTTATATCAACAAGGATAGCCATGTCTGAGACCAGCTGTGTGGGTCTGGTCGAATGCATGGGACTAAGAGTTCATTCATCATGTATCAGAGAGAGTAGGTCCTTGAGAAGATCCAAGTCCTACCATGGCCCTCTCTGTGCTACCCTCCAGATGTCAGATTCCTATGATTACAGCCTCAAGCACCATGGCTCCCGTCAAAATGTGGCCTCGGTTATAAAGAATTGGTGTTATGCCACTATCTTAATTATGAAAGGGGACAGAAATAGAATGTTGGGGAACCAGCTAGTATTGTAAGAAATATTAATCATGCTCTATTAACCATGATTGTTTTATTCTGATTAAAGAAGGCACTTCTACCCTGGCTGGAGCTGACCTGGAGATGCAGCCCTGCCTCCTCATTTGAAGCTGCCTATCATCATGGAAAGGTTAACAAAGATTTGTTATAGAAACCAGAGACACCAGCCCTTGGAAGATCCCCAGCCCTTTTTGCACCCCTGCAGGCCTTTGCAAACCTCCAGCCTGCTTACCTGTTAATTGCCCAGCTGGCACTCCCTTTCGCTATTTCCCCATGTAACCCCAGTCCTTGCACATCACTGAGCCCTAGTCCTTTTGCATATCTGTAAACTGCCCTTTTGCCTACTTTTCCTTTGTAGCTCTACCTATATAA
>NW_006289813.1:877258-880180 GCF_000327345.1 Myotis davidii | reverse complement strand
TAAGTGATGCTGCTGTGCAGAGCAGATTTTTTTGGATGACCTGCTGCTCTCCCATTCTGCCGGCATTATTGGAATAAACACTCATATATGATTCAACTCTGTCTCTGCTTAATTGGCTCCAGTAGTGACAGGCAGCATGGACCCATTGTTTGTCCGGTTACAATTATAGCATAAGACAATGCATTCTCTGCTTCAGGTATCAGAATAGTAGCAAATTTCAGAATAAAATCTCCAACTAACTGCTTTTCCCGCATGCCTTGTGGATGCATATGAAGGCCTATGGGAAAACAAAAGAACATGACATCACAGAGCTCCAGCTACGCGGCCCTGATAGACTAGGAGAGGCCCTGAGGCCTTCTCAGTAGGCATCAGACCTCAGTGGAGGTTGGATTAGACTGTTGCATGCAGTCTGCCTGCTTGTCACAAGAGTTTCCACTGTCACTCCTGCCATGATTCATTGATCCAAGTCTGGAAATCCCAGGTACACGACCAAATCTCACAGAAAACCATGAATGTGCCCCTAAGTCTTTTCCAGGCAAAGCTAATGTTTCCTGTTGGTTAGAGCAGACGCCAATGAGGCCAAAGCTTGGGCAATTCTTGAGCCAGTTTCCCACAGGGGAAAATTCTACTCCGAGGTTAAAGACTAAATGTGTAAGCCTACCCAGACATCTTGCAACTAAGAACATAATGAAGTCAGTTAATTTTCTGTTTAATTGTCTACTGTGTTACAAGGGAGACTGTCACTTTAAATTGTGTCAGAAGCAGACTCTAAAGAAATCAGTTGCTGGAACAAAATAGCCAGGGGCTATAGAAAATAGATATGAAAAAAACTCCTAAGAAACCAGGAAAATCAGAAACGCTTCCTATGGCTAGAGCAAGCCAGACACAAGCTAATTCGAGTCTCTCTACGTGCTATAAATGCAAAGGAAATGTTATGTGCTTCTTGGTAGCTTCTAAATTCAGGGATGAGAACCTGAATTAAAGAAATATCAAAGGCAATTGCTAAAGGTGACACTAAAGATGGTTAAGAGAAGCTAAATCTCATCTCTTCTTACTGGAAACCATCTCCCTGGAAACAAGCTCAGGATGTCCTCAAACCAATAAAGGAAGTGGGACACGTGAAAGAAACTGCCAGTGAGCTGAGACCAAGATAAGAGGGGATACCACATGAACAAAAGTTATCGTATTCGTTGTTTATGGGAGTGTACGTTGATACCTTTCTGGAAAGCACTTTGGAAATACATTTATTTAAATCCTTCAAACTACTATAGAGGATGTGCCCAGAAAAATGGCTACACACTTTAACAGCTGATTTCTATTACATTTTGAAAATGAAATGTATTTTAATAAACACTGCCTTTATAATTATTCAAAGTATATATACTAGTACATTTTGGGGGACACCCTATATATATATATAAGGGACTTCTATTTGGTCTTATATTGAAAGATATAATAGGCTAACAGGGACTTTTCATGTTGCTCCCCAAATTAGTGACCAAACCAAGAACAAGTGACAAAGACACCAACCTCGTCCTAAAGAAAGAGAAAGTGAGAAGAGAAGGCAGCTTTCTAGGACAGAGGGTCGAACTGGCTCAACTACAAACCCCTGCTAACACCTCTACAGGTGATTCCAGCAGGTATCTGTGGGATACAGAGGACTAGGGACAATCTTCTCATAACTCAGTGCTACAGTTGTGGTTGGGAGGCCATGTGAAAATGCTCCTCTCAGATTTTCCACTGCGGGGAGCGTAGCCCACTGCCCAGCTGCTGTGCACTGAATTCTGCCGCCACATTTGAGCCAAGAGCAGGCTCTCCATTGGCTGCTGCCTGATCAAGTATGGAGCACAGAGGAGATACCCCGGCAGGACCATTCCTGAGGGCCTTGGTGGACTTTCTTAGAACTGCACTGAAATCTAAGGCTTCCTTCCCTGCCTCCTTCACAGGGTTCGCAGCCAGCATCACAGGCTGGTGGCGCTCCCAACCTTCTCCATCCCCCATCCCTTTCCCCTCACAAGCATTTTCTCTAAAAAAGTCCTTGTACATCTAACCCCATTTTGTCATCAGCTTCTCTGAGGACCTGTACTAACACAGTCACTCCTCCCACCTACAGAACTTGGAACCCGGTAAGAGAACCATTCACAGAGACTGGTGGTGCTAGCAAAAAGAAAAAAAAAAGTAGATTGGAATGTCATTCCCAAGTTGGAAATACATTTATACAGTAAACTTACTGACTGGGCTTCGATACCTATTTTAGCATCAGGACAAGAGAATTGCAAAAAGATGGGAAATGCAAAAAAAAAGGAAGCCATGGGACTGTGTACTCTCCTGGGGAGTTAAACGCACACACAGGCACACAGACTCACATTTGCCTTCTAGGTACTTAGTGTATGAGTCTCCCTGGGGCAAATGGGCATGCCGCATGTGATGAATTTGAATGGGGTTGCTTGTACCCACACATGGACTTAAACTACTCGATTAGAAGGGTGATAGGAGTTCAAAGTAAGGGGCCCTGCTGCCAACTGCACAGTTATGAAAGGACCTGTGCAAAGCTATAAGAAGGCCCCTGCAAGGGAGCAGGAGTACCTTGTAGAAGATGACAGCAGTACCTGGCTGATAGTCAGAGTCCGGGCACCTCAGTCCTACAACCACCCTTCCTCCCACACAGCCTTCCAAGAGCCTGAATGGGTTTAAAAATGGGCTTTCCCAAGACCCTCCAGATAAGTACCTAGTCAGCCAACTCTTTGAGTTCAAGACCCTGAGCAGAGGACCCAATTGAGTCATGCCTGACTCCTGACCTACAGAAACTATGATATAATAAATGTTGTTTCTTGTTTTTTTGTTGTTGTTGTTTGTAGAGTTGGTTTTGGTTGTTTGTTTTTGTTTTAGAGAGAGAAAGGAAGAGGGAGTGATTAAGTAAAA
>NW_006289813.1:873490-877247 GCF_000327345.1 Myotis davidii | reverse complement strand
CAAATTACCTGTGATTTTTAAAAAATATATCTCTATAGGAGAGAGAAAGGAAGAGGGAGGGAGAGATAGAAACATCGATGAGAGAGAATCATTGATCAGCCACCTCCTGCACAACCCTCACTGGGGATCAAGCCTACAACCCGGGCATGTGCTCTAACTGGGAATTGAACGGGCGACCTCTTGGTGCATGGGTTGATACTCAACCACTGAGCCACACCAGCTGGGCTAATAAACATTGTGCTAAGCCACTATGTTTGTAGTCATTTGTAATGCAGCAAAATAATAGAAAACTAATACAAGGAGATTCAACACAGCATACATTTGATAGCAGTAATTGAAGAAAAGTAAACCACTTTGTATGTCTTCCAAGTTTACAATGCTTCCTAAACTAATTACAAAAGTTTTATTATCAAGTTTGCCTTGCATTACCAAATGAATATATTCAAGTATTCATAAATATATTATTTATGGTACAATGGAGTGACTTAAAATTCAAAATCATCTCTTACCTCAAATTATAACTGTTTATAACCAACCTAATCATTCACTACAGTGTTCTTTTTAAACTACCATTTAGATGTCTCATACTTAAATTTACGGCATAATATTTAAAATGTCAACAATCTCCATAGTTACTGAAGGGAGGCAGAAAAGCAAATAGAAGGTGGTCAATTACTGAGCTGGCCAGAGCCTCACAAGAAAACACAGCTGGTTTCTTTATGCAGGACATCTCCAGGGAGGCCATGTGGACCCCCATGGAGGGGTACAGGAAGCAGAATGCATCCTCAGGTCCTTTCTATTTCCTGTCTCTACACTGCTGGTGTGAGCGCATAACCCAACCTCTCCAGCCACAGGGAGAGTGAGATCCCATGCCACTTTGCAATGATTCTTCTGAGCCTGGACGTGGTGGACCGGGCAGGGGGCAGGATTGGTGCAGTTCTTGCCCACTGAGAGTAATGGAGCTGAGCATGCAGGGCCCTCACCTGGGGAGGCTGGGGCAGCTGACAGTGTTAAGAGATGAGGGAAAGGTGGTGGCCCAGGGTTCTCCATTGAGTAAGTGGCCAGGGCCCAGAAGGTGGAGCCAAGCACATCTGGAAAGGTGCATTAACTCGGACCTCACAGCCCCAAACCTGAGGCTTGCGCAGCACCACCCTTCCTCCCACGCTATTATCTTGACAACCAGGTAAGAGAGAATTGATCCGCTCCCCCATTGCTTATAAGAAACAGAAAGAGCTACTGCTTTTTTTCCCCTCATCATCCTTAATTTTGGGTTTCCCCATCTGGTTTGCATTTCTACCCAGAAGGCTCTTGATGCCCTTATTTCCAAACCCTTCTCTGTACAAGAAGTTATTTCTTTCCCAGCGATTTTTGTAATCCATTCTGGAAAACACACCCAGAGCCCCTGGGCTTCCGTCCATTCTGTTTTCATTATTGCAATTGCAGTGTGGTTAAACCAGTAATGTCGAAACTGTGTGTGTGTGCGTGTGCGTGTGCATGCGTGTGCGTGTGTGTGTGTGTGTGTGTGTGTTTGCAATGCATTCTACTCCAAAGTTTGATGGGGGGGGGTGGGGGGGGGGGTTAAACACACAGGCTTCTTGTCTGGGTGGTGCACAATTTGGACAGAGATATGATGACATCTCTTGGAAAGGAGAAAGGGAGAGGAGACGCCTGAAGGGTCTGAAGTACAACCCTTCCAATTTCAAAATGGGAAATATTTCAAAACTAGTTGCACTAGATCCTTATGTACAGGGGATAAAAACCTTATGAGGAGTATAAAACACTAAAAAGCAAGCCATTAATAAATACATTTTTCCCACGGATAAACCTGGCTGTGAGTGCTTTATCCAAGGACTTATTTTGACATTTCTGGGATCCTCGCATTTATACTCAGACTCATCAAAAGCTGTCCCCAAGTAACCACACAGTCACTTCTTGAGGTTTTTCTTCTCTCCTCTTGATTAGTTTTTCTCTTCAGACCTTTGGCTGACTGTTTTGCTACTGTTACCAGGACTGAAATTCTGACCAGAGTTAAAGGAAAGAACCAGGAGTAGCAATGCTGCGTTCTCAGGGGTTTGTTTGTTTTTTTTCATCCCAAACAGGAAAGGACCACTTATGGATTGATCTCCTCATCAGAGAACCATGTCACCCAATCGCCCTGCTCTGCAACTTGCCACAAGATTGATGGTAAACATAATGCATATGAAAATGAAGGAGGAAATGTATGCAAAGCTTCGGTGGTGGTGTAGGGGGCTGGAAACGATGTTGTGCAGTACATCACTTCATCAGAATTTCTCATTTTCAAGACATTGACTCTAAAATTACTGCAGTCGTAGTGTTTAATGTTCCTGTATTGGGATTCCAGGGTTTTAAAAATGATTTGAAGTCAGAAAAGCAAGGCTGACTTATTTGGATCTATGCTGTAGTGTGACAAAAAAAATTTTTTAAAAGAATTGCTATGAACACGCACACACAGAGAGAGAGAGAGAGACTTACAGTGAGGTTAATACTCTATCCACTGGAATACAAAGGAGGTTGCCAATAAATGAAGAAACAAAACATAATCATAGACTAATGAAGCTAAAGTTGCAATGCCCTGGAAGGGGACCTAGGTTTTTATAAAATTTTCAAAAATCAGCTATTTTAACGAAAATGGTTAAGTTCCTCTCTCTCTCTCCACCACCAGCACCCCCGCCCCTTGTCCCTCCAATTTCCCTTCTGTACTTGATGGTATTACACAGGCTATGAGCATTTGGGAGATCCAGCTAAGAGAAAGTTGAGTTGAGGAATGTTTCCTTTGGGTTTAGAAGTAAAAAATATTAAGGTAGTTCTCAGTCCCTCCTGTGTTAGTTACATGATTGTGAGTGTCCTGGTAGTACAGTGGCTTCCCGGAACACCCGATGGTCCCTGAGCAACACGGGTACAGGGTAAGAGATGGCACCTCAATACAATCATGCATGTCCCGCAGCAGATGTGTGTTGAGTGACTGAGAAGAAAGCAGGTTTGAAACATGCAGAACCAGAAGCTAAACTATGGAAAATTCTTCCAATCATCAGATCTACTAAAAGATAAGCAGAGGATTCAGATTTCATTAACACATCCTCAAAACCAAAGGTTTCTCTTCATAAAGATTTTTCCAAACTTAACAACAATCTTGAAAATTTGTGTTATATGAACCTAACAGGTTGTGAGCCTGAAAATAAACTTTTCTAAACTATCAATTGGGGGGGAAAAACTTCACCCAACCATGCTAGAGGAAAAACTGAGCTGCCTTTCTATTCTTTCTATGAAAAGGACATCATAAAATTGCTGTCATATAAAGAAGCAGTCAAAGATTATGAAACCGAAGAATGTTTTTTCACGTTTGTAGTATTGATCAGCTTTTTCAACTTTGTAATTGATTGCAATCCTTTTCTCACTCTAAATAAATGTTTTTATACCTGATTTTGTATTCATAACTTGGATCCTCTTGAAGAACTGTTTAGGTTTCAGGCCCCTCAAAGTCTAGCCCTGTCCAGTGTGGCTCAGTTGGTTGAGCACTGTCCCTTGCACCAAAGGGTCACTGACCCAATTCCCTGGTCAGGGCACATACCCAGGTTGCAGTCTCAGTGCCCAGTAGGGGGCATGTGGGAGGCAGCCAAAGGATTGATGTTTCTCCCTCTCCCTTCCTCTCTCTCTAAAAATCAATGAAAATATTTTTAAGAATTAAAATCATAAAGAAGAGAAAATACAATTATTCTACTTACTGGGGTGGGGGGGG
>NW_006289813.1:840133-873037 GCF_000327345.1 Myotis davidii | reverse complement strand
CGATCCCTAGTGTGGGGGCATGCAGGAGGTAGCCGATCAATGATTCTTTCTCATCATTTATGTTTTTATCTCTTCCTCTCCTTCCTCTCTGAAATCAATAAAATTTTTAAAAGTTAATTTTTTAAAAAAGAAATGAATTCCTATAAAAGTAATAAATACATACATACATAAATTGCCTATTCAGAAAAACGGTTCAACCATCTGTCGCATTGTTTACCTCTCCACCCTTTTCAGCTTCCTCCATAACTTACACTGAGCTTCCTTTTACTGACCCATATTTTCTTTTCTCACTGCAAATATACTGACTAATGCTAAATACTTGCAGTTCTAGTCTGGCAATCCACTTTTGTTCCCACCACCTGAGCAGTAAATTTACCAAGCATCAGTGTAGTGGGTGGACTGTTGTGGGTTGAATTGTGACCCCCTGATAAAGATCTGTTGAAGTCCTAACTCCCAGTTCCTCACAATGTGACCTTATTTGGAGATCCAGTCTTCAGAGAGGTATTCAAGTTAAAATGAGGTCATCAGAGTAGGCTCTAATCAAATAGCACTGGTGTTCTTATGAAAAGAAAAAACTGGACAGACATACAAAGAGAGAAAACAGCCATGTAAAGAGAAAGAATTAATGTCTGCATCTACAAGCCAAGGAACACCAAAGATCTCTGGCAAACCATGTGAAGCTAGGAGGAGATAGGGAAAAATACTTCCTCTCCAAGTTTTACAGGGAACATGACCATGCTGATACCTTGATCTCAAACTTCTAGCCTCTAGAACTTTAAGACAATACATTTGTATTTTTCTGAGCCAAATATATATAATTTCCCTTTTGATGTCCATTCCATTTGTTTCCTATTATTACAGTATGAACAGTACTGCAATAAACATTCTTTTACCTGTGTTATGATGTTATTATATCTATAGGATTCCCAGTACTTGGACTGAAGATTTAAAAAGTACACACATATATTTTTTATTCTTCCTAGATGCTGCCAGATGCTTCCAAAAAGACCTATAATGATTCATATTTCCATCAGTAGAGTATGAAAACTTCTTCCTCCCAATTTTGCAGCAATAAGTAATATTACTCTTTTTCACGTTTTGCCAACCTGAAGTGTTTAACATGACACCTCACTGTAACCTTAATTTTCTTTTTTCTGAGTAAATTTGAGCATCTCTTTATTGATTAATTGAACTTTTAGATTTTGCTCTTCTGTAAATTGCCTACTCATATTCTTGAGCAAAAGTTGGAGGGAGTTCATTTGTGTTTTTTTTTTCATTGATTCTTAAATCTACTTGTATATTATGAATAAAGTACCCGTTGCTTGTAGCAAATATTTTTTCCAAATCTACCATATTTCTCCTAATATTTTTGTGATTTTTACATAGTTAAATTATATATATATATATGTGTGTGTGTGTGTGTGTGTGTGTGTGTGTGTGTGTGTGTGTGTGTCAGGCCTTCTTGAGTTGGTTATAAAAGTCTCTCCTACTCCTTGATTGCATATTGTCTTCTTGAACTCTCTTCTGAAATGTTATTTTATTGTTTACTGAAATCACCAGGCTATCTGGAACTTATATTTACATAGTATGTGTAATAGGGTCCAACTTTTTTTCTAGAAGAATAGCCTGTTATATCAGCACTATTTATTAAATAAATCATTTATTTCCTACTGAATTAAAGAGCCACCTTTATCATATCGTAATTTTTCAAATACGTCAGGATGTATTCTTAATTTTATATCCCAATCTACTGATTTTTTTATTCTTTGCATTACCATCTGGATTTTTTAAATAGTGGTTTTGTTAAATATGCTATTTAATAAGAAAAGTATCCCTATTTTTTCATATCTTATCATTTGTTGGTCATTTATCTTTATATATGAAATTTGACATGATTCTGCCTAATTAAAAATGGTTTGAGAGCCTGCTGGAATAATACTAAATTTATATAATAATTTGGGGTGGTTTGACATTTTTATGATATAATGTCTATTATCTAAGAATGTGGCATAGCCCTTCTATCTGTTCAAATTTATTTCATGTTTCTTCATATAGTCTTTTACTCTTCTTTTTTGTTGTGTTTTTGTTGTTTTGTTTGTTAATCCTCTCCCAAGGCTATTTTTGCATTGATTTTTAGAGAGAGTGGAAGGGAGGGGGAAAGAGAGAGAGAAACAAGGATGTGAGAGAGACACATCAATGGGCTGCCTCCTGTATTCAGAGGATTGAGCCTGCAACCAAGGTTCATGCCCTTGACCCCGAAACAAATCCACAATCCTTCAGTCTGCGGGGCCAATGCTCTATCCCAAGCATGTCAAACCCGTGGCCCATGAGCCCACAACGAATATTTTTGTGGCCCAGCCAATGTAACGGTATGTAAGAAACATTTTAATAAAAATTTTGTAACTTACTTTTTTACAATATCCTATTATACATAATTATTAATAACGAACTACAACGTTCGCTAATGACTGATTACTATGATAGTGCTGCATTCATTTCCCTTATCCACCTTACGCGCAGGCGCACCATTTCTCTCCACTAATACTAGCAGCAAATATTTTAGCGGCCAATTGCGTGTCATTAGTCTCAGACTGACTTGTTTGGTGTGTGTGACAGGAAATATTTCTCTTTCTGAGAACAAAAAAAAAAAAATAGGTTTATTTGCATTACGCTTATTAATTTGTGCAGTTATTCAGTGTCTGGTAAGTTAATGTTCAAGAAAAAAATGCTCTTTGTATTTAGCATCTCTATAGAAATAAACCTACATTTTTATGGAAATGGAAGCTTTTTTTTTTTGTGGCCCACGTAAACTTAAACCTTGTTTATCTGGCCCGTGTTAGTCTTTGAATTTGACATGTTTGCTCTATCCACTGAGCCAAACCAGCTAAGGCTAGTCTTTTACTCTTCTTGACAAATTTATTTCCAGCCTTGGATGGGTGGTTCTGTCAGTTGGAACATCATCCCATATGCCATTGTGGATTTGATTCCCAGTCAGGGCACATACCTAGGTTGCAGGTTCTACCCCCATTTGGGGACATATGAGAGGCAATGTTTCTTTTTCACATCAATGTTTGGGGGTGGGTGGGGGAGAATGTCATGTTTGAACATTACATGGTTAGGAAGACAGTGCTTAGGTGCATATATATATATATGTATATATATATATATATACATATATATATGTATATATATATATATGTGTGTGTGTATGTGTATGTGTGTGTGTATATATATATATACACACACATATATATGCATATATATATATATATACACACACACACACACACACTTGGGTGAGGATATTTTTAAATTTTATTTCTAAATAATTTGTGATTTGTTAATATCTTGTCATTTATGGCACTATGTTAATGAAATACTTTCTCCACTTTCATTTATAGATGCCATTAGTATAGAGGAGGAGAAATGCTTTTTTCAATTATTACTAAATACATTCACCTTACAGAAACTGTATTAATTCTTATAAGTTGTTCCTGGAGGCTCCTGGGTTTTCTGAGTATACTGTTATATCACCAGCCCCCAGAAAAGACAGTATCACTCGTGTCAATTTCTCTAGTGCCAAGTATTGTCTCGTACTTAGGAAGCACTCTATAAATGTTTTAGGAATGAATGAAATGAAGTGGGTCAGAGATTATTCACGTGGAACATCATAGTTCTTTCTATTGTAACACCACTCTTCCTTTTGAATGCCACAGCCATTTCTTTGCTAGAAACTGCATAAGTTTTTGAATCTAGTAATGTAGTAGATGAATAAGTATGATGGCCATAGGGAATATGTTCCTGATCAGTGAAGGATCTTCCTGAGTGAGTTGTAGGGTTTGCTCTTTGAGTTCCTCCTTTCTTTTGAGATTGCTCAGGGAGGCTTTGGTATTCTTACCAGGAAGAAGCAAGTTGTCAATGAACTTTAGAGTAAAGTAGAAAGCTTAAGGGGGCAAACTAATGCTTTTATTGGATGAGGCTAGGCAGCTAGTCAAAGGTTCACCTACAGGAGTATTTCATGAAAGGTCCAGAAGCACAGATGAAAATAAATAAAGGCAGCCTGAAAGGCTTTCTAAATCTAGGAAGAGAATTTGGATTAAAAAAAAAAAAGTTCACAAGTCGAGATTGAGAGAAAACCAGAGATGCCAATTTATATGTAAGTATTCATGTCCATTTGAGTCTTTGTCCATGTATTGCCTCCACAGTTAGGCCTCACAAAAATTACATAATGGAATTGAAAACACATGCTCACCTATCTGACTTCTCTAAGTCAACGTAAGAAGTGCCAAGCCACTAGGCCTAGAATCTCAACCACAGCCATTCACCTTATGGCAGCTATTAGAGTTATGGGCATAATTTATTACGGGGGGGAATGAACATTATCTGTGTCACATACTTAAAATTCCAACTCAACTGAGTGTCAATCTGAGTCATAATAAGTAAGAAATAGGCCCCAAATGCTAGAAGCTTCTTATTTGGTGTCATAAAAATATCACTTAATCCTGGAAGAGGTTTTCCAACAAACCACGGTAGCTCCCTGCTCTTTCATGAAATTAAAATACACAGACACAAATTTATAAATGCACACAAAGAAATTTCCGTTGCAAGATACATCTTTGTTTTCAAAAACAGAAATGATGATCACCAGGCTAGCGAGCATGATACAAAGTGCTCCCCATAAATTACCAGCAAGAACACCAAGTACTAAGAAAAAGGAGGAGAAAAGGTCATGTTGTAGCTATAGAAATAAATACAAAAGCACAGATTACATGAGATGGTTACCCAAAAGGTGACCAAACTGTTCTTCTAAGGAAAACAAGATGTTTCTATTAGGGAGTCTAAGGGGAAATCCCTTGAAAGGCAGAGTACAAATGTACTAATTGGCTAGATAATCCCAAATACTGCATCTGAGCTCACAGCACACAGCCAAATGGGGAGCATCGGCTTCCCTGCACACACCCGGCTTCTGGGGAGGCCTGACGCTCTGAAGCATCTCTGCACGTTTTTAGTGGATGAAAGGTTTATAAAGAAAACATGTCCCTCTACATAAGCCTAGCCCTGCACACCGTGAGTGCATTGGTGATATGGCTCAGGTCTTTCAGCTGCTTTGTGTGGCAGCTGGCACCCTAATGTTTGACCTTTGCTCACAAGGCTAGTCCTGATTAAACTGCTCTTGCCCTTCTTCTCTAAGGACTTGCATCCTTCTCATCCAATGTGGGTCTGCCAGACTTAGAATCACTTTTCTCCCTGGGCCAGACCATGCTTTGGTTCTTTTTATCACAATGACATATAATCTGAAGACACTAAGAGACAGACCTCTCAAAGAGTGTCACATGACCTTAATGCCTTCAGCGAAGGCAATGCTAGGAAGAGCCTAGAGATAGTACTCATATTAAACCTGGCCTCTGCCCAGCAGTCAGAACCTTCAATCACCCAAATGATCCTGAACCCCTGAGCTGGACTTCACTCAACAATGGAGATGGACAACAAAGGGATCTTCACCACAGCTCAGAACAGGACCCCTGAAAGTGACCAAAGGATGTTCCAGCAAACAGAATGGGTGCTCTTTACTTCCTCTGGAAATTATGATTTCAGATTAATTAAAGTCAATTATATCATCCCTTTACTTATTTTTTATTGATTTCCGAGAGAAAGGGAGAGAAAGATAGAAACATCAACAATGAGAGAGAATCATTAATTGGCTGCCTCCAGCACCCACTGGGGATCAAGCCCCCAACCCGGGCATTTGCCCTGACAGGAAATCGAACCATGACTTCCTAGTTCATAGGTCAGAGTTCAACCACTGAGCCGCACCAGCTGGGCTATCATCACTTCACTTTATCTGTAGAATGACCATTCGGTCATGTCTGCCTCCAACAATCCTGGTTTACACCCATTGTCCCTGAGTAATTATTCATAATACACCTTTACATTCTTACAAGTATTCCACTTAAAAAAATTATATTGTCAACCTACTTATTCAGGGTGTCAAGAGCAAATTCCTTTTTGATCCATCCAAAGTAGCTTATGCATCAAAGGACAAACAGAATTCCTAAGTCCAGGGACTTGAAGCAGAAGACTGGGAATACAGAAATGATACTCATCCTCCTTTGGCACAGGTGTCAAGCTTATCTTTCTGTAAGGCTGCATATTGCTGAAGAAAAAATAGTCATAATGTGGAGGTCTCATCTGTTCCCATTAAGTAGATAATGTGTTTCATGACGGTATTGGTCAGGATCCCAATGGGAAACAGATGACCCACTTGAACTAGTATAATTCAAAGAGGGATTATTTATGACAGCATACATGTAGGGGACCACAGGAATAATATGGAAACCTGATACTTGGTGCTAACCAAGCTGTTAACCTAGACCACAGAAAGGAGAGGAGGGACAGACAGCATCTTGTAAAATGGGCTCCCTGAGAGGAAATACCCCACATGACACAGCTCAAACCTCCCTGCTCTAAGAAACCAATCCCCACAAACAATCTTGGACCATAAGGATGCTACCCTGAAGCTCTAGCACAAATGACACCACATATCTGGCACTCACACATACTAACTTGTGTTCTTACACTTTTCTACAGGTCAAATAGGTACTATTTTGTAATCTAGACCATAAACTCTAAAAGGAAAAGACCACCTTTCTTACCTCTATGCATCTTAAGCATTATAACACCAGTGATTCTAAACCTTTTATTTATCCACCACAGCACAGAAAACCAATGGCATGCACATATAAAACATTCCCCAAAGGCATTCACTGGATTATGCATAATTCCCGCCATGTGTCACTATTTCTCCCTCACTCAGAAGAACATAACAGAATGAAGATGATCAAGGTCAGGTTGTTTTACAGAGACTCTTTAATCTACTCTGACTTTTTAATGACCTCTTACTATTAACTGGTATCTGCCAACACACCTCACAACAGTTCCTGCACAACATGCTTGATGGTGGGAAGGAGGAAGGATTCACTAAGTGGACACGAGCGGAAGTGCAGGCTGTCTCCATCACTTCAAACACAAATGTAGGCCCATAGAAGAGACCCGCACCCTTGGTATGCTATTGTTGGATCTCAGAAAAGATCTCACATTTAAAAAAACCAGAAAAGGGCAGCCAAACTTGCCTTACATGCTACCTGGTCTACCCCTGAATTTTACAGATAAAGACTTTGGGATATGTTATCTGCCTGTGATCACACAAGACATTAATCGAGGTGGCTTTGGAATCCCAAACTAAATCAAAGATATTCAAGAAAAAACAAGTACAACAAGAAAAACCTCTTTTCTTACCTAGAAACTAATAGATTCATTTGCATTTACTGAATGCAGACATTTACTGACTGTCTACTTTGTGCCAATTACTGCAGATACACAGTAAACAAAAACAAAAAAAGCGCCGGCTCCCAGATGAAGGTGGTATTTATCGAGGTCAGGGAAGACTTTCTAATAAGGTGATGTTTGAGCAAAGAGGTAAAGGGAGAGAGGGAGTCATGTTAGTCCCTAGGGCAAGAGTGTCCAGGCAAATGCAAGATCCAGAGCAGCATGTGCTTCCAGGGCAAGTTCCAGGGAAGGCCATTGCCACCAGCCTGAGGGGTAGCAAGGAACAAGGGGCTGAAGATGAGGTCAGAGATTGGGGGTGGGACACGGTCATGCAGGATCATGCATTTTGTATCAAGTGAGATGGGAAATCAATGAAGGATTTAGAGCAGGAGAGAACTGTCATTTGTTTTTAAAATATCGCCCTAGCTGGTATGTGGAGAAACCAGGGAAGGCCATTGCCACCAGCCTGAGGGGTAGCAAGGAACAAGGGGCTGAAGATGAGGTCAGAGATTGGGGGTGGGACACGGTCATGCAGGATCATGCATTTTGTATCAAGTGAGATGGGAAATCAATGAAGGATTTAGAGCAGGAGAGAACTGTCATTTGTTTTTAAAATACCGCCCTAGCTGGTATGTGAAGAGGCTTGTCAGAACAAGGGAAGAAGCAAGGAGGGAACTATTGTAACAACAGAGGAAGGAGGAAGCAGTCAGGACTAGGGTAGACGTGTGGTGATGAAAAGTGGTCAGATTCTGGGCCTATTGCGACAGTACTGCTGACAGGAATTGAGGTTTGACTGGATGTGAAATGTGAGAGAAAGAAGGAAGTGACAGATAAGGCCCAGATGTTTGGCCGGAGTAACTAAAAAAGATTGAAGTGGATTCATCAAGAAAGAAGAATGAGAGAAGAACAGATTTGGAGAGGAAGCTCAAGAGTCTTTCTGAACGTCCTAAGCTAGATCTGCCTTTTACAAATTGAAGTGGGATGCTCTGTGGCAACAAGACACAAGGGTATAGAATTCCAAAGAAAACTTGGGAGTCATCTGCACAGAGGTGGCATAATGAGCCACAGGACAAGATCTTAGGGCAGACAAAAAAGAGGGCCGAGGACTGAGCCCAACTTCACAGAGTGCGTTGCCCTCCCCAGACATCACATTTGCCCTTTAACCTTGACTCCCTGCAGATAGTTGTCTCTGATTCTCCTTCAACAGCAACTGAAGGACAATGCACTGACGGAATGTCAAAGAGCCTGCTCCTCTCCTCCGGCTTGTTTCCCACCCTTAGCCGCAGCTGGACGCCCTTCAAAGAGGCTGCTCCAGCAGAAAGAATGGTGAAGGGGTCACAAGCACCCTGCCCAGAGAACAAGGCGCACCACCACTTCCCATGGAGAGAAAAGAGAGGGGTGACACCTTGGCGACTTTCCCAAACAGCGCTCACGAGGCCATTGGCAAATATAGGGTGTCCCAAAATTCACGCAAGATTTGCAATTCAATTCAATTGAAAATCTTGCGTGAATTTTGGGACACCCTATAGCATGGGCAATAAGAGAAGCAGAGGAAAGCCAAGCTGACAATGGGGCAAACTTCTTGATGGGGGCACATCCCAAAGAGGAAGGGGATCTGGTCATAGTCCTGAGTTGTGATAATCAGGTCCTTCGTGCCCTAACGGTCAGTGAATGCAGGGCAGAGAGTTACAGGCACTGCAGGTTGAAGCATTTCTGCCAAGGACAGAATGGCAGCAGCAGGTCCTCGCACAGCTGAGGCGGGAGCTTTGGTTGGATGCTGGGAAACCCTTACGGATTTACTGGTAGCTTCCCGGAGACTCGGCTTTCTCTCCACTCTGAATCTGAAGTGGTTAAATGGACCTCCCTTAAAGGGAAACGTTTTCAGAAATAACTTATGAAAAAATTTTTTCCAAGTAAAAATAGCACCATCACGTTAAGTTTTAGATGGTTAAAAATAGGTAAGCTCCCATTGTGATGAACTCAAGGAACTTGCCAATTATTTTAATGAACTAAAATGGTGCTAAAATTAACACATGGCTAGAAAACAGGTTCTAGGTTGAGGGATCTGGGGGGGGGCGGGGGGAAGAATGCCAACATCCAGTTTCTGTTTAATAGATCCGCAAGCAAAGGGAAATAAACTCAACAAAGGAAAGACATTTCATGAATACACAAACACAAATTATTTGCCCCTTTGTCTCACTGAGGGTATTCTTTTATTGATTTTACAGAGAGAGGAAGGGAGAGGAAGAAAGGGAAACATCTATGTGAGAGAGAAACATCAGTTGGCACGCCCCCAACCAGGGATGAAATCTGCAACCTGGGTATGTGCCCTGACAGGAATTGAACCCACAACCTTTTGGTGTATGGGACGACGCTCAACCAACTGAGCCACACCAGCCAGGGATGTATGCAGATTTTTTAATTAATTATTTGGAACATGAGAAGGCACCCAATTAGATAGCTAGTTCTTGGTGAAAAATAAGGGCTATTAAAAAAAACACTTCTATTGGAAGAAGAAAGCTACTAGGAAGAGTTCAGCTATCTCCTCTTCGTTCACCATGCAGAAGAACACCATCAATTTCTCTTGTTATTGAAATGACTGTAATAATCAATCAGATTATTATTGCAGATAACTGACTGAAGCCAGACCAACAAAGCCGAGTATCACACAACAGTCATAAGTAATAATTTTGAAATTATCTCTGCAAATTTCCAGCTGTGTGGCCCTGGCAATATTGCTCTGCCTCTCTGTGTCTTGGTTTCTTTGTCCATAAAATAAGCTATAGTACCTATCTCATTGAGAACTGAACATGATGATTAATGTATAGTAGTTAGCACATACCTTAAAGTTAGGACCTTATATGCATATAAATTCTTTGGTTAATCTCTCCGCACCGCCCCCCCTCACCCCTTCCCTCTGAGACTCATCAGTCTGTTCCATGTTTCCATGCCTCTGGTTCTATTTAATTCTGATGAAAACATGCAAGCAACATCTAAAATGCCAATGCAGCTACCCAGGGGGTTTTCTGATGAGCTCATATCCCTAACGGGCATTTATAAAAGAAGGAAAAAAGGATACGGAACCAGAGCAAGCTGTGTTTAGTAGCACTGACCAAATGCTTGGCAATATAACATACAAAATGAACTAAGATTCACAAAGAAAAAGTGACAAAGACAACAAAAATAATGTTTAAAATTATCTCTGTGAGTCGATGATCTTGATGAAGTACTCTAAGACACCATCAATATTCTAATTCCAACTTGCAGTTTTAAATTTCAAAGATGGATTTATAATGGAAAGATGATACTTAAGAACAAAAAAAGAAGAATTGGGAGGAAAAATCAGTTCAGTGGTAGAATTTGAACTAATTTGTCTTCAATGTCCTGGGGAAAAGTGAGGCCCTTCTGGCCTAAAAAGGTACTGACGACATCTGTCCCCTTATCGCCATACCAGCAAGCAAGGACCACTGGCTACTGGAAAAGCTGAGCGTGGCAGACCATAGGTTATAGTACTATGATGCATGTAGCCAAGATGTGGTCAATGTTTTACAAAATCCTTATATTGGAAGAATCCACTCACTCTTTTGTTATGAATTATGGATTTATTAGGGTTGCCAGATTTAGAAAATAAAAATATAAGGAATCCAGTTAAATTTGAATTTCAGATAAACAGCAAATAATTTTTAACATAAGTATGTCCCATGCAATGTTTGTCAACCTTAACATTGGGTTATCGGTAACTTGTCATTTTAGCAGGACCTCAGGATAGGAAGGAAGGGATTCTCTTCTATTTTGCTGAGAATAAAAGTTCTGTGTGACATTTTGCTCCTTGTTTGTAAGGAAAGCATTTATCATTGATCACTTTCATTGATCTAATCCAGCAGTTTTCAAACACACATGTGCATGCATGCACGGGCACGCGCACACACACACATACACACACACAGTTCATTTGAAAACAACTTCTGATGTGAAATCCTACTACATACTACAGGGTGTTTGGGGAGGGGGGTGTTTTGTTGTTATGTTTGTTTTGTGTGGTTTTTTTTTCAAAAAGGAGAGGAAGGTCCTCTGGTTGAATGGAGAAGTTAGGAGTAGGAGGAAGGAGGATGGAGGGTCTAGATGTCTGCCCACTTGGATTCACCATCTTTGCCCTCATGTTGCCCCCAAAGGATCTCCTTGGAATAAAGGAACTCTACAGAACAGACATAGGACAGTCCCACCAAGTATTATGTGATATTGAATGCCAAGGTTAACGTAATGTAAGCCTTATCTGTATATCTCCTTGTCCTAGACAGGGTTTTTTTCTCACTGCAGACAATAGCAATAAATTCCCATAAAAGAAACTCTGGAGTTCTATCTGATTCTGTGACATCAAATAAGCAGCTAGAAACAAAGTCACCCCAACTATCCATCTTATCCACATGGTAACAATAATCCAGGAATTGAAATAAATGTCCAATGCATTAGCTCGATTTTCCAGTTTTCATCTATATATTTACTACCACATAGTCATAGCCAACATTCTTCCACCTCATCCCTCCTCTCAGGATTGGTTCAAAGAATGTTCTCATCATGGGGAATAAGAAACGCTGCTATACCACAGTTCTCTTTCCCCCACACTATTCCCATGATTATCTGCAAGGGGGGCATGCCATCTCCCCCAGGCCTACCTCCGTTTGGTATGTTAGGAGTGTTTGGGGGCCTTCATATTTATTCAAAGCCTCATTATTCTTTCCCACCATACAGCCTGTGTGTTCTTACCCACATACTGGTTGGGAGTAATCACTCACTATGATTTCTCACTAACCATTCTTCACAAAAGACCATTTGCTCTGGAAGAAGCACCACAGAGCCATTCCCAGAGCACATGGAGGGAGGGCATCCTTGACCAGCTTAAAAACCCAACTTCATACCAATGCTGTGGGTGGCATTCTTCCTCCTACGGACACAGGCCTGTTCAGTTTGCTCATTAAAAGTTGTTTACTTACAAAAAAGCTACTAAAGTTAATAAGTGAATTTAGCAAGGTTATAGGATTCAAGATCAATATACAAAAATCAATTGTATTTCTGTATGCTAGCAACAAAGAATCTCAAACTGAAAAAATAAGTAGCATTTATAATGCCATCCAAATAAAGTGAAACACTTAGGGATAACTCAGACAAAATTCGTGTAAGACCTACACTGAAAATGACAAAATATTGCTGAGACCAATTTTTAAAGACCTAAGTAAAAACCATATTCATGAGTTGGAAGACTCAATAATGTTAAGATGCTAATTCTCACCAAATTGATCTAGAGCAGTGGTTCTCAACCTTATGGCCCTTTAAATACAGTTCCTCATGTTGTGACCCAACCATAAAATTATTTTTGTTGCTACTTCATAACGGTAATGTTGCTACTGTTATGAATCGCAATGTAAATATCTGATATGCAGGATGGTCTTAGGCGACCCCTGTGAAAGGGTCGTTGGACCGCCAAAGGGATCACGACCCACAGGTTGAGAACCGCTGATCTAGACAGTCATTGCAATTCTAATCAACATACCAGAAATTAACAAACTCATTCATAGGAAAGTGGGGGGGTGGGGGGAAACCACACAAAATAGCCCCAATGCCTAGAACAATACCTGGCACAGAGTAGACTCTCAAAAAAATTTTTAATGAACTAATATGCCTAACTATGAATTATACTATATAACCTGCAGTATAATATTGAGTTTGGTGTAATAAAAGTACTAGATTATCAAGTTTTTTGGCATTATTTTACATCTTAAAACCACATGTGTGAGCTCACATTGTCATCCTATTAAATAAGAAATGAGTGATTTGTATATATTCTTTAATTCTCTGCTATCATTGAGTTATTTTCCACTGAGAACACATGTGATAGTGACCATGGTTCTTTTACAAGGCCTGAATGGCCCACAGCCAAAGAACTGTATTAATTCAACAATTCAGAAATATTTTACATGACCCAGCAATTCCAGTTCTACGTATATTCCTAAAAGAAATAAGTGGCAAGTCCATCAAAAGACATGTAAAAGATTGTTCACAATGGCTTAGTTTACAAAAACTAAAAGTTGGAAACAACCCACATTAGCATCATAGAAGAATAAATAAGTGGTGGGATCTTTATGCAATGGAATATTACATCGCATAAAAAACAAACTTTTACATATTCTTACATGTTGGCAACATGAATGAATCTCACTGAGATAAAGATAAGCAAAAGAAGCCAGACACAAAAGATAATATTGTATGTTTCCATTTGTAGAAGATTCAACTTACAATGAATTTATATGAAGTATATTGTTATAAACAAAACTAATCTGTGGATACCGAAGCCAAAAAAAAAAAAATGGTTATCTCTGTTGGGGGAATGTAATGGGGCAAGATAAAGCCTTCCAGGGTACAGGAAGTGTTCTATGTCTTAATTTGGATGACACTTCATAGGTGTGCATGTGTGTGTTGCCATGTACGTGCATAAATTCATTGAGTTGTACAGTTAAGATCTATGTACTTTACAGTATGTATTTTATACATGGATATTCGTGTGTATAACTGTGTGGTCTAAGTGCTTTACATGGGTTATCTCATCAACCTTCCCACATATATATAAGAACAATTTCTGCCTGTTTGACATTTTGCTGGAGATACACTGATGAACAGATCAGTCATGGTCTTTCCCCCCAGTATAGTGTATCTTTGGTGCCAGCTCGGTATCTATCCTCAGTAAATTGTTGGTGGCCCTGAATTGAGCACTCGTTTTGCACACTAACCATTTAAACATTTTTAAAAGACTATTGCTGATGCTGACAGCAACATTGGTATTTCATATTTCTTTCAAACATGTTTTGTTTCATTTTAAGCTTTTTCAATCCAAGGTCATCCTCATTATGGAAAAATCCCAGAACCGTCTCCCCCCTCCAGCAAAAGAACTACATGCACTTGAAAGATTTCAAAATTGATTCTCTGTGCTGCGAGCATTCACCATATCCCAGGGACTTGCGTGCTAAAATCCAGAGCAATGAACACACCTATGAAAAACGATGCTTTTGAGCCTGCCCCATGGTGCAGTAAATTTGAAAGTACTCTTAATAATAGTAAGGATCAACATTGACTTTAATGGTCCTCAAATCCATCACGTAATTTCATTAGCCACCCAGCACAGATGCAAGCAGGGGTGATGTCATACTTTTTTCCCCTTGCTCTGAAACCTGAGTCAGGCGCCAGAGATGGAAACCAGTTTTACAGACTCTAATCGGATTAAAGCTTCTGGCAGCCGCTGATCAATAGGTGGTAGCTGGAGGAATCCCAACATGTACAAAGCCCTCTCAGACCCCTTTCTGGGCATGACCTCACTCGTGCAAAAAGGAGGTGCAGATGGCCGCCTTCTGCAAGTGGACAATGTCAAGATGGTATATCTGAAGGCACTCGGCTATTTCCAGTTTCCTGGCGACCCAGGTTCATATGGGAGAGAGCTATCACTTATGCAGCCACCTTCATATTGCTCTCTCTCTCTGATCTTACCCAAAAGGAATCTCTAAGTATTCACACCCACCCATCATATAGAAAACTAGCAGTTCCAATCAGGGACTTTGGAGTCAGTCACAGCTTGATCTGAAACCTAGCTCTTCCACTGACTGGTTAACCCCGAGCAAGCAGCCCTACCCTCTGGGACTCAGCTTCCTCCTCTACAAGGTGGAGATAATAATACCTGCCTCATCCAAGTGGAGAGTGAGATAAGGAGCTCCGTGTGTAAAGCACTTATGACAGTCCTTGGGCCTATGTACTTACACGCTCAATAACGGAGACCTAATAACGAAAAGAAATGATCGACTACAATTAGTAGCTACCACTTATCATTACAGTTCATAAAACTCTGAAATTTCCCCTCACCATCAAAAGGAGAATTTTTTTTTTTTGCCTTTATCATTTTCCTTACCTCAATTTTCCCAACTCTCCAACGTAGCACAAGCAAGAAGCCAGCGCTTAGACGTGCTGATAGCCTCCAGGTTGCTTTAACAAGAACTTCAATAACATGGCAAAATAAAATGACCTCATCCTCTCAATGTTGCAGCAGTGAAAATCAATGCTGCTCAAAAAGCCTGACAATCAATCAAGGTCTAGCCAGATATCTGTGGAAGTCAAACAGGCCGTAGAAAATAAACTGACTCACCCAGGGATCTCATTAAAAACTCTGCAGCGGTACTTCCCTGATGTAAGCTGGGAGGTTTCGTTTGGGTTGCTTTTTTTTTCACTGTGGAATCCCTGTGAGATCAGGGCTATATGTCTCCCCAGCAGCTGGCTTGGGAGCACTTTCGTTAGTTGGATTACCGATGCACACGGTCATTCCTAAGTCAATGTCATTCCACTTCCACCCTCCCGCCCCTGAGGCGACTCGGACCTTCTCCTATTGGAAGCGCATGCTGCCTTAGTTTGGAGTAAGCTCTTTAAAGATTAATAAACATGCTTTCTTTTATTGTATATATACAATTGCGTTGTAGCTATAGAAAGCATGATTTCAGGAGAATGCATTTCTACACCGTGGGCCTTTTTCTAAAACTTTGTAATTCAAATGTTAATATAAAACAACTTTTCCTCTCCTGAGCTCAGGTCATTTTAAGAAAGAGCACCTGCTATAGGCCCAACATTCTTCTAGGCACTAGAGATAGACGGGTGAATAAAGGATGGATAAATCAAGAGCCTTCTCATCTCTGGGATTGTGAGACCACCAAGCACAGATGCCACTAACTCCAGACCCAGTCCCTGAAAAAAGACAAACAGGATGAGAGACAGGCTGTGGCACACACCACTGAGTTAAACCGTTTTTCCCCTCCCGCAGTGAAAAAGCTACTAGACTCGATTATCCACTCCAGAACAATCAGAACAGAGTGGAAACTTAAACTAGTAGGAAAAATGGGGGAACTGGGTTAAGAAGCTCCACTGTTCCCAGCAGCATTGACAAACTATTTGTTTAGGAATCCAATCAAAATTGACTTAGGAACCCAACTCTTAGCCTAGCCAGCAGCGGGCAAGCTCATTAGTCAACAGAGCCAAATATCAACAGTACAATTGAAATTTCTTTTGAGAGCCAAAGTTTTTAAACTTAAACTATATAGGTAGGTACATTGTTATTAACTTAATTAGGGTACTCCTATGGCTTAGGAGGAGCCACACTCACGAGCCGCAGTTTGCTGACCACGGGCCTAGCCCATATCTCATGCATACATGGTGGGAAAGGGAGTGAGTTTACATATTGCAGATTATATATTCTTCAATGTCTCAAGGGTACACCCTAATTTATTTAAATAGTTTCCCTACGGTAAGTGTCATACTTATCTCATGGGGTTGCTGTGATAATTAAATGAAGTAATGTACACCAAAGTCTCCAGAAAAGCCCCTGGCTTACATGAGGTACTCACTGAATGAGAGCGATAACAACACTCGGTTCTGGAGAGCAAAAGGACCGTGACCTCAGATGCTGTGTCCCCTGGCAAGCTTCTGTTTTTTCTTACTTTGAAGCAGAAGAAGCAGACTTTTCTCTAGATACACCAACCTCAAAAGATCTCAGCTTAGCCACCAGTAACAATCCAACCTTGACAAGAAATTTAAAAATGTATCCAACAAAAAACATAAAGATGAGAAAAATATCAGTAACCCTAACAATTGTAAATAGGTTAAATTCCCTTATTAAATGATAACAGACTTGCACACTCATTTTTTTTAATGAGCTCCAGCTATATGCTATTTAAAAAATAATACAGGAAAAAAATACAGAAAGTTTGAAATACACAGATGTCCAAAGACAGACCAGAAAAATGCAAAAAGAAAGCAGTATAGCAATATTAATATTAGCTCATATAGAATTCAAGGCAAAAAGGAAGTTATTTCATATTGATAAAAAGGCTCATCAAAATATATAGCAACCATGAACATTTTCACCAATATCTCATGGCAGCAAATACATAATGAGTAAAAGAGCACTCACAGTGTGTCAGGCACAGTTCTAAGTGCTTTACATTCAGGAACTCATGGAATCCTCCCAGGAGCCCTATAAGTACTGGCATGATTTTCAGCTGAGAAACTTTGTCAAGGTCTGTCAGCTCAGGAGAGTGGAGCTGTATCCAAACCAGGCAAATGGACCAGCATCAAGGTTTTTAACTTTTTACTATTCTGTCTCCAAAAAGTTAAAAAAAAAAGTGCTAGAAATAGAAAAAAATGTTGTCAAACTCATAGATACACTGGCAAAGGTTAACAAACCATTCCCAAAATCTGTCACGTTAAGATGACCCAAAAAACCCTATATAATAAGAGGCTAATATGCAAATTGTCCCCATTGGCAGGAGCTCAACCGACCCTGAGACTTAGACGTGTGCTGACCACCAGAGGATGGCGCATAACATGGTGGGCGTTGACGATGGGGCAGGCAGCGGGGGAAGGGAGGCCCCAGCCAGCAGCCAGCAGACACTAGGGACCCTACCTGTACATGAATTTTGTGCACTGGGCCTCATATATATACATATAGATTGACTTCATAGCACGTCATGAGCTCTCTAATAAGGGGAGAGGGCACGTTCTTTTCAAATGTCCATGAAATGTTTTTAAAATTTAGCAAGAGAAAGATCATTTAATAGGCCATAAAAAACTCTCAATATGTTTCTAAAAGTAATTTTTATAGGATCAACTCACTGGTTAAAATGGAATTAAGTCTAAAACCCCATTCTTCTAAATAAAGCAAATAAAAACTTAATTTATAAATTATTTGGAAATTAACATAATTTGAAACACTAAATGGAAAGATCTATGGGATGTAGCCAAAATCTTACTCAGGAGAAAAATCATATCTTTAAATAAGTTTTTTCCAAAAACAAGAAATGTCTAGAATAAATGTTTTTGGAACATTAGGCTCAGAAGCCAGAAAAAGAACATCAAAATAAACAAAAGAAACCAGTGAATTAGAAAGTTTAAAAAAACAATTGTTGAGTAAAACTAAGGCTAGTTCGGGGGGGTGGAGGGGAGTGTTAAGAGGTGTTTGAAAAATATGACAAAAGGAAAAAATATCGGAGAACACTTAATATTACTAATGAAAATTAAATATAACTACAAATAGGGAAGAATCTATTTTTAATAAAATAGTACTACTTATAACTTTATACCAATAATATGAAAGCCAAAAAATTAACAATTTTCTAAAAACTATTTGATTTTTTTTAAAAGATGAGAAATTAAAAGAATTAGTGAACTCAATCTACCCCCCAATTCAAAAGGACAGCCGCGTCCTCAGGTGCCGGCCCCTTTCCGCGCGCGAGCCCCGCGAGAGCCCCGTACCTCTGCGCTTCTCTCCTGCAGCTTCTGCGGGTCTCAGTGTGCCTTTCCTTCCTTCTAGTTGTAGAGTTTACAGTCAGCCAGGCTTCCTGTGGTTCTGGATGAAGTCCGTGTTGTTTCTCTGAGGTATTAATCAATTGTTGTGAGCGGCATTAACTTCCCGGTGTTTATCTCTGCCGCCATCTTAGTTTCTCCTATTTGATTTTTTTTAAAAGATGAGAAATTAAAAGAATTAGTGAACTCAATCTACCCCCCAAAAAAAATATTTCAGATTTTGGCTTTATAAAAAAGTTCTATAAAGCTTTTCAGAGTTTATTTCACAAGGCTAATATGAACCTGATATCAAAAATGACCAAGATAGTGAAAGAAAAGCAACCTGTAAATCAAATTCACTTATGAATATGCTATACATATATACTCTAAAAATAGCACTAACAAAAAGAACCAACAACACATTAAAAGAACAATACAACACCTCAAAGTAGGACTTACTTCAGGAATTCAAGGATGAATCAACATTAGAAAGTCTACCTATATAATACACTGGATTAATAAATTAAAATAAAAACCAAATGATCAATTTGATAATACAGAAAATGCAGTTGATAAAATTCTATATCATTCAGGTTAAACCTATGAATAAACTAAAAATAGAAGGAAACTTATCTAATATGATATAGAACATTTTTTTTAAAAAAAAGCAATAACAGTCTTTTTTTTAACATATTTTATTGATTTTTTACAGAGAGGAAGGGAGAGAAATAGAGAGTTAGAAACATCGATGAGAGAAACATCCATCAGCTGCCTCCTGCACATCTCCTACTGGGGATATGCCCACAGCCAAGGTACATGCCCTTGACCGGAATCGAACCTGGGACCTTTCAGTCCGCAGGCCGACGCTCTATCCACTGAGCCAAACTGGTTTCGGCAGTCTTTTTTTTAAGTTAATATTATCTGGGAGGTGGAGGGAAATTTAATGGTTATTTAATATTAAAAAGAAATTACAGATACTTAACAACCAAATACAATGAGTGAACCATTATTGGATCCTTTGTTTAAAATAATAATAAAAAATAAAGGCAGCAATAAAACCTATTTGGGGCAGAAGATATATAACATATAGAGCAGTAAAAGGTTTGTGTATTTTATGAAGAGGTCTGATTAGTCAATTTTTTAAAAAGATAAGTAATCTCTTTTCCCTCAAAAGTAAAGAATCATGATGAACACGAAAATTTCAAGAGGAAACACAATTGCCCCAAAATACATGAAAAGATAGTCAGCCTGATTAGTAACCAAAGAAAGACAAATTAGAAGAACAATGAAATATTTTCTACTTTAAGATTAGCAAAGACTAAGCAGAATAATAATATTCAAAGTTGGAGAAAGTATAACTATTCTGCTGGTGACGTGTAAATTAGTTTAACTTATTGGAGGTAATGATTTGACATTATATATCAAAACTTTACATAAGTATTCCTTTGGACCTAGCTGTCAAACTTCTACAATCTACCCAAAGGAAATAATTGAACAAATGGATAAAAATTAATGTATTTGAAGCATTGTTTATAAAAATTTATAATTAAATCTAAATGGCCAATTACATTGTGCCATAACCATATAACCAGTACTTTCACGTGTTGAAAAGAACAAGTAAATCTATATCTATTAGCATAGAAAGATGTGCATGAAATATTTTGATATTTTTAAAATATTTTTTATTGATTTCAGAAAGGAAGGGAGAGAGAGATAGAAACATCAATGATGAGAGAGACTCATTGATTGGCTGCCTCCTGCACACCTCTTACTGGGTATCGAGCCCACAACCCTTGAGTGGAATTGAACCTGGGACCCTTCAGTCCGTAGGCTGGTCCTCTATCTACAGAGCCAAACCAATTAGGGCTGTGCATGAAATATTTTATAAAAGAGCCCATCTAATATGATTTTGTTTAATCTAAAAGATGTATGTGCACTGATACTTGTGTTTATAGATACATAGAAAAACTACTTGAAAAGCATACAACAAAACAATGGTTATGTTTCTAGGTAGAATTAAGTGGACTTTCACTTTCTATTTTATGTCTAAAATTTTTGGTATTTTATAAACAGTACATATGGATAATCAGAAAAATAATAATAGTGCATTGTGGAAGAAAAAAAAGGGACCCTATGTTCCCTCCTCCCCAGTGAAGGCACAGTTCATGCCCCATCTCTGTGGGCTCCTTAAGAAGCACCCTGGGCAAAGCCACTGGGACTGGGACAAAAACTGTATCAGCACTGGAAATCTTGCCTTGTAAAGCTCCACGCCTGAGCCTTGAGTCACATCAGGAATTGGCCCCTCTTTAAGGTCACCCTCATTGCTACTGAAATAACTATTCCACATCTGGGAACAGGAAATGCATTTCCCCAAGGAAGCCCCTGTTTCTAAGCCTCCACTCTGGCTTACCATCAGTTTAGGCTCTCGGCCCGTAATGGCCCATCTGCTCATCATGTCTCTTTCTCCAGTTAACAGCCCTCATTATTTTTAAATTGTCTTTACACACAGATTCAGAGGCAAGGGCAACAAGAATGTCCCCTACGTCTTCCAAATAAATTGATCCCTGTAATCTGCTTCCCGGGTCCCCTCTGTGAACACAAGCATAATTGGGGGTGTCATAACCATCATCGTATCTTTGCCCTGCGAATCAATACTTAAAAGCAGGCACTTAGCACAGGGTGTCTGCCCGGTCAATAGAAGCAGAGGCTGAGGGGGATGTAGTCAGGAAGATTCAGAGGGGCACAGACTACATCTGAGGCTTCACACACCAGCGGGTGATTCAGGACACGGGTCTAAGATACTGGGCTAGTGAGGAGAGACAGACTCTGGGTAATTACACTCGTAGCTTAATACTGTGTATGGGTAATTAATAAACTATAAATGTCCGGAATGAGTGCACATATTGAGTTATTCCATCATTAAAAACGGTAGCAGTGTTAATACGGTTCCTCTCTAGGGTTCATTAACTGGGCAGCATGTCAAATCAGGGTGGATTTATTTTTTCATTTCTTTCATGTACTCTTTATTTTGTTCCCTTCCATTGTTCATAAATAGAAGTGGTAATTATTGGAAGAAAAAGGCATTTCTCTATTCTTTGGCTGGCTATTATAGGGAAAGGTAGAAATTATTTACCTATAATCATCTTGCCACGTTTGCAGAGAACTAAGTGGAAATAAGCAAATAGCTGGAAGGTTCTGGATTTTTAAAGTACTTTGAAAAGTTTAAAGCTCTAAATATTAAGCTGCTGTATTTCACCTTACACTGTGTATATCTGACCTCAAAGTGATCTTTAAGCTAGAGAAAGTACTGTACAGGGCAATTCAAATTACCTAGCTTTCCATGGGGAGCTGTATGTACCTTGAGAAAAGTTCTCTACATTGGCCACACCTCAGAATACCACAGGCTTCCCCAGCATCTCTGGGGACAAGCAGTCAGAGACCAAGAAAATGAAGCTGGGGTCTAAGAAAAATGGAATAGCCAATAGATGAATAGAGGCAAAGATGGGCAGATTTGGGGCATTTTTTGAAGGCAGAACAGATTTAGTGACAGATTGCAAGTGAGAACGCCCCAAGGGTGCAGGTATTTAGAGAGCTCACAAAAGTGCCCCACAACAGTGCTGATGACGGCACTAAACCAAGTAAAACCTGGCTTTCCCTAGCCCAGTGATGGCGGACCTATGTTAAGTTAGGGTTTTTCAAAATGCTGGCACGCCGAACTCAAAAGGTTCGCCATCACCGCCCTAGCCCCACCCCTTTCTACCTCAAGGGTCATCCAAAATAGTGGCCTTCATTTCAAAACGAGAAAGGAGGAGTATGATGCACAAAAGGGAGAGGGAGAACTGACCGGATCCCCTTTTGCCCTAAGTCGGCAGCCTGGCCTGAGCTGAGGAAGGAGGAAAAGTACTAATGTTCAATGAAATATACTGATTCCATTATTACACTGGCCAGGACATACTAACAGGTGATCACTGCTAACGGAAAGGGGCCAGAAAGCTGTTATGATTTGCCTTAAATTTTATCTTTCAGCCAGGGGCAGGGAAGACTACCTCCACAAGATGTAAAAGGCCAGTGGAAGAAAAAATAGTAATAATAAAGTTATTTTATTGTTATAAAGTCATGCTCGTTCAATGAAACATTTGCTTTAGGGGGGTCAAGACTAACATGGTCAACAAATGCTCTTGATGGCCAAGGCCAGTTAAAGATACAAACTTACGTCTACTTGATGATGGACACCTCCAGCTCCAAGCAGAGCTCGCAGGAGCCTCTTTTTTTAGGGTTAAATGTGCAATGAAGAGCCTGTCTGTTAGACACAAAACTGTTAGGAGCTGGTAGAAAAATAAAGAGTGTTGTTGTTGTTGTTGCCAAGGCTGCTGCTGCTGCTGCTGGTATAAGTCAGTGAAGCCCGCAAGGTCTTGGGAAGCAGAAATCCTGCGCTGAGTTTATGATTTAAATAGATTCTTCATGGGTAAACATAATCCTTAATTTGACATTTCTTCACTTAGTTGTTTTTTCCATATTGTTCACATCGATCCTTGCCATTTGATTTATTCTTACCATAATGCACTTGTACATTTGCTGTTTTGATTATTATCTCCTAAAGCTGACTTGGCACTTTCTCCCTGGGCCCTTATTTCCAGCAGCTTATAAATTTTATGAACAAATTACTTTTTATTTATCAACCTCCTCCTCTGCTCAGCAGTAAATTTTTCAGAAGGTTGTCAGAGAGAGCACAGCCACTCTTTTTTAAATGAGCCATCCTAATGAAGGAAGCTATCATCTTTGAGGGAAAATATAAGCCGAGATGGTGCTTTCTTTTAAATTACTGAATTACTTAAAAATAAAGAAATAAATATAATTTAGGAACTATAACACAAAGCAAAATATGGGTGGCAGCCCTCTAAAATCAGAAGTAATTCCTCGGAGGAGGTATTTTGCCAGAATTTCATTTCTTCTGCTATTATAGTTTCTATGTTGGGTTGTTTCCAAAACAGTTATAATTCCATAACCCCATCAAGTTATGCAGGGGGGAAAAAAGGTGGAAAGTTCATTATGGTTTCAGGAGTGACATTTGACTTGCATTGGAGTGAGAGGCTGTCAAACTCTGAACTGACAGCCTCCACCATCAGCAATGCTGTAAAAAGATATTAAAGTCCCCACGAGGGGGAAAGGGTCAGTGTGCATAAATAAACCATAGAGGAAGGGATCCAACATTTACTGAGTACTTTATAACTGGTGACTTGTGTGTTCATCTCATTTAATCTCCAAAGGCTCTCCAAAACAAGCATCATTATCTGTACTTTGCAGAGAAAGACACCGGGGTTCAGAGAGGTTGAATAACTTGCCCATGTTCACACAGTCAATGGTGGAGCCTGAAACTGAGCCGAATCTATTTCTCTAAAATACAGCATTTTAATTTTAGATAATGCTTTTAAACCTTCTCGTTCTTCCCATCAAAATCTGCTAACAATGCCTTTAAAAACCATAAAGAAAAACAGCTGATGGGTGGGTGCGATAAATACTGAAGAGGCTGGAATCAAGCACTAAGGCAGCCTAATTTCTGGATGGCCATTCTGGAGGTAAGAAGCATGGCCACGTGCCCGGAAGTCAGGAAATTCTGGGTTCTTCTCCGTTTCTGTTTCTCCTATTTACTGATCATCTCAACCACTCTCCCGACACCCAGGAGTCCAACCAAGCAAGACCAATTCCATTCATAAAAAAGGAAACTGAGAAATTCAGTCACGTAGGTTTACACAGTGAAGTCTATTCCAACTTCTTCATAACAAAGACAGTGGTAAACCTGAATTAACCTCCACCCAGAATTCTAAATTTCACAATTATCTAACATTAAGGAAATCCAGAAGACAGGATGACCAATTATCTCTGTACTCACAAACACCACCTGTCTAATAGTCTAGGAGGCCGTGGTCGGCAAACTCATTAGTCAACAGAGCCAAATATCAACAGTACTTCAAAATAGACTCGCCCAGGCCGAAAACCGACTTCTGCGCCTGGGCCACGAAGTTTCAATCGCACTGTACGTGCACCCACACGTAGTATTTTGTGGAAGAGCCACGCTCAAGGGGCCAAAGAGCCACATGTGGCTCGCGAGTCACAGTTTGCCAACCATGGGTCTAGGGGTAAAATCCTGAAATTCTACCTCATGACAAAAAACTTCCCATCAAGCTAAAACAAGGAATAGGGCTCATATCAGATCACGTGCAGGGATGTAAGTACTAACATTTGCTCTGGATTGTTGCATATTGAACCTAAACGGGGCATCTGATGTTCACCTTGGCTTTCAGATATGAACCCATTTCTTTGGGGGATTCCATACTTTGTAAGTTTGAATGGAGGGAAAGAACTATCCCTTTAGCTGAAATGATAGCTATTCTCTTACCACAAGCGCACATCCATGAAGCAAAGTTCCTGCGATCAGAGCATCACACCAGGCTGATGTGCTGAATGCTCTCTCATCTTTCTTTCTCTCTTCATGTCCCTCTTCCTCTCCCTTTTTCATGCCAGTGGCAACAACAGAAACTGTAACCTGAAACTCCTGGCACAGAAGCTACTTTTAAAACTGTGCTATCCAGTATTCATTCAGACATGGAAGTGGTGATACTTTCCTCATAGGACCAGGTCTTTGGCCTGTATTTGGGCATTATTTCTAGAAGCTTACCCTCCAGCCCTCTCTACAACTGAGCGCCCTCTATCTATAGTAAGTCAATGTCCATTTCTGTTGCTTGCAACCAAGAATTCTGACTAAATCAAACTCCAGCTCCAAAAGCATTTGCCTATACAACCCACAACATTCTTTAATGGATGACCTACATCATTAAAAAAAAAAATTTAGTTATATTTTATATACTCCAATCACTAGGATATAGAGTGTAGACTTTGTCATAGGAAATTTCCATTTAAAACAAAAAGGAGAAGGGGGATTATTACTTAAATCAAGTTATCCAAAACAGCCATCATCCAAATGCATTCTGCCAAACCACACCAGACTCCTGAGGTACTACTGTGATATGAAGTATAACACAATGTATGACACATATTCCAAATGAAAGAAATGTCAAGAAACTACATGTGTGGCTTCTGTTTTGTGTATGTGTATCTCTGTGCGGGCAGGGGGGTGTGAGAGGAGGTGTAAGAAATAGAAGCAGGAAATAGTTATAAATACCTCCATCATTGATTTGAGTTTATTTGAAGGATCTCCCATATTTCCACATTCAGAACACTGAAATGATATCACACTGTGACTTGTAATTACTGATAACAAATAGAAGGGCCAGAGTAGGAAGGGTGTTGAGGAGAAAATTATGGAAGATCTCTTATTACAACTCATGTCCAATTTAAAAAAAAGAAAAAGAAAAAAGTTTACCAGCAGTAAGTTATGTAAGACCCACTGAACCATTAACCGTAATTTGATTATATCAAAACACCTGGAGTTCAAGATACAAAAAACACAAGCATGTTTTATGAACTTACTAGAGGCCCAGTGCACGAATTTGTGCACCAGTGGGGTCTCTCGGCCTGGCCTGCAGGGTTGGGCCAAAACCAGCTCTCCAATATCCCCTGAGGGGTCCCGGATTGCAAGAGGGTGCAGGCCAGGCCAAGGGACCCCACTGGTGCACAATCAAGGCCAGGGAGAGATGTGGGAGGTTGGCCAGCTGAGGAGGGACCGCGGGAGGGCTTCAGGGCATGTCTGGCCCGTCTCGCTCAGTCCTGATAGGCCGGACCCCAACAGCAAGCTCACCTACTGGTCAGAGCATCTTCCTCCTGGTGATCAGTGCACATCATAGCAAGCAACCTTAGCATGTCATTAGCATATTACGCTTTGATTGGCTGAACGGCCAACTGGTCGACTGGACACTTAGCATATTAGGCTTTTATTATTTAGGATATGTATATAATGTATGTAAATACATGTACACTTTAGTCTTACCACATTCAATTCTACCAGGCAGAGGCCTAGAAACATGAAATTGCTTGCTGTCTCTTCAAGCAAAAGGAGTCTATAAAGCAATCTAGGGCATATAAGCTGCTCCAGTATTCACAAAAAGCCCATGCCTCAAAAAGATCTCTGAAATCAGTTTGAAACCAAAAAAGGGAAGGGGTGAAGGCACTGAATAAAAAGAAAATGAAGAAAAGGTTGGAAAAAAGATAAATTTCTTTGAGACAGAAAGCAAGTCACCATTGATGGCAAGGACCATTTGGATTGAATTCATTAATCAAATCAATCAAATAGTTCAATGGTAGATCAGACAAAATAGTTCAAGCACACGTGTAGATGCAGCAGGAAAGCTCAAATGAAAAGATCCTAAAAGTAGCAGAAAATCCAAATGAATTCAGAATGAAAAACAGTGCCCAGAAAAAGGAAGAAGGCAAGTGATGGAGCAATTGCTCCTCGCGGGCTGTGAATTGTGTCAGGCAAATGAAGACATCTGATTAGCTCCTGGCTGTGCTGTTAATAAGGTAGAACTCTGCCGACTCCCTGTGATTGCAGCAATTTTCAAAGCATTAGAACGCACAGAGACAAGTGAACGATGGGTTCAAGGGTGTGAATGAAGAAAGAGAGTCTGTAATATATTTGTAATGAAAAATGAAGGTGGAAACCAGCCATGAAATAATGTCACTAAATAAAAAATGGGGTGGCACCAGGAGCACCCTGCAGCCCCAAAAGGTAACACCCAGGCAGCAATAACCAGGCTGGTTCATAAAACAGAAAAGCACTTTCCCACCCTTTTCCAGCTATGTTTCAAAACAAATGCTTTGAAATAGTTAATTCTATTTTTTTTAATGAAATATGTCACACAAATACCTTCTGTGGTGATGTCTAATTATGTGAGATGGAGAGGTCGTGGTGTGACTGCTACTGCTTTCCTCTACCTTCCTTCTGCTGCGTCCCTAATAAGTTGCAAATTCCTCTCTGCAGACCACACAAAATTCACCCATCAGCAGTCAGTTAGCAAATATGTATTGAACACCTACTATGTGTCAGGCAGTCTTTCAGGCACTGGGATTACAGCAATAAACAAAACGAACAAAACTCTCTGCTCAGATGGAGCTCATATTCTAGTTGAGGGGAGAGATGACAAGCAAACAAATACATAAATATATGCAGGAGGTCAGATCATCATAAATGCCATGGAGATGAAGAGAGCAAGAGAGGGTGGACTAGGATTATTGGAGTAAGGAGTCGCTTCATATTCCTACACACAAATGAGGATGATTGACTGGGGGCTAAATGATGACCGTGGGTCCTGGCTTTTTTTTTTAATTGTGGTAAATACACAACATAAAATTGACCATCTCAACCATTTTTGAGTGTATATAGTTCATTAGTGTTAAGTACGTTCACATTGTTGTACGACCAATCTCCAGTGGTCTTTTCATCTTGCAAAACTAAAACTCTCTATCCATTAAACAACACCTCATGCCCCATTCTCCAAGTTCCTGGAGGCCACCACTCTTCTTTGTCTCTATGAATTTGACTATATAAGAAAAATCATACAACGTTTGTCCAGTTCAGGATTTCTTATGGTGACTAATGAAAACTACAATAAAGTACACGATCCGATTAGTATTGCGGGTCTCAAGATAAAAAGTGGTGAAACTCTGAGTGTTGGGGAGAGAGATCTGATGTGGGTTGCTAGGAGCACATAGAATTCTGAGACACACATACCCTCCGCCTTCACTCCTGTCCGTGTGGTGTTACCTGGCGCACTCACAGCTCCTGGGCTCTCTTGTGGCTCCCGCAGATGGAGCCGTGGAAAGCCAAGGGAGCATCTTCTTACTAAAAGCAGGTGGGCCCTGACCGGTTTGGCTCAGTGGATAGAGCGTCGGCCTGCGGACTCAAGGGTTTCAGGTTCGATTCCGGTCAAGGGCATGTACCTTGGTTGCTGGCACATCCCCAGTAGGGAGTGTGCAGGAGGCAGCTGATTGATGTCTCTCTCTCATCGATGGTTCTAACTCTCTATCCCTCTCCCTTCCTCTCTGTAAAAAATCAATAAAATATATTAAATAAATAAAAGCAGGTGGGATTCTTTGGCTCCTTCTTGGCCCCCCCAGAAATGCAGCTATGAAAGGGCAGGCATTCTCTGGTCATAGAACCCTTTCATCTCATTTCCGGTTCTCATTTATAACGACACACAGGTGGTCTTGAAGCAATGTACTCGGACATTGTGCTGTGCCATAAAAAGCCTGGTCCTAGGAAAAGGGAGCCTTGGGGTTCAAATTAAAACCATCGATGTATTGCATGATTTGGCACAAATGTCTCAACTGGCCTCTGGGATTAGTTTCTCTGGGAAACTACCCTCCCTGACTCATCAGGGTATACATATATGCAAATATACACATAAAAGAAAATATATACACCTTTTAAATTATAAAAAGATGGGGGGAAAGGAGACATATGTAATACGTTAACCAATAAAGAATTTTTTTAAATTATAAAAAGAAAAATGAGGGCAGGCAAACATTCCCATAGTGCCCGGTTCATAGGTGCATCCCCCGGAATGCTACACAGAGCACCTGGTTTATGCACTGGGAAACAGCACTGTACTAGAAAGCAGCTCGGGCTCAAGTCCTGGTTCCTACCCTACATTCCTTATGCCCTTGGGCACATCCCTTCACTTCTCAAGGTCTCATTTTCTTCATCTTTAACATGAGTTATTTATTTGCTCATTGTCCAGCTTCTCCACTAAAATGCAACCTCCTGCACATCAGAGCCTCTGTTGTATTGATTGTCCTGTCTCCAGAAAGTAGATAATGCTTGGTGCCCAATATGGTACTCAATAAATATTTGTTGAGTGAATTCATGAATAAATGAGCTCTTGTTATCTGCTTAACAATGTGCTAAGTGCTGTGGTAAAAATATCTAACACATCAGGAACATTTAGAAAACAATGCAGCTCCAATCTCAATGATGCTCATCGCAGGGCTTACTTATGACCACCCTGAGCTGCTATCTTAGATAAATCATTGATCATTTTGGTAAAGGAGAGAGAAATATGGCTATTTTGTAAAGATACCACAGAAAGATGAGGTCTGAGCTGGGTCCTAAAGGGCAGGTAAGTTTTGAATAAGAAAGAGGAGGAAGAAAACTCTTTCGGGTTTTAAAAAATCAAGCATAGCATGAACAAATGGCAGTGAGAAATTCTTCCCGAAGGCCTTCTTTTATCTCTCTCTACTCTTTCCTAAGAATTCCATTTGAGACATGTTGGGTTTGAGGAGCCTGCGGGAGATGTCTGGCTTGCATTTGGAAATCTGAGTTTGGAGCTTGGCCTAGAGATCTAGAATTGGAAGTCATCCACTGAAAGGTAGTAACTGCCGTGGATGCCATCCAAGAAATCACAACTCTCCCTAACACTTATCCTAATACCCTACAGCTTTGCATCCTTCGAACAGAAGATGGATTCATGTTGAGAAACAATTCACATATTCAATCTCAAACCCAGCCATGTAGCCATGTTGCAAAACCAAGCAGGTCCAGACGGTTTCTCAGGTTGGTACCTGCCGAGCCTCGCTCAAACACAGACGCCAGAGACCAGTTTGGACCAAGGGGCAGATGGCCTTACATCTCAGTTTGTCCAGAACAGTTCTAGTTTATACCTATTGTCCTAGAATAATTATTAATAGTACTCCTTTCACTCTTGAAAGCATCCCAGTTTAGATGACAAAGGATGTAGTTAATCTACTAATTCCTCAAATAACCAATTGCATGTATGACCCAGTCCCCAAATGATCAATTTGCCTAATGTAATTATGTCCTTTAACTTTTTAGTTTAGTTGATTGACTTTCATTTCGCTTTCATAATACCATTTTAAGAAATGTTTACACTGCTCCTTCCCCAACGCCTTAACATGTAGGTGGAAACTTAAACCTCTGGGTCTTCTTTTCCATCGGTGCCTCAGTATCCCCTCTATGTCTCTAACTCTGTCCCTCAGTCTCCAGCAGCAACAGCAGGGACCTGGCGCAAAGAAAAATTGAATATACTCTTCCTATGAATATATTCTCCTTATGAATACATTGTTTTATGAATATATTCAATGAAAATATTCTCCTGAATATTTTCTTTATAAATAGTTCCTTCTTGCATATATTCTTAAATGTGAAGAGTTCATATGAATATATTACCTTTATGAATAATAACGTAATGAAAAATATTTTTATAATGATTTTTTTCTATTCAAGAATGAATCCTTATGAATATATTTTTTTGTGGTCCTCAGCCACTTCCCCCCTCAATTTCCCTTGCTTTCTGTCCCTGAAACTCTTGAGCCTGACCAGGGGTTAGGGAATGTTGGAAAGACCTTAAAATGCTGTTAGAAAGTCAAAATGAAAACCAAAACTAAATAGTATAGACAGCATAAATAAGCTTGGTAAATCAGTCTTCAGCGAGTTTGCCCATGCAATGAATTAGCTTTCAGCAAATTGGCTTTCAATTAATTGACTTTTAGCAACCTGACCTATAGCCTTCCCAACCAGCCCATCTAAAATAAGTTGGCCATTACCCTACCCATGACCTCAATCACACCAAAATTCCCTTGGAGGACTTGTTTGCTTTCTTCACAGTTTTAGCAAAATCAAACATAATTGTGTTTACTTCTTATTTCCCATTATCCCCACTTAGAGTATCCTCATGAGGTCCAGGGCCTTTTGGGTTCTGTTCACCAGTGACTCTTCTTTTTTTTCTAATTTTATTTTTTAATTACAGTTTACATTCAATATTATTTTGTATTTGTTTCGGGTGTACAGCATCGTGGTCAAACAATCATATACTTTATAAAGCGTCCCGCCTGGTGTTTCCAGCACCCACCTGGCACCATACATAGTTACTACAAAATTATTGACTACATTCCCTAGGCTGTGCTTTACATCTCTGGGGCTATTCTGTACCTACCAATTTGTACTTCTTAATCCCTTCGCCTTTTCCACCCAGTCCCCCAAACCTCCTCCCTTCCGACAACCATCAGTCTGTTCTCTGTGTCTGCGAGTCTGTTTCAATGTTGTTTATTCATTTATTTTGTTCTTTAGGTTCCACATATAAGTGAAATCAAATTCACCAGTGATTCTATAGCCCTACCACAACCTCTGGCACATAAGTAAATGCTCAATAAGTATTTGTTGAATAAACCAATAATGAAGGAAGGGTCCCAAAAGGATCTCTGGATTCATAATAGAAACAAGAAAAAATATAAATTATATAGTAATCCCTACCTCAGTTTGATCACCATCCATCTCAGTCACCCTCCTTTTCCATTAAAAAAACAAACAGAAGCACAGAAGCTATTAAACAAAACTTTTTTTGAATTGGGCATGAATGGTGGGGCGGGGGGCAGGATTCAAGAGATGAGCAAGCTTCAAAGAACCTGTTTGACCATCTGAAATCAGAATGCACTGAAGAAAATCTCTACCCCAGATGTTACAACATTGCCCATTTAGTACAGAGCTACTTGAGAGCAGATGGCATTGAGTCAGGATTTAACGAAGGCCATAATGGCTCTCCTGCCAGCCCCGGGGCCATCATTTGCATGGGAAGCAGATTTGGCTTGGCTGCTGATGGTGATGGACTCACAGCCACTTGGACATGACCTCATTTTCATGTCTCCATTTTCCATCTCTGCCATATGTAGTCATAACCTTCTGGGAAATACTGTGCCACAAAATGTCCAATAAAAGCAAGTCCGGATCATCTGAAGCGCTATTTTAATTATGATTTTACTGACATACCTTCTCATTAGAGATTTATTTTTAAGCAGCCTAACACATTTGAATTAGTGTGACATGGTTTTCTTTTCATTCATTTAATATCTCAAGTCAGAAGTTTATAGCATTGCATCGGGGCAATTATAAGAAGAGAGGCCATTTTTAAGAGGCATATAATTTTACTGTGGATTAGCACTGTTTATACATTAGGTTTATAGGCCTCACTTCACCTCCAGATGCACTTATCATCACGAGAGAAGAAAGACATTTCACAAATGAAAGCATAACCTCTTTGCCATTTGGAAGCAAACCACCCAATCCTAACACACACAAAGGCTTTTTTTTTTTCTTTAGCTTCTTTCACTTAGCTACCTGGGGGCAGGGGGAGCAGGAACAAGGTCTACATTTATCTGCCATTTCAACTCACTGAGGTCCAGCCAACAACATATTTCCTCAGGAAAGGACAGGAGACAGAGGGGCTGGAGAGTCATATTATTAATTGT
>NW_006289813.1:831908-840068 GCF_000327345.1 Myotis davidii | reverse complement strand
GAAAGTCTCACTTGCTTCCTCTCATCTCAAGTCCCTCAGAATTACCCAACCCAAAGTTCCAAGGACCAAGTCTCATCCTTTCCCAGCTTTCAAATACTCAGTGTTCCAGGCCAACCCCGTAAGCCTTAGTCTATCTCCTCCTTTGATCTAGAAGTCTTCATAGTTCATTAATTTAGCAAAGAAGAAAAAGTACATTGTATCATAAACACTTTAATAAAATCCCCTATTTTGTAGCATTGCTCCTTTAGAGGGATGCTGACGTCTATACATAAGACACTGTTTTTGAAAGTGTGATTCAAACCTAGAAGATGGTGAATGTATGTTGACAGTGAAATAAAACATATTAGTATAAAATAGAAAAATTAAAGGGTATTACACATAATTTCTGTTTCAGATATTATGTGTGTGGAATGTGTACTGGGTCAAATGTAAAGTTATTTTTAACAAACATTCATATAATGCTTAATATGTACCAGGGAGTAAGCCAGTGACGTTTACATACCTTCATTCACGTAATCTTCAAGACCATCTGGTGAGGTGTGACTATTTTTTACCCCAGTAAGATAGTTGAATGAACTAAGGCACAGAGAATTTAAGTAATGTTCCCATGATGGTTCAGCTAACAAGTAGCAGATGGTGTCTGATGTAGGCCACTCTTTCACTTCCTAGACCTGCGTGGTAAGCCCAGCTAAGACATCTCTTCTCTCTTGCTCTCTGAGGGTGCACTGTCAGAGCTGCACCGGCAGGCCTCTCCTAAATATGTTTTCTACTGTAGGTTTGAGAGAGAGGGTGGCAGGGGGAGACACACGTGAGCACGTCGGCCAGCGTGGCTCAGTGGTTGAGCTTCTACCTATGAACCACGAGGTCACGGTTCAATTCCTGGTCAAGGGCACATGCCTGAGTTCTGGGCTCAATCCCCAGTACGGGGTGTGTAGGAGGCAGCTGCTCAATGATTCTCTCTCATCATTGATGTGTCTATCTCTCTCCCTTTTCCTTCCTCCCTGAAATCAATAAAAATACATTTTAAAAAAGAGAGAGAGATTGTTTGATAAACACCAATTTAAGGGGATTATATGTAATATATATCCTAGGTTAGTTCCAATTTCAAATATTCTATGCAATCATCCTTAATACCATTAGGCCCTATGATCTAATGTTTTGCTTAGGAAATTGGGTCCCTCCCTATGTCATATATTCCAGTGTCACCAATGACACCACCCTGGCCAATCATAAACCAGAGACCTTTGCCTTGCTCACCCTGTCCCTGGGATAGTGCTAGTTCTTACATCCAACGGTCCCAAACCCCATGGTGCCAGAGTTAATTTAAATACATATATATATATGTATATTCTGACAAAACTATTACAACATTAGCCGTGAAACCTAAAGCTTTTGAGGGGCTACTTAGTCTTCAGGTGGGGGAGCTATAGAAGTAAGTCATAAAATAACCACTGCCAAGTTTATTTTCCTCATCCTAGTTTACAATGAACAGGAGACCATATAATCCAAGGAAAACATCCTTAAACTTCCAGTCACAAAACCTGACCTCTGCCAAAATTATGTAACTTGGGCAAATCACTCATTCACAATAGCTTACCTTAGGATTTTATACTTTCCAGAGCACACTTATATTCATCATATTTTTTAGTTCTAACAACCACTCTCTCAGAAAGGTAGAAATGGCTATTGGAGAAGGGGCATTTCCATCCTCCTTCCCCTGTTTCTACCCTTGGCCTACCTCCCTTCCCTCCCTCCCATCCACAGAACTCCCTCCCCTGAAAAGAGGAATAACAACTAACCACAGGGATCAGAGAGCAGAGCAATCACTGGGGATGTTTCACCAGCAGGCAGTGAAGGGAAGCACTATATGAGGTTCATAGATCACTTCCTAGACCCATGTGGTGATCCCATCTAAGACGTCCTCTTCTCTCTTGCTTTCTGAGGACGTCTGGTCAGAGCTCCATCCAGAGCCCCTGTCAGTACTAGGTACCATCCAGCATCTGTCTGCTACTTTGCTCCTAACGGCTGAGTCTGCAACCTTCTTCAGCGGATTCACCGGGAGCCACTTCACCCAGATGTTCTTGGAGTCATGGGAGCAGGAGTTCTTGTCCACCCCGACCCCATCCTGGGGTGGCTCCTAACCAGTGACTGGATGTGCAGGAGTGTGTCACCTACTCCCTCACCTCAGATGAATCCAAGTCTGAGGTGTCAGTTACACATACAGACCTCACAACATCTGGAGACGGGGAGTTCTCCCGGAATGGGGCCCTTGCTTGGCTCGCCCTTCTCGGTTCCCTCCACTCGCTCCCTGCAGGTTTCCTCTGGGGGTACTTACACCTGTACCCTAACCTCAGGGGCTGCTTCTGAGAACCTGACCTAAGCTCTCTGCCTGTTGCAGGTCTAGGCCTGTCTGAGGAGATGGGCTTGATCACATTTTTCTCTCTTTCTGTTTGGCTTCCTCTTCACCTGCAACTAGGTTAGGTCAGGGCCTGCTCCAGGATTCCAGGAAGAAGTAGAAGCCTCGTGTAAGCCTTCAAACCTTAGCTGGGTATTCCAACCAGCTTCTACCAGAGCCCTGTTGTGGATGCCAGTATCCATCAGCCAGCCGTTAATACAGGAGGGCTTTGATATCCGTCTAGCTCAGGGGTGGGCAAACTTTTTGACTCGAGGGCCACAATGGGTTCTTAAACTGGACCAGAGGGCCGGAACAAAAGCATGTGAACTAATATAAATTCAAAGTAAACATCATTACATAAAAGGGTACGGTCTTTTTTTTCAATAGTTTTATTCATTTCAAACGGGCCGGATCCGGCCCGCGGGCCGTAGTTTGCCCACGGCTGGTCTAGCTACTGTTTTTAAACAACTCCCTCAGCTAGAAAGCCAAGGGAAGACTGGGAAGTGATTTAAGTACTGGCCCTAAAACTATCATAATAGCAACAGAAACCTTACTTCTAGCATCCTACAACTATGTCAGCAACCTTTTGGACAGTGACGCCATTCCATTTTGCTTAAGAGCTGGAAGAGACCTTTGAGACATAGCCCCTAGTATACAGAAGAAGGAACTGAATCTAGAACCAGGCATTTCCCAAGGTTACATCATTGACAGTAAACCTTTTCAATAGATCTGTGTATCTAGACTCGGAGCAGGGCAGTGGGCTGGCCACTGAACCAGGCTGAGGAGCAAGAAGAGAGAAGTTGATGGCTGTCCTCCCAAATCCCACCCCCAGAAAGATCTCTGGAGTGCCTATAAACACATTCATGACAACTGATTGGCTTGAACTGCATGATCTTTCCCCCATTAAGACAAACAGCATGGAACATAGATTAATTCTCATCATCTGCCTTGAAGAAAACATAATCAATACAGTCCGTTCATTAAGGAGATTCTTAGTCACATCACACTACATATCCCAGGCCTAGCGCCGTGTCTGCCCCATAGTGAGCACTCCAATCTTTTAGAAAATTCACTGGACAAAAATGTATATTGAGCACTTAACTACGACTGCAAGGATCCTCCAATTTATTCACGGGGAGACCTATAATAGAGTTATGGAAAAATATCATGAAATATTGATATATTTAATTCTACCACACAAATCCTATATAATAAAAGGCTAATATGCAAATAGACCGAACAACAGAACAACCAAACAACTGGTCTCTATGACATGCGCTGACCACCAGGGGACACACACAGAACATGGCAGGCGTCGGCCAGGGCGGGATGGTGGAGCAGGTAACCAGGGGCACCAGACCAAGGCAGGGGCACTGGTTGCTAACATCAGGGCGAGCCTCTGATGGTTACTGAAAATTCTTTGCTCTTCCACCACTCGCACCCACTGCCGGTGCTGGCCCCACTCGCATCTGTAGCTGGCACTGGAGCCACTGCTCACACCTGCTGCCAGCACCCAGCTCCAGTCCTGATCACACAGCGGTGTCAGTAGGTGCAAGCAGCAGCTGCAGGTCCCAATCACCCCTGGGGCCTTCTCCACCTTCCCCTGTGGGTGCAAGCAGGGCCAGTGCTGTCAGCGCATGGGAGCGGTGGCAGAGGGAGCAGGGCTGCCGGCAGAAGGGGACCAGGGGGGAGAGGGAAAGGCCACATCAGGAGGGGCTGGGCAAGGGTGTGGAGGATGGGCCAAGACCTGCCTCTATGCCTGCTGCAGCCTCACAGCCCACAGTTCCCTTCGAGGTGCACGAATTCGTGCACTGGGCCCCTAGCTATAAATAATTTTACTAGCAGTAAAATATGGCTATAGGATGTGTATTTATATTTCTGCATTCAAGAAATAACAACATTAAAATGCTAAAGAATTACTTTTCAGATGTTTTCTACTCTACTTATGCATAACTTATTCACCAGCTAGCCCTCACTATCAGTGAAGAAATATAAAGAGGCAAGAAATTTTAAAATTGAGAAAACATTTCATTCATTCATTTGTTTTTCCTTAAAAGTAGAAAAATATTACTATTATTTTACTTTATCCATGAACAAATGGTCCAGCTTATAAGAACAGCACCGTTCCCTTAGAATATTAGTTTGAAAACACAACAATAATGCAATCTTCACACAAGTAAACTCTAGCACAGGTTAGTATTAAGCACTCTTAATACAGACAATTGAATCAGTATCTGATCCATATAAACTCAACTACTGTTGATTTCAGAGTAGGAAAAACTTATACAGTCATAAACACATGGACATGTTCAAACAAAAGTTTAGGTATAAACCACCAAAACTAAAAACCCAAGCAATGTTTGCAAATTGAGAAACTGGATATTGGACTTAATTTTCTGCAGACAATAGACTTGTACAATTTCTAAAAAGGGACCTATGCAGTATATTCATGAATAGGGTGAGTGATTACTCTTTAAGTGTCTTCAAATTTTAGATGTTAGCACAGCTGGTAACAAAATTATACAACTGCCCTGGCTTTAAAAGCGACATATGATGATACACTTTTACAATTCTGTCCCTTTAATACTGCAGAAGATATATGACCAAAAAAAAAAAATCGCATGCCTTTTACAGTCCAGTGTGAAAGCATATTATTTATGCTAAAATTAAATCATTTGGGACATGGAGAGAAGAAAAGTTTCAAAGCTTAAGATATCTAAAATATCCTCCCTCCTCCCCTCCCTCCCAATGCCATCTTTCTCTTCTAACCACCAGTTGCTACATTCAACTTCCTTGCCTTGGGAGGAGAGAGACGAAGGAAAGCAGGGGACCATTTAACTCTGAAATTAGTGGCTCCTTGGGCTACTTCTGTTTTTTAAAAAAAACAAACAGAAAGCACCTGGAGAGCCTAGCCAGTGTGCTCAGTGGTTGAGTATCGACCTAAAAACCAAGAGGTCACAGTTGAATTCCTGGGCTCGGTGCTAGTGGGGGTTGTGCAGGAGGCAGCCAATCAATTATTCTCTCTCATCATTAATGTTTCTATCTCTCTTTTCCTCTCTGAAATCAATTAAAAAAAATTTTTTTTACCTACCTGGAGAAATTCCTACACTGATGGGAAATTTAAGCTACAGGCAATTCACAATGCTGGCGAACAGCATAGCTGAACTGCAGACTCCAAATCTCTGAATTCAAATCCTGTTCATCTTTCTGCCACACCTCGAGGGCATGCCTGACCCCAGCACAGGAACTTGCAGGTGATGCTGAAGAAACTGTGTCCCCGTGTCAAGCCCAGAACTGCTTAAACAAACAGCTTGCCAAGCAGCTGGGCAAAATACTCTGCTCTCCAACTTCTTCCACTCCATCCAGTGTGGTTAAAGGCTGGTTTTCTCCCAATAATATGTATCACAAAATCAGGAGACTTGAAAGAAGAGTTTGTTCCCCACCCACACCACACCCATCCCTGTGCCAGTCCAAGTTGTGTTCTTTCTTCCACCCCGACTCTTACCCGCCCTGATTTTTATCACTCCAGCCTTTATTTGATTTCTAAATGTACCTGGATGGTATAGTCCAGTCCTGATTGGAATCACGTGAAGAAACTCACTACTTCCTGGCTAGCACAAAGTCAAATCAGATGGCCAAGCCAGGGTTGATCCTGGCTCCCAGAAATGCTGGCTCCCAGCCTCGGGTTTCCACAGCCTTTGAGGGCCTGCAAGGCAGCCGGGGTGCAGAGAGACCGCAGGACTGAACACCTAGAACTCCTGCTGTGAGGTCATCGCTGGGCTGTGGGTGCTTACCATAACCCTCCCACTGGAATGGCGGCAGATGCCCTCGGGATGCCAAAGCTGCCTTCCACTTTTATTTATTCATTTTCTTTACAAATCTTATTGAAAGAACTACATATGTCCTCTTTCTTTCCCCATTGACCCCTTCTAGCCCACCCCTGTCCCCCCACACTCCCCAGGCTTCACCACCCTATTGTCTGTGTCCATGGGTTATGCATATATGCAGACAAGTTCTTTGATTAATCTCTTCTCCCCACCTTCCCTCTTGCCTTCACTTTCATATTGTACCAGAGGCCCGGTGCACGAAATTCATGCACGGGTAGGGTCCCTAGACCTGCTCGGCTGGGGCCTCCCTTCCCCAGCTGCCGGCCAGGGCCTTCCTTCATTCCACACCACCCCCTGGTGGTCAGCAAACATCATGGGCGAGCGATAGAACTCCCAGTCTCCCAGTCGAACTCCCATGGGGACACTTTGCATATTAGCCTTTTCTATATATAGATTCCTGAATCTCCATTGACGACCCAACCACCAACAATTAACAACTCAACGCAAACTGATAGTATGAACTCAAAACATATGGACTGGGCGACGCTCTCCATAACGGTTGTTTGTTCATGTAGGGACCCTGGTATTTGCTTCTTTGATGCCCCCAACTACCCTTTCCATTTGTAGACTAAATTTCACTTTTAAAGAGACTCTCTTCCTCCCTCTTCCCTCCCTCTTTTTCTCTCATAAAACAGCAGGCACCTCTTGAACAAAAATACCCACCTTCTGATTGGCTTTTAGAAAACAGACTTATGCTATCAAGAGACAGTCTGCAGGCCCCACGGAGATCTTCCTAGGCGATCTGCCACCGGGCAGTGGTTCTTTTGGCTGAAGACAGCCCCAGTGCCCCCTCCTTCCAGGCCTGGCAAGTTTAAACGTCAAGAGATAACAGGCACAGACACGGCCACGGCTGAGGCAGTGCAGCTCAGCTGATACCTGCATTGTCAGCTGTGGCCCATGCATGCTTACCTGTTGCCTGACCTGCACAGGACAGGACTCCGACACTGCCCACCTGGCTGGGAGGGGATTTAAAGCGGCACAGGAGCTGATGGAGAACCTGCTTCCTCGGGCTGAGAGTTGCAATAGTTTAGCGGGAAAATCTCACTCGCCTGTGGCCGGGGCGCTGCCATCAAGCTGCCTTTAGAGAAAGCTGAGGTCCAGAGGGTCCACCTCACTCACACAGGGCTGGGGCCTCCCCGGGGAGCTGCTCTGCACCCTTCTCTGCTTCCCACCCCAACGTCACAGGCGCAACAGGAGCGCAAGTTTGCTTCTGGTCCTTTCTCTACGATCGAGTCCCCACATTGAAGTTGCTGAGCACAGAGATATGTATAGTTTAAAGCAGCGGTTCTCAACCTGGGGGTCGAACGACCCTTTCACAAGGGTCGCCTAAGACCATCGGAAAACACATACATAATTGCATATTGTTTTTGTGATTAATCACTATGCTTTAATTATGTTCAATTTGTAACAATGAAATTGGGGGTCACCACAACATGAGGAACTGTATTAAAGGGTCGCGGCATTAGGAAGGTTGAGAACCACTGGTTAAAGACTGTGGGTACATACCTCCATGCTCACTGAGTGTGGACATACATTTGCCTTCGCATTCTCCTCCCTTTGGAGAACCCTTCCTCTTCCACAGTAATCCTGCCCAGACCATGTGGCCCAGACAGGGCTGGTCCAGCTCATGACCTGGCCAGTAAGAGGAATCCAACTCCTTGACCCAGTACTAAGTGGTTCACAGATGGACACATAACCCAAGCCAGGCTAACTGGAGTTTCCTCGGGGATTTTGCTGGAGACAGTTGGAAAGATACTCATTAACAGGCAAATATATGGACAGGACATAGATTAGTGGTTGCTGAGGGCTGAGGTGTTGGGGGATAAAGTGAGTATGACCAACTGGTATGAGGTTTCTTTGGGGGATGATGAAAATGAT
>NW_006289813.1:820087-831832 GCF_000327345.1 Myotis davidii | reverse complement strand
CTCAGTTGCTTAAGCCAAAAAAATCCCTTTTTTGTTTAAATTAGTTTAAGCTTAGTTTCTGTCACAGCCAACAAAGTCTTGCTACAGCTTTCCTGACAGGCTATCCAAATGTATTCCCTTATCAGCTGTGAATGAGAGTGCCTAACCCCCCTCAAAACCCTGCAAAATAGAATCATTCTATTATTAAAGAAGGTTTTTTGGTTGTTTTTTTTATTATGCTTTGTCCAGAGATATGCCAAAGAATTTAATTTCTAGCAAGGTTGGACATTATTATCAATCCTTATCTTTTCCTTCTTTAAAGTGTTTATATTTGCATAAACTGTGTACAGGATGTTAGTAAACCTTTCTTCTATGAATATTTTTTCTAGTTATCACTTGCCTTTGGATTTTTACAATAGATTTTATGTGCAGAAGTATTTTATGCATAAAACCTATCAAATATTTCTTTATAATGCTTTGTCTTTATTTTTTAGAAAATATGCCCCCCTCCTGAGATTAGACAAGTATTCTCATACTTTCATTTTTTTATTTGAACATCTTAATGCACCTGGTATATAAGATTATAAAAGATCTTAGAATGTTCAAGATATAGCAAAATAACTCACTAATTGTCCCAGTATTTATTAAATAATTCTTCTTTTATCAACTTATTTATGATATACATATATATCAAATATTAAATTCATTAACATAGTAGGGTTTCTCTCTTTATGTGGTTACATTGAACTGATTACCAATCTTGAGCAATTACTCTGCTACTTCACCTAGTATAACTTTGCAATACAGTTTTTGGATATTTTTATTGTGGTAAAATGTGTATAACATCATAAAATTCACCATTTTAATCATTTTTAAATATACAATCAGTGGTGTTACGGACATGAACAGTCCTGTACAATCATAAACACCATCTTCCCAAACTGAAATTCAGTACCCCCATTTTAAATAATGACTCCACTCCCTTCAGCCCCTGGCAACCGCTGTTCTACTTTCTGCCATTATGAATTTGACCATTCTAGGTACCCCATGTAGGTGGGGTCATACAGTATTTGTCTTTTATGTCTGGTTTTTTCATTTAGCATAATATCTTCAAGATTCATCCATGTTGCAACATGTATCTGAATTTCATTCCTTTTTTAAAAAATGTTTCTTTTTATTGATATTAGAGAGAAAGGAAGGGAGAGAGATAGAAACATTGATTGGCTGCCTCCTGCACACCCCCTATTGGGTATGAAGCCCACAACTTAGGCATGTACCCTGACTGGGAATCAAATCGGTAACCTCTTGGTTCATGGGTCAATGCTCAACCACTAAAGCACAACGAACAGAAAGAATTTCATTCCTTTTTAAGACTGAGTAATATTTTATCAGATATATATATATACCACATTTTGTTTATCCATTCATCTGCCCATAGACATTTGAGTTGTTTCCACCTTTTTGCATTGTGAATAATGCTGCTATAAACACGGTGTAAAAAGATTTGTTTGGCTCCCTGCTTTCAATTCTTTTGTGTATACATCCAGAAGTAGAATTGGGGATCAAATGGCAGTTCAATGTCTAATTTTTGAGGAACTGCCATACTGTTTTCCACAGGAGTGACTCCATTTGATATTCCCACCAGTAATGCACAGGGTTCTAATTCCTCCACATTCTCACCAACACTGTATTCTTTTTTTTATAACAGCCACCCTAATGGGTGGGAAGTGCTGTAATACATTTTAATACAATATGGTACAAGTGTTTTCTCATTGTGATTCTTTCTCAAAAAAAGGGGGGGGCATTCTCTATTTTTTTCTCCCAGGACAATATTGGAATGATTTTTAAGTCCCCCTAATATTTTATATGAATGATAATTAGAATTCTATTTAACTTATTTGGAAAACATTAACATTATTCATCTTTAAAACATTTAACCCATGTCCCACCAAAGAAAGAAAATCTCCTCTTTTTCCCTTAGTAAAGTTTTATTTTTCTTCATATTGCATTATCCCTCAGCACTTCATGTTTTTGTGCTATTGTGAATGGAAGAATCAACCTCATTTTAGAGAATAATTTTTGGAGGAAGAAGAAACCCCATAATCAACAATAACACTCATTTATTAAATACCTGCTATTTTAAGATCAGTGATAAAAGTCAGTAGTGCTTGTCTTCTACATGGAAATGTACTGTAATAAAAAAGGAAAACATCTGTTTAAAACTTCATTTGGACGGCCTCTTTTAAAGGCCTAGAGCAGGGGTTGCCAACTTTTCAGGCCTCACAGACCACCAGCGGTCCGCGGACCACCGGTTGACGACCGCTGGCCTAGGGCATCACTCCAAAGGAGGCAACTAAAATTGTGGGTGATTTCAGGTTTAATCAATGTTTGTTGCAGCTATCATTCATTTGGGTCAAATTCAAGATGCATGAGTTTTCTTGTGTCCTACATGTAACTTACATTACTCTGGCCTTTCCTTGTGGATTTATACCCATTTTATTACTTCATTAATTTACCCCTTAAATTACTACTGAAGTTTACACCTGCATCTCTTCTCTACAATATATTTATATAACTGTGACTTATTTACAACTCTTCAGTCAGAAAACACTATCTTTAATTTTACTATAGCTCCCAGAAGGAAATACAATCCACTTTATAACAATTTACTTTAAGACATTCTACTCTACTGTGCAATTTCCTCGTCATTACATAGAAAAGCTTCTATTAATAAGATTTTTCCCTCAATGTGGGAAAAACGTTAAGTCTGTTCTAGGTGCTGAGTACAGAATGGCTATATAATAATACACATCAAAAATGCATGCTTTATGAAACTGAACCTACGTAGCCTATCCTCTAGAAATGTAAGAAAGCTTTTCTGTCCCCTCCAAGAAGGTCAAGAAAGGACCAAGATAACAATGTATCTTCCTCCTTGGCACTTTTTCCCCCTGACATGGAAACCGTCTACAACATTTTAAATCCTGATGAGACTACAAATCAATCCTGTTTGCCCCCATGTTCCCCTCACCACCACCACTTTAGGATCCATGAAAAGCACAAGGGTTGTGGCTTCCCTGTTTTTAAAGATTCATACTTTTGGCCAAAAAAGAGCAACAAAGAGTATTTTTGTAAAGGACACAAAAAAGGAAACATAAACCCATCCAGGTGAACGGTGGCCCTCAGTCAAGTCATTATAAACCCTCTGGCTCATGACACCTATTTTAATATACTTGTTCTCCTCACCCGCCAATTACTCCACTCCCTTTCCAAGCCTTCATTTATGCACACAAATAGGTCAAGTAACAATAATATAAACTTCTCAAAGTTGGGCCAAAAAATGACATGATTACTGTGAATGATTCATGGTATTTTTTCCATGCTGCTTCTGAGTCTCTTCTATTAAAATCTCCATCCTCCGAAGAAGGCCAATTACATTTTGGGATATACATTCCAGTTTTAGACTCTGGAATATGATCTATTTTATCAGATATAACAATGCATTTATTGCTCTTAGGAAACAGACAGTATCACTTATTACTTATTAGAGAAAAGAGAAAAGATCCAAATCAACCATTAACTTGCTTTTAGTGCTTAACCCTTTATAAAAAGAGCAAACCAAAATTGTGTCTATTGTATCTAAGTGGGGGCTGGAAGAGCAATCTCAAACAAACGACAGCTCAAAGGAATAAACCAGGGAAGAAAGTCATTGGAAAGAGGCAAACCCATCTCCTTCATTTCCAACAATTCTGGTTCACAGAAAAATCTTATGTCTCCACTGAATTGTTTCTATGCTCTGTTTTTTCAACCCAAATCCTATCAAAGAGTATTTTCATGAAATGATCCTGCCACTACCTCATCTGTCTAAAAGCATAAACTAAATAATAAAAAGAACTTTAAATTGAAATATAAAGAGAGAATGGTTGTTGTGTAAAGATAAGCAAACAGCGTAAATGAAGCTATGACCTACAACCATTTTTTAAGTCAACATATATCTTAATGGACATTTTACACAACCAGGGCCTGAGTCTAAGTATCTTGCACCATCTCTGTATCAATCAGGATAGGCTAAATTCTGCTATGGTAACAAATAATCCCAAAACTCTCAGTGGCTGACAAAAATAAATGTTAATTTTGTGCTCACACTAAATGCCCATCATGGGTCAGCTGCAGCTCTGCCCCACACTGCCATCAACCTGCAATCTTCATCTGAAACATTATTTATTGTTAGGAAGAGGGTGTCACAAAGGGGGAGGAGGGGGGAGAGAAGGTATCATGAAGCAGAAACTGGATTTTAACGTTTCTGACCCAAAAATAACATATTCACATTTCATTGGTTAAAGCAAGTCACATAATGTCATCTGAGTTAACAGGGCAAGAATATATAATTGTCCTCTTAGCTGGTCTTCTTACCTATTGTATACTTCCTGTCAAGGCCATCCTACCCCACCCCACCCCAGCCATTGCTCCCTGGGGGCTCTCTTTAAATCTAGCCACAGCCTGGCTGGCATGGCTGAGTGGTTGAGCATGAACCTATGAACCAGGAGGTCACGGTTCAATTCCCTGTCAGGGCACATGCCCGGGTTTTGGACTTCATCCCCAGTGTGGGGCATGCAGGAGGCAGCCAATCAATGATTCTCTCTCATCATTGGTGTTTCTATCTCCCTCTTCCTTACTCTCTATATTGAATGAATGAATGAATGAATGAATGAATCTAGCCATAGTCCTTCTCTGCCTAAAAATTTCTGCAGCTGGGCTTCTCCTGTTGGTATCTGCATCAGCACCAGAGTGTGTGGCAATAGGCCTAGGGAGTTTTGGACTAAGCATGGTGAGTTTCCCAGAATGCTGGTTTCACTTGAAGATGTGGAAATATAAAATAAAATTGAATATATAATTGGACAAAATAAAAATAAACCGGAGTTTCTAGTGAAAGTTGGTGCCTCATTGGGCTATCCCACATCTTCTGGTACCAGGGGTGCAGGCTCTTTTATTCTCAAGTATTCTTTAACGGAAGAGGGTGAGAAGCACCAGGACCAACATTATCTGGCATTTTCTACATCTCCAGAATGGCCCTGTCCATTATGCTGACCAATAACTACCTGTGGCTACTGAGCGCTTGAATTGTAGCTACCGTATTTGCCGGCGTATAAGACGACTGGGCGTATAAGACGACCCCCTAACATTTCCACTCAAAATACAGAGTTTGTTATATACTCGCCGTATAAGACTACCCCCTCTTCCGCACACCTTCCACACACCAAATAAAAGGTAAAACAATATCAGATTTGATTTTAACATTTTAATTTATATTCAAATGCTTATGACATGCAGGAAAACTGTCACAAGGCTGTATGTAATCAAACATATACATACACCCAGCAGCGCTGCTGATGCCTGAACGGTATGTGGAATGAAGTGGGCGGGCATCGGGAGGCCACTATGGCACGGGGCAAGCACTATGGGCAGTCTATCTGAAGTGTACCTGGCGTATAAGACGACCCCCCACTTGGAGGCATATTTTTCAGGGCCAAAAAATCGTCTTATACGCCGGCAAATACGGTAATATGGCTGAGGAACTGAACATTTCATTGTATTTGTTTTAATTAAATGTAAGTAGCCACATGTGCCTAGTGGCTACTGTATTCAGCAGCACTGGTACAGAGCGTGAGGTCTCTGGTAGGTAGAATGACCTTCCAGAGATGTCTAGCCCAAGTCCCCAGAACATGTTATTTTCTGTTATGTTTCAAAGGAGAATTAAAGAAACAGACAGAATTAAGTTGATTAATCATTTGAACTTAAAATAGGCAGATGGTCCTGGATTATCCATGTAGGCCCATTCTTCCCTGGGTCCAATCCTGAACCAACACCCTTACTTTGTTTTCCCTTAGTACAGTTGAGATAAGCAGTTGGAATCAAGCAGCTCACTTACTGAAAAACCAAGGAACTAGGAAAATGAGTAAAGTAAATGCAAACAAGATCAAAGACATAAAGGACTCTGACCCCAACAATCTCAGTAAAAGTATTAAAGCGCTTTGCTGAGCCTCAAATGTCCTCTGCTCCAGTAACTGCTCTTGGACCATAGACCATATGCAATGTACATCCATATTATTTATTTAGCGTTCTTCTCCATGAACTTCCCTGCCCTAAAGTCAAAACTGCAGCTTATTATTATCCTTCAAAATGTGAGGCGCTTTCTATGGGAGAATTCCATCCGAGTACAATCTTCCAAATTACAATCAGAGGAACACACCCAGTTCTGAGTGTCTCTCCCAGGATACAGGGGCAACCCAAGGACTAATGCTACACACTCCGGTCAGTTATCCCCTCCACTCACTCACTCCTCTGCCCTGTGACTCACCCCTCGGGTCCTCCTCCTTCTTCCCCACATGGCCCGCCCTTCAGGAAAATGGTCCTTTATAATTAGAGTTTTAATATTTAAAATTAGCTTATGCATACGATGACCATGACACAAATAGAGTGCGGCAGGTCATTCTCTCACAGAGCCTTCCTGAGTAATTACACCAGTCTTCCTAGATAGCAGCCTGTTCAGTAAAGGATATCCAAATATGTTTTAACTCTTTAGGACCTAGAAGTGTGCCTGTTACAAAGTCAAACAGACACTCTTACCCTTTATCCATAGAGATCCCCGTCTGATATTACTCTAGATTAAAAAAAAAATCTTCAGCAAAAGCCAATAGCAAAATATCATTAAGTGCTATTTTTATTGAACTTATTGGGATGACATTGGTCAATACAGCTATATAGGTTTCAGGTGTACAATGCTAAAATATATATCGTCTGTGTATCGTATTATGTGTTCGCCACCCCAAGTCAAGTCTCCTTCCATCACCATTCATCCCCCAATACCCTCTTCTACTTCTCCCCACCTTCCCTTCTGGAAATCACCAGGCTATTGTCTGTGTCCATGAGTTTTTGTTTTTCTTGTTTTTTCTTTTGCATAATCCCTTTACCTTTTTCACCCCTCCAAGTACTATTCTTATTTTTGCATATAAAAATATCCTTATTTAGCTTTCTTTGCATTCCATATTGACTAACTTTTCGCCATCATGAACAACGTCAGGTTATTAGACCATGCAGATCAGATATTACTGGATTTAAAAAACAAAATAATTTTAAAGGAGCTGATAATATGCACTAACCCTTTTTTTGTACTAACCCTTAATGTCAAAGCCAAATATTAAAATTCCACATGAATGTATGAATCCATTAAGCAGGAGTCATTTTCAATTATTAAGAAGAAAGATCTGTATTCTTTATAGAAATTAGAAATGGCAGAAAATAACATCAACATTCATAACTGCTACAATTAGGACCAATAAAAATTTTTAATCAAATTAAAATCGGAGTGTTGATATTAACAGTAATGAAATTTATGTAGCACCATGTGGCTTCATTTCCTCAAAGAAACCCCTGAGTCTTTTACAGGGATGAAGAAATCAGTAGTCACTGCTTTCATTTTCCAGATCACTGGACTAAGGATTCACCTGCACCAACAGGGAAATGGATCCAATGTCACACACGCGCATGGCTACTGCCTCTCCAGCTCCAATATAACATCTAGTCCCTCAGCTTCACCCAGTGTCTGATGCTGCTGGAAGCCAGCACAGGTCAAATCTAGGAAATGCCTGCTTTCCTACCAGTCCCATGAGTCCCCATTCATTTGGCTCCAGTGGGTCCCTAGTCTGGGGACCTGACACCCAAGAGAACAAGACTCAGAAAGGGATTTAGAACTGAGGGGTCCACTTTCTATACTTGAGCACATCTATGGTGACTACAGATGTTTGTAAAGGCTTATCCTGAAGATCTCACTCTAATTATATAATGTACATGTCTTATGATCCTAAATTCCAAAATCAGTAGTGGTTATTAACCTATTGAAGGCCACAGATCACCTTTAGAAACTAATAGATATCCCTCTACCTAAAATTTGCTTGGATTTTTAAATTTAATTTCAGGAGGTTCACAAACCTATCAAAGCCCAGCTAGATCCTCTGGGGACTTATGGACTAATTCTAAAGCTAAGAAACCTGCTTTAGGGTCATTTTGCTTTTCTTTGACACACAGGAGTAAAATTAATTGGCTTCCCAGACACAGAAAGACAAAGTTTCGCTTAATTCTGATGCCGGATACTCAGGCCTCAATATTGTTAATTCTGAGAAACTCAGTTCTGGAAGTTTTTCATACAAATGTGTACTTAAATATTAAGCTTTTTATTTTTCCAATTTCTCCAGAACTATTCCTACCTTCTCTTTGTTCTTGACTTCTCTTAGGGTTACTGTATGCTAGAGTGACGAGTCTGTGAGAAGGAATTCCAAGTGGCACCTTCCTTATAGGCAAAAACATTTCCCAGAGTGGTGAGCAAGAGATGGCCTTGAGGCAAGGATGGTCCCTTCCCCCATCCACATCCCTGCTCACACCTGCCCACAGACCCAAAAAAAAGGATGTAATGACCCAGACTCATTTACATCCCCATTATTCCTGCATTATCATTGTTTGTAAATGCCATTCTTCTTTAATTACCCCTGCCTAAAAGAAATGAAGGCAAGAAGAGACAAAAAGGTTAATGTGACATTCCAGGAGAATCATAAAAGCAGGGCATGGGACTGTCTTATTAACTCCACTTTGGTGCTGTGTTATAAAATGCAAATTGCAGAAAAGGGGCAGTAATTTGTTAATAAATATGTTAATTAGGCAGAGTAAATGCCATACTGCATGGAGGGGGGAAAAAATCACTAATTGTAAACTCCTTGCACAGCAGATTTCAGAGGGCAAATGTAGTTAATAAAACTACCTTTATGTTTTATATGGCTGCTCTTTAGCATAAATAGCTAATAACCAATTTACATTAATGGTGTGGGCACAAATGTAAATTAGCTCCTTTTTGGTTTATATTACTGAAATGCAATCCTAATGTTTGTGTTACATTTGGCGATTTCATTAAGGGAAAGATCTGAGAACCCGATACAGTCCCAGGGCCTGCTTCAAGGAATTTTCATATGAAACCAAAATTACACTGCACATCCTTGTTCACCACATGGGAATTTCCAGAAAGGGCTCTGCTATCAAGTAGTTTCCCTATCCCTGGCTATGTCCACAACCCCGAGGTCCTGTGGGTGTCCAAAACGCCCCGCTCGCCAAAATGCCACACAAGCCCGAAGCTGCAACAATACGGTCTTGTGCAACTCTAGTCTGGACTTCTGCTGGACTTTCTCAGCTTGACGACTGGTAGCAGCCCCGTCTTGACAACAAACAAAGAGACCCTTGTAGGAGAGGACTTTCATGGGTCCAGGTGGCTGGAGGAAGGAAGAGAGAAGGACCTTCAGGGCCTTCGGAGTCCGGGTTCCCACTAGCCACAAAGACCGAATGCAAATGCTGGCAAATGCTAACAACACGCGTTTGTGCTGCCCGCACCGGTGGAAGTTTTCCACTTCTGGCCGCAGTCATCTGCAGCCTCTCCGCCTCACAGGGTCTCTCTTTAGTCATGCTGTGCAAGCAGCTACTGTATACACCAAAAGTCAATTTTACTAACACACTTCAGTGTGTTGCCGGAGGTGCAATAAATCATGAACCAATTTCCAATTTTGTTATGCCCTACTTGATAAGGACGCGAAGCATTTTCTCCCCCGATATACATGTTTTTAAACATGAGGATTAGCAGCAGGAACACGTCTCTTGATGTGCAGTGAAATTTTAACCTTCCTTTTCAGGAGAAGTTGACCCCCGCAGGTCCTATTAGAATAAAACATCAACTTTCTTTCGTTTGGATCTTGGGTCCAGAAGCTGCCTACAAGCCTTTATGCTGCAAAACACCTCTTCAGAAAAGTTTTGTTGTTTGTTTGGCTTTTTTTGCAACTTCAGCAAATAAATTCTTTCAGAAGTACAAGCTGTAGGGGCAATTTTACTCTGCCCCTGCAGAATAAGATTCATATTTATTTAAATGTTCATACAATCATATTCTTGGAGATGGATAAAGCGACTGTACTATCCCTACTACAACTTTTAATTTGAATATTTCCAGTGTTAGCCCCTTGTAGTTGTGGAATAATCTAATGCTAATGGAGTTGCTTCCTTTTGTTTTGTTTTGGGTGAGGGGAGTTGTAAATTGAGCCAGAGTTCAGAAGTTAGATGGCAACAATTAACACTTTAAATTCATTAATTCCTTTGCTGCTTTGTCTATACTCAAAATGATAATAACAGAATATATTTCTTGAGATTATTTTGAGGTTTAAATAAAATCGTACAATCACTAATTGGCAACCTCCACAGTAATAACTGTTTTAGGCAGTAATCACTGATGGATGCTGAAACTAGCCAGTGAAAGTTGGATGAGAAATAAGGTATTAGATAGTCTCAAAGAATGTCCCCACAAGAAACTAGAAGGATACCCACCCAAAAGTTGGTGGGAGCCTGCAGACCAAGATGAGAGTGGGGAGGGAAGATCTGAATGGGAAGCATGTATTACTTCAGTCTCCCAAAGACAAATGGAGTTAAGTTTTAGGAAAAAGAGGAGGAAGTGGTGAAGAAATGCTCCAATGCAGCAAAGATCAAAGGAAGCCAACGAGCCAGGCTCTCCTCTACATCACATAAACCAAGTGCCGCCCAAGCTACACATTTTCATTTGGGCTCCCGTTTCTGTCCTTGAAAGGCACATACACGCAAGGAGGTTGGATACCTTCAGGTAAAGGGGAAACGGAATATGAGGCAACAGAAAGTACACAGGATTTTTAAAGTCCTAGGTTCAAATCCCAGCCCCACCTCTTGCCTGAAGAACACCTTTTAAAAGAAATGAACACTGATAAGTAAATTAATATAATTCCAAAACCTACGGTTTGCCTATTACATATATACAAGTCATTTTTATTACTTAAAACTAAATTTTAAAAAGACATATAATTAGTTTGGAGAACAGTTTGGCAATATTTAGAAAAATTTAAAATGTGCACATCACATGACTGAGCAATTTCATTCTTCATTATATACTCTAGAGCAGGGGTGGGAACATCTTTTCTGCGAAGGGCCATTTGGATATTTATAACATCTTTCTCGGGCCATATAAAATTATCAACTTAAAAGTTAGCCTGCTATAATTGGTCAAACATTTAATTAACTCACCCCTAATGCCTTGACAGGGCCAGACCAAATGAGTTTGCGGGCCTTATATGGCCTGTGGGCTGGACATTCCCCACCCCTGCTGTAGAGAAACACACACATACATGAGGAGACATATGTATTATTGCTCAAAACAGTACTGTTTTTGATAGAAAAAAGTGAAAACAATCTAGTAATATATCAAAAAGAGAATGAATGTATACATTGTGATATAGTCATATAATGGAATACCATACAACTATTAAAATGAATAAGCAATCACTATACACAGCTATATGAGTGACTTAACAATGCTGAGTGAAAAATCATGTGACAAGAATATGTACAATATGATTTTGTAATAACTCCATAAATGTGCCGCGCCAGCACGGCCAAGGGTGAACCTGAGTCGGGGCAGCTGAAAGGCTTAGAAAAGACAGACAAGAGAATGAAAGCTGGGTCTGGGTGGAACGCTGCTCTTTATTTTATAGCCAGATTCCATGAGGCAAAGTAAGGGCGTGGTCAAGATGTTTAGAGCATTCTCGTGAGTTTCGATCCTACTCAATTACATGCACCTGAACTCTATCAAGCCCACATCACTCAGACACGTGGGGCAACGTGTTCGGACCATAGGTTCAAGCTTACAACCACAGCCGCTGG
>NW_006289813.1:792670-819528 GCF_000327345.1 Myotis davidii | reverse complement strand
ATTTTATAATAGCTCCATAAAATCCCCTGAATGTGATCTTATGAACCTTCAAGACAATAGAAGAAATAGTGTCAATATATTACCCTGTACTAGAGGCCCGGGGCACAAAATTCATGCACATGAAGGTGGGGGGGCCCTCAGCCCGGTCTGCGCCCTCTCGCAGTCCAGGAGCCCTTGAGGGATGTTCAACTGCCACGGAGGTGGGAGAGGCTCGGCCACTGCCGCTGCACTCGCCAACCATAAGTCCGGCTCAGGGCTTCAAGCTGAGTGGTGCTCCCCCTGTGGGAGCACACTGACCACCAGAGAGCAGATCCTGCATTAAGCATCTGCCCCCTGGTGGTCAGTGCACATCATAGCGACTGGTTGAACAGTCAGATACTTAGCATATTAGGCTTGTATTATCCTACATAATAACAGGCTAATATGCAAATCAACCGAACGGCGGAACGACCAGATGGCAGATGCTCCAACCAGTAGGTGAGCTTGCTGCTGAGGTTCGGCCAATCGAGATTGGGCGAGATGGACCAGACACGCCCTGGAGCCCTCCCACGGTCCCTCCCTGTGCCCTCTCACAATCCAGGACCCCTCAGGAGATGTCAGAGAGCCAGTTTCAGCCTGAACCCTGCAGGCCAGATGGAGGGACACCACCAATTCAGGAATCTGTGCACCAGACCTCTAATTTTGTGATAATTATGCTTAATATTTTTGGCCATGAAATAGAGCCTGGTGCCATTTCAAATTCAGTTCAACTCAACAAATGTTTATTGAATTTGTACTGTTAGAGGTTAAGGTAGAAACATGAATAAGACATAAGTCCCTGCCCTTGAGGATAGAAACCGATATTCTAATGAAGTGCCACTGGTCTTAACTTTACCTTCAAAACTAATTATCTAGATTGATTGGGTTTGGGAGCAGATACTAATCATGATTACTTACTTTCTCTCTCTTTGCAACCCACCAATGAAAATAACAAGTGCTGCCCTAGCCAGTTTTGCTCAGTGGAAAGAGCATCTGCCTGCTGACTAAAGGGCCCTGGGTTTGTTTCCAGTCAAAGGCATGTACCTTGGTTGCAGGCTCGATCCCCTGCCCGTGTGTGCAAAAGCAACCAATTGATGTGTCTCTCTCACATCGATGTGTTTTTTCTCCTTCTACTCTCTCTAAAAATCAATTAAAAATATCCTCAGGTAAAGATTTTTTTAAAAAGAAAGAAAATAGCAAGTGCTTTCCAACGTTCCATTGTTCTCAAGGTGTGAGAAGATGCCCATCTCTGTGAGCAACTCACAAAGACCAAGCAGATGTGCACAATGATTAGTATTGCAATCAAATAAACCTCATAACCAACTTGATCTGGCACACATCTGATGATATGCATAATCATTACCATGCAGCCTGGTAATTAGGATAATTGGTAAATAATTCATGTAAATTACTGTAATTGATACAGCTCTGCAGTTTAGCCAAGATTTCTAGGGTCAGCTAAGTAGAGTGAGAAGAAGTTAGTTGGCCCAACTGAAACCCACTCATCAGCTGACACAGAGGAACCTCTTCTTGCCACATCAAGGCCTCCCAGTGCCGGGTTCCAGGAACCCCAAACTGACAGCTGAGCCCAGCCACCCAGGAATTCCCAACTCTGACTTGTCTAAGGTTCACAGTTGCAGTTCGTTTCTTTTAGGGAGTGGGGTTTTCTTCCATTTATGGAGAGAGAGAAAAAAATCAACAAAATTAGCTCAGACCTCAGGCTTCGGACCAGAAGCTTGTGGAAGAAGGGGAAGGAGCAAGACTAATTCCTTTCTCCAGTGCTGAAGGGGGCAGATATGGGTTTTCTAAAGGCAGTGACTGCCGCTTTCTTTACCATTTCCTTATGGCCATACCTACCATAGGGGGAAATGTCCAGGGACATGGTGCACCACCCCCCCAAAATAAAAAAAAAACCTTCTGCCTAAAATTTCTCACCTGAAATTCTAATTAGAGAGCTATGCATGCACCGTGGTGCAAAGGGACTCCTCAGCCATGGTTCTGTTTGCTCGGCTTGGTTTCCCTGATACAGCTCAGGGACGAACAGCACTGGAAACTCTGACTGGGGGGGAGGGTCATAAATGAGAAATCATTCTGGAACAAAAGACTGTGGCAGAGAATAAGACCCAGGACCTGGTAAAGTGGACACTGGATGCCTTAGTAGCAGCAGAGAAGCAAAGAGCCCAAAAGGTAGAAGAGGAACTAAAACACACAAGTCCCTTTAGAAGAATATATTGGGACACACAGAGAGTAATGGAGTATGATTACTGGCTTAATCCTGTGGCCCGAGCTTGCCTCCCTTCTCAGCTCATTGAGTAATGAAAAAAAGTCCTATGATAGAGGGTATGATGCTACGTGAAATAGGTCAGACAGAGGAAGACAACTACCATATCATTTCACTTATACGTGGAATCTAAAAAACAAAATAGAATCAGACTCATAGACCAGACTGACGGTTGCCAAAGCGGAAGGGTTTGGGGAGCTGGGTGGAAAAGGTGAAGGGATTAAGAAGTACAGATTGGTAGTTACAAAACCGCCCTGGGGATGTAAAGTACAGCATAGGGAATATAGTCAATGATATTGTAATAACTATGTACGGTGCCAGGTGGGTACTGCAGATATCAGAGGGAACACTTTGCAAAGTATATAATTGTCTAATCACTATGCTATACACCTGAAACTAATACAAAATAATATTGAACGTGAACTGTAATTGAAAAATAAAGAAACACATGTTCATTGGGAAATGTTTATAAATAAAACATGTATAATTTCACACTAGCGAAAAAAGAAAAATCCCAGAATGTTGCTGAACTAAGGAAGAGCCTTGGCTGGGCTTGTGTCCCAGCAGTGCTGAGGCTGGTGCAGGCCTGTCAGGCCCCGCCTAGTGCTCATCTGAGAATCTTGCTTATCCCAGACATGGGTTATCTCTCTGTATGGTTAAATCATCTATGTTTATGGACAAGATGTATAGTCTAGGAATGTATATGCCTCGTGCTCTGGGCTTATTGCATTGACAATGCCAAGTAACTTGCCTGTGTTCCTGCAGTGACCTAGAGGTCTGTGGGAAGCCCCAAGGAAAGGATAACCATTCTAGGATGTTGGCAGGCACAGACCTAAAACACTGGAATGCAGTGGGAGTGGGGATCGCAGAGAGCTCAGAAGAGCTGAGCTCCATAGGGCAGAAATGAGTGCCATCCCTCTTGAAAAGACACCAGAACTTGTTTCTATGGTCTCCTGGGCATTGGACAGTAATGGGTCCACATGGAACAAACTGCTAAACATTTCCCAAAGAGCACTTCCAGAACACTAGCTCTATGGGATGTTAACAGATTCAGTAATTAAAATTATTTTGGCTAAGGAAGACTAATATCACTTTATATCCTTCAATATTGTTGGAACTTTTTACAATTAGCATTATTACTTTTTATATTTTTAATAATTTTAAATCTTATTATTATTGTGTTATGTGCTATTGAGTCAGCTCCAACTCCTGGTGACACTATGAATGAGTGATGCCAAGTCAAATATTAATCTCATCAAGAAATACCCTCACTGGCACATCAGAATAACATTTAACCATATGTCTGGTCACCCAGTGGCTTACTTAAGTTGACACATAAAATTCACCATATGCCTGCCCGATTCTTCCTTCTCTCATATGCCCTCTCCTGAGAGCAATCCCTTAACAAATCTCTTAAACGAGCATTCCTATCTCAGGCTCTGCTTCTAGGGAATGTGACTTAAACTACCTACTATGTGCCAAGAACTTTAAATACCAATCATAATTCAATCTCCATGGCATAAAGCAATACATAATGGTAGGAGTAAGCTATCATAACAATTGGCAGCATGGACTTAAAAATATCTTAACATATAACTTACCTCAAAACCTGAGTTTAAAATAGATATATTAGCTGGATAACCTTAGGCAGTTATATATCTCCCTTAAGCTCAGTTGTGAGGATTAAATTGGCCCCTCACTAGTATTTTTTGAGTAAATGGAAGGAGATAAATGCCTACAATGTTCATATAACAGCATCTGGTTCAGAGTAAAAGATCAATAAATAAAGTATACTGATATTCAGCTGTCAGTTAAAGCCTGAGCCCTTGAAATCTAGGTCAGCTTGGATAGAACCACTAAGACCTATGAAAATCTGAAGTTCTCACAAGCTTTCTAGAAATTCTCAAGAGCTTCCGTTCTCTTGATCCCTGACTCCTGGGCACCTGTGTCATCTCAATGATCAGACATAAAACCCAGGCCTTCCAACCACTTATATAACTCACACACAACCGAACTTCCATGCAACATTAGTGAACTTAGCAGACTTTATCAAAAAATTAAGCCAGGAGGAGGAGAAGGCAAGTAGACCAGCTGAGGGCACGGAAAATGAAGACCATCACAGCAACACACAATTTGAATAAATTGGGGAGTATTACAGTTCTTTTTTTTTATCTTTATTGCTCAAAGTATTACATATGTCCCATGCTCTCCCTTTCACCCCCTCCACACCTGTCCCTGCTTCCAGGCCTACCACACTATTGTCTGTGTCCATGGGCTACACAAATACGCATATAAGTCCTTTGGTTAATCTCTTCCTGTCCCCCTCTCCCCCCTTCCCTCTGAGATTCATCAGTCTGTTCCATGCTAATGAACAAAATTTACTGATGAACAAAATAGAGCCAGAGGCATAGAAGCATCACAGTTCTTAAAACGTCCTCTGGCCCAGCACCCCTGTCACCTTGCCATTTCACTGGTCTCATTGCTCTCCTGCCTCCCTCCTTCTTGCTGGCTCCTCTCACCTCTCTCCTCCCTTCTCTCCTCCTTGCCCCATTCTTTACCCTCTTCTAAAAACAGTGAAGTTCTGCCCTAGCCAGTTCTGCTCAGTGGACAGAGCATTGGCCTGCTGACTGAAGGGTCCCGGGTTTGATTCTGGTCAAGGGTGCACGCCGGGATTATGGGCTCAATTCCCAGTAGGGGGCATGCAGGAGGCAGCCAACCAATGATTTTCTCTCATGATTGATGTTTCTCTCTCTCTCTCTCTCTCTCTCTCTCTCAAATCAATAAAAATATATTTTTTTAAAAAGTGAAGTCCTCCCAATACAGACCTACCCTCCAACTCCTGTTCCCAGACTTTCACAACCAAGCCCAAGGCACTAGGCAGGAAAGAGGCCTCTTCTTTAACTAGATCCACACTCCTGGGGAAAAAACTTTCATTTAAAATATATAATTTGTGTTCCTATAACACTCTATGTACAGATCCCTATGAGGATAAATTTTTACCTTCATTTTACACATGAGGAAATGGAGACTAAAAGAGGTTAGCTCCCTTGCCCAAATCAAACAGTACAGCTAGGATTTGAACCCAGATCTGCTTAATTCATGGCCAGTGCTCTCAAATGCTGCTCTACAAAAAAAAAAAAATCCCAAGAGGCCATTCAGCAAAATTCAAGTCTGTGGCAACAGTCTGTACCTTCACTTAGCCAGCTGTCCCTTAGAGATATGCCAGTGCTTTCCAGGGGCTTGGGCAAAGTAGCATGAATTACTCAGCACAAACTATCAGGCCCACTGCAGAAACATGCAACAAACGTGACCACCATCTTCTGTGAAGAGTGATTTTCCTGTTCATTTCCCATATTCTTTTGATTTGATTTTTTTTCAGACAAGTTTGTGCATACAAGCTCTTAAAAGTCTCTCCTACTTGGAATTATAGATGTAATAACTCAGTGGGTAATGAAAAACATACTCAATGAATATTTGATGATTAACTAAATGAAAGGCCAATGTTTCAGTAATGTGCAGCAGCAGATGGGTGGATAGTAGGAGGTGCCATTGTTGAAGGGATTTTAACCCCAAGTTCCTCTGAGCCCAAAGAAGGTGAATTCGTTCTTCATTACTTAATAATGGTCCCACAGACACAAGCCCATACTTATTTTACCATACTTCTGTGAGGATTAATTTTTTCCAAAGGATAAAACATTTTTTCTTGCTTTGTTTTTCAATGAAATGCCTTAGTCATTGAGTTACTTCAGGCCCTAACAAAAACAAACAAACAAACAAAAAAAAGTTCGAACTGAAGGTTTCAATAGTATTTCTCTAAAATAAAATCTAAGGTTGACACCAAGTCTTACCTCATATCTGTATTGTTTGGTGTTTCAAAGCAGTCACCGCAATTCTGAAAATATTTGAAAGAAAGAAACATCCAGTGGCAAAATTTTTCATTTTGAGAGCCCAAAGTGAAAATTTGCAAAGGGACCTCCTCATAGGTCCAATGCTCCCTAAAACACCCTTACAGCCCATCAGACGCTTTAGTGACTTTCCTGAGCATGACAAAAACCTTTTAGACAGCTACTGTCTTAAAAGAACGTTCCCATGACTGTCAGCCCGTTTTCATCTCAAATGTGCCACAGATCAGCAGTGTGGCTTTGAGTAAGTTGTTAAATGGCTGTAAGCCTCGTCTCCTCCTGGGTACAATCAGAGGCTGACACCTGTGCTCATTAGAGCTCCTAGTGCTGATACTTTGTGATCCAATCAAGCTCAAAGAGACGGAAATGGCCAACTGCAGTGCCTAGGATGACAGTAGGTCCGAAGGCCATTTCTCAGAAGCTGGGACTGCTGGTGGCAGGGCCACCCTACCTCCATCTGGAGACGCAGGCTCTGCTCAAGCACCGGCAGAGCATCCTCAGCCCCGGGGGCAGCCTCTTAATTCACACAAAGGAATCATCTGAGCTCCTTTGAAAGGAAAAGCAACAGTTCAATGAAAATGTCCCTTTGGCTACTAGCCTATATGGCAAGAGAATGAAAGCTCAAATACAAGAGGGTCTATCATTTCTTATTCATTTCTCTCACTTGGACAACAAAGCCAACTTTAAAGAAATGAAAGAACTGCCCCTTTACAAAAAGTTGTGAGCAAAATCAATAAAGGATTTTAAGGACACTTATTGGTGTAGAGGCCTCAGAAGACACTGACAATTGGATTCAGATGATCCATCCATAATTTCAGAAGTTTTCTGAGGTGTCCGACAGACCTTCTGAATACTTGCCTCCACAGTCTCTCCTGAGCGCCCGGTCATTACTTTCTCCTTCTGTTTTAAGTCTCTCTCTTAACCCTGGTGCCACAGATAAACCCAGGAATGCTCAGAAGTCCAAACTGCACAGTGGATGAGCCCAGCCTGTCACACCTAAGACCAGGGATGTGGAAAATCAGGGGATCAAATGGGGAGCAAGAAGGGGAGGCGGAATGTGACCATCACATCCACTGTTCTCACTGTTCTGCATCTCACAACATTTGAGAGCCAAAGCTGTTCTAGGACCTCAAGCTCTTTTTTGGGATATCAGTAAAGGCCTCTTAAGGAGGTGACCTTGAAGCTGAAGTCTAACTGATGAGCTGGGCCCGGGAAGTGCAGGGACAGCGCGTACCAAGAAGCCTAGAAGGTTTAAAAAACATAAAGAAGAGGAATGTGGCTGGAGAACAGTTCGTGGGGTACAGTGGCTCCAGGTGAGATGGGCAGAGGCCAAGTCAAACAAGACTTCTGGCTTATGTTGGGTTCCGCTGACAGGCCATGCGCAAGGATTTGAATGCAAGTGTTTATTTATTTGGAGGAAGCACAGGAAGGGAGCAAGAAAGTGAGACAGGAAGGGAAGGCAGGCAGTACAGGGACATCAGTGAGCCGTTTACCGCTGTGGCATAAGGCTCCTCCACCCTATGAGACCTCTGGAGGACTGCACACAGCACACCTCAGAGTCCTACCACCTGAGGGCAAGGAGAGTTGGGATATTTATCCACCAATTCTTGTCCATCACTGGTCGACACCAGCTCCTGGGACATTAACTCCCAGGGGCTTTCTGATCCAGCTGGCAGCCCAAAAACCTGACAGAAAGTTGCAGGTGCCTACAGTTAGAAAGGTGCCCAATACACAGACACAGTGAGTCCCAGGGAGGTAGCAACAGCCCTGCTACAGCTTTGTAGACAAAAGTAAGAACTTTGGATTTTATTCTAGGTGCATTAGGAAGCCATGGATCCATCACATCTACATGAAGGGCGATAAACCAGGCATCAACTTTCCCACTGACAACTTAAGATGGTTGTTCTTGCTTCTATGTAGAGAGTGATTGGGGGAGGGAGGAGGCACAGAGTGCAGGTGTTATTTACTCTAAAACCCAATAGAGTTCAAGGTTAAGTAGCTTTCCCAGATCTTTCTCATAGGGACTAACCCAAAGCATCTCCTGACCTTATCTACCCTGTCAGCCATCCCTTCCTAAAACATCCTCTATTTTTCTTTGCCCTGGGTGCTAATGCCCTCACCTTTGACCATTCAGACATAGGCTCTTTTAGAAAGACACATCACTCAAGTTCTTCCTCGCCTAATTGACGCACAATTTGTCATCTACACACGGATTAGGTGCCATTTGGCTTCGCAGCAGCACACTACATCCACCAGCAAATAGGGACATGGGGAAAGGATTACACTTTCAAAAGGCATGTGAAACATCAGTAAGTCAGACAGTGGGTTCCAATGCTGTCACTCCCACTTTCTTCCCATGTGACGGGTGACAAATCACTTACCTTCCCTGAGACTGTAAAACAGGGGTAAAATCTCTTCCATAGAGAGCTGTGAGAAATAAAGGAGGCATTACAGACACAAGCGCCTGTACATAATAAGTGCTCAATTAATGTGTTCATTACTATCATTATAATGAATGTACAATGAATATTCACATGTGCCCTTACCACTGAGTCCCATTTACAGGGTCAGAGAGAAAATAATGCTCACATACATGCACACACACACACACACCTTTGTTTACTCTGATGATCTGTCTAGTTTGAAGTAATCCAGGCCAAGGTTTTCTCTCATTATCCTGAAAAATTATGTGTCGGCTGTATGCACTGTACCCTGAACATCTAAGAAATTACTTAACTTATGGCCTGGGCACTTCAGAATGTCAGCATGAAGAAAGCCAAGCAAAATTTAAGGATTACTAAGCAAACACTAATATTCCCAAAATTTAAGGATTACTAAGCAAACACCTAATATTCCTAATGCCAAAGGGAAGGAGGAGTATGTTGTTCCTATTTTATAGCTATTTTTTACATAGAAAAGAGTGATTGGGCCTAGAAATTCACATGCTGTGAGCAAAAATTATTAATATGATGTGGAGGATTGGGTCCCACCTATTCTTTCCCTTTTAAGTGAACAGCATGACTTTGGCCTCAATTAAAAGCTAATGGCCGGCCAATGAGGCGCTCTTCTGTCAGAAGGATAAACTGGAGACCATTTGGGACTTGTTTTTTACTTCCACCCATTCTCTAGTGCCTACAATTAAAAATGGGCCAATCAGACATCACATTCCTCATTTATTTAAACAAAAGTAGAAAATTATACCCATCCACATAGAGACTGACCTCTTTAACAGGTATGGAAACCAAAATGTGGGTGTTTGAGTCCGAGTTCTAGCCTTGTGCAATCAATGAAGTCGCGGACAAAAACGATTAATGGAACCAACGTTTTCTGGGAGAAGCCAGTCCTGGAAAAGGTGTAGCTGGGGTTCCAGGAGCAGGGCCACGGTCCAGAGCGCCCTTTCCATGTTACAGTCGGGAGTAGTTTGGTAAACAAACTAATTAAAGTTTAATAGTCCACGTGTGGAGGCCCCCACCGCAGGAACCAAGGAACAGGAACCCATTGCATGCCGGGGAGAAGAGAGAATTCGGGAAAGAAAGTGCACGCCTTTTAATTTGGGGGTGGAGACAGCCTTGCTAGCTCCTGATTGGTTTTTCAAAGAATTTTGCCTTAACAACGTCCTTGGGATTGGTTTATACGCCTTACTGTCTTGTGATTGGTCATCTGCACTGTTTTTCTTAGCAATTTCCATACATTTTCAAGTTCATACCTCTGTGCACACGCTGCCTTCCCTGCCCAGTTGGGATGTCTTAGTAATTCTCTCTGTCTCCTCAGTGTGATATCTAAAAAACTAGGAGGGAATGGGCTTCTAATCCCATGACTCCTTTTTTCTGTGCCACAGCCCATGATTACTGACACTTCCTTTGGGCAATGGTTCTCAACCTTGGCTGCACATTACAATCACCTGGGAATCCTTTTAAAATCCTGATTTCTGGGCCTCATCCTCCGGAAATTCTGTTTCTTTGTTATGAGGTGGGGCCACAACATTAGTAACAAAGAAACAGAATTTCCGGAGGATGGGGCCCAGAAATCAGGATTTTAAAAAGATTCCCAGGTGATTCTAATGTACAGCCAAGGTTGAGAACCACTGCTGTAGGGCAAGCATGTCAAACTCACAGCCGGGGCCTCATGCCTCATTTATTTAGCCTGTGTTAGCCTTTGAGTTTGACATGCTTGCTTCAGGGAGTAGGTTCATGAGCATTGAACTTGGAGTCAGGGAATTCCATCTCTGCACCTCAGTGTTGTCATCTGAGAGTGTTGAATTATAGTGATAAGAAGTCTTTGGGTTTCAGTAGCTTATGCTCTCAGGTACAGTGGGGCTTTGACTTACGAGTTTAATTTGTTCCGAGACCAGGCTCCTTAAGGAGCTCGTTAACTCAAATTACTCTATCAACCTAATGCAAAAAATCAGCCAAGAGACAGCTGGTATCTCAAAAAACTCGATAGTTGGGCTTCTAAACTTTTCCAGAAAGGAACAAAATGATGGAGAAGGAATAGGGGCAGGGCGCGGAGGAAGGGCACAGTAGCATTCTTGCTAAGAGGCTCTCTGGAAGCCACTATGACAGTGGTTCACAACCTTCTGGCCCTTTAAATACAGTTCCTTATGTTGTGACCCAACCATAAAATTATTTTTGTTGCTACTTCATAACTGTGATGTTGCTACTGTTATGAATCATAATGCACATATCTGATATGCAGTATGGTCTTAGGCGACCCCTGTGAAAGGGTCGTTTGACTGCCAAAGGGGTCGCGACCCACAGGTTGAGAACCGCTGCACTATGAAGTTATGTGGGATAAATGAGGAGTCAATCAAGTGACACAACCTCCTATTCCCTCTTGGAGAATTGAAGAGAAAGTTTGATCTTCTCCACAGCTCTAAAATGTCCAAGCTTTCCATCACATATTCAACTTTCAAAGTACTTTCAAAATCATTTCAATACTTGCCGACACTGTATGCATTGATCTGAATAGCGAATAAATGTTGGCATCTTCTTCTACAGATTCTGTCAGAACACAATGCCTCCCTTGTCTCTGCACACTCCAACATTACAAGGCCCGTGGGGTTTGGGGATTATATTTGACAATTTCTTCTACCACCTTCATGCTCATGCAGACCCATTATGTTCTGTCAATTCCACCTCCTGCACCAAAAAAAAATAGCAGAATGTCTTCTATGCTCAGCAGGATGGTCAACTCCAGCAAATTTCCTTTTCTTTTCTCTCAACAAATGCACAAAGACAGGACAGGTACAGTGGTACCGCCAATATTTGCCTGAGTTCAAGCTGTCAACCATGTCGCAACCATGATTATGTCAACTGCTGCCACCGGTGCTTTGTCCCTGCCATTATGAAGTTAATATAAAGCAGTGGTTCTCAAACTGTGGTGTGCATCAGAGTCCCTGGGAGACTTATTAAAATAGAGATTGCTGCCCTCCCTCCCCCTACCAAGAGTTTCTGGATTAAGTCTAAGATGGGGCCTGTGAATCTGCATTTCTCACAGGTTACTAGGTGCCTCTGGGGCTCTCGGTCCAGAAACCAAGCTTCGAGAATCACTGGTGTAGGGCAATATGTGAGTTGAAGTAAGTTGGAACCTGCTTGTCAGAGAAGGAAATCTGGGCTCATTTTAATTTTTCCTTAAATTCATATAAATTAACATTTGCTGAGTATACAAGGCACTGGGTTAAAAGCTTTCAAACACTTTTAATTCTCACAATTGTCAACTCATTTGTAAAGAGAAACAAATTGAGACTGCAGAGCTAGTAAGAGCAGGAGCCAGAATTCAAGCTCAGGTCTTTGGACTCCCATTCTGTCAGGTTACCTCAATGATGCAGTAAATTCCTACTCTCTAGGAGGCTGCCAAAGGGCTCTGAGCAGAGGTTGTAAATGGCATTGATGGAGGATGGGGAGGTGCTGAGGGCCATCAAAGGAACTCTCTCCACATGCACATCTAGCTAAGTGGGCTGACAGACCGATTCCCTTCCCTGTACCTCAGCTCTGCCAACTGTGAAATGAAAGACCAGAATAGTTGCCACCTACCCCCAGCTTGTTCCCAAGAATGAGATAAGAGCCCTCAGCTATTATACAAGAAGCAGTTTTTCTTTCCAACCCCTCAGCTTGCTGAGTAGTCTGAAAGGCTCCAAATCTTATGAAGGATGGGTTCACCTTTACTCTCTTGAACCTAGGGCAGTGGTCACCCTGTTCTCCCATCCTGTGACCTCCACCCCTCCCCTAAGCCCATTATCAGCAAGCTGGGAACTCAAAGTTCAAAGCGTGTTCCTAAAATGATGTGTGCACTTCAGAAACTCTGTTTGTTCCCGCAGAGTGACTGATGAGAACTCCTCTGACAGCTCAGCTGGACACATTTTTAGGTGTTCTTCAGATCCCGCCCTCACACAGTACCTCCGAGGCCCCTGAGGCATATGTTGTCGGCTCTGCCTGCTGAGTAACTGGCAGGAGGCATGTCGCACCTATTTTGTAAGCTTAGAAGGGCTGTGTCAAGACTCTCATCCTCTTAGAATTAAGACTCTTTTGTGGCGCTTAATTGGTCTGTCTAATGAACTGAGAGAAACGCTCGGGTTCCACCTTAGTCAACGACTGAACATGCCAGAGAATACATAAGTGTTCTGGAGTCACAGTGAGCAAATAAAAGATGGATTTCTTTTTATTTCCTTTTCTTGGCTTTCTGTCTCAAAGGGATGACCGGTCTCCCTTTTCCCCAGTCTCTCCTTGTGGGTGTTTGTTTATTAATGGAGTGGAGCAATACTCTGAAAGCCATAGCCTCTCTCTCTGAAGTTTTGATTGTAATGGAAACAGTCGCCAGGGGGTGAAGTGTCACTGTGTTATCTAATGATCAAGGACAGCATGCCGGAGAGAGTGAGCAGCCAGGGTCGCTGGCTATCACCACAGGGCTTATGCTGCCTCCACTCTCTGCCCTGCCAGTGACTAATTGATTTGTGAATGTGCTTGGAGGTACTTTGAGTGAGAAAGACACTTTATATCTGCTGTGACAAATCTTTGGAGGAACAAAATATCCATTTCATGCACAAACCTCCCTGCTTGACTCTTTCCTCCATTCAATTCCCAGCTAGCTAAATCTTCAGCACCCAAAGAACCACGGAGACAAAAAAGTCTTCTGATGGCCAGTTGCTGACAAACAGAGATTAGCACATGAGGAAACGAAACCAGAATCACTGGTAGAAATAAGGGGCAGAAAAGTAGGCAAGAAGGAAAGAAAGTGGCTCTGTGGCCTTTAAGCCACTAATTTACAACAATTACCAGATCCCAAAGTCAACATGTTCTGTTTCTACCACTGGCCAGGAATGAAGATCAGGCATGAAAGCCAGACTCCTGTAGTGCGGCTTCCTGGAAATTTCATTTAACACAGTAGATTCTAACGACTAATTTTTTTTTACCTCCAGCAGCAATCTTAATGTTTCTATACATAGACTCAAAAGTGCTGTCAGCCTTCTGTAAAGCCATCCCCAAAATCTACCAATGGGTTGATTTGACATGTCTTGCCACCCAACTGGGGATGGGACTCGAATTCTGGCTTTCTGATTCAGCTTCTGCCTACAGTGCATTTGCTTTTCAAAAGAAGTTTTTGAAACAGAAACAGTTGAAGGAATATTGATAAGAGAACTGAGCTTTTATCAAAAGCTGCTTCTTGTAAGTGGACTTGGCTCCAACTCAGAGTTCTTCCCCTATTGTTGACTGACCCCAGCATACCCTTGGGTGGAAGCCAGTAAAGTTATTCCTGAGCCTTTTTTACATGCAAATGTTAAACATCTTGGATAGCTAGGACAGGAAGGCTAAATTCATTCATGTATTCACTCAGCCAGTATTTATTAAGTACCTGAAATGTGCCAGACTCAAAAGTAGAACTTATTTTTTAATCACTACGCATAATGTTTGTTCTGCAGAAATAACTGGCTCGTGTATTTTTTTTTTTTTTTTTTGGAGTATGCCAGGAGATTGTGGATGGAAGGACACTTTTCTCCCTTCTTCGCAGCCTCTAAGATAAGTTCCATAGTGTGGAGCGTTCTGGAATATTGGACCATTTTCAAACTGCTAAGAACATTGATTGCTTTGGCAACTGCTCTTCCATTGGCTTAAATCTGGTACAGCACAGAATAGCTCATAGCTTCCCAGAACCACCTACACCTAGAACCCATGTAAGTACAACTTCACTTAGGACATTTTCTAAAATACCTACTGCTACAGCAGAGAATTTTTTATTTTTTATTTTTTATTGATTTCAGAGAGGAAGAGAGGGAGAGAAAAATAGAAACATCAATGATGAGAGGGAATTATTGATCGGCTACCTCATGCACGTCCCCTATTGGAAAATGAGCCCGCAACCCAGGCATATGCCCTTGACTAGAATTGAATTTGGGCTCTATCCATTGAGCCAAACCGGTTAGGGCAGCAGAGAATTTTTTTAATGAATTTTAAACACAGTCAGAGGTTATCATCCTACCCATTGCTGGACTCTCAATTGCCACAGGTGACCAAGAAGGCCCAACATCAGAAACCAGTCAAAATAATATGGCTGGTGCTGGCTTTGACAGCACATATACTGAAACTGGAACAGTGCAGAGGAGATTAGCATGGCCCTCTGTGAGGATGACATGCCGATTCCTGAAGCATCCCATGTTTTTCTGTTGGCTGGTGTAGTCCAGTGGTGAGCGGATTCTAAACCCCAGCCCAGGAAACAGGGTTGTTCTTCATGTGGATGACTCTGTGCCGAAAAGCATGGGATCAGAAACAAAGATAATGATAATAATAATCTTTTTAATCTTCTAAAAATTCCATCAAATTCCATCATACTTGTTCTATAAAGTGGATAAGTATTTCTTATCAAGCTTCACTGGATTCAAATTTATCCTTCATTGCTGTATAGACAAAGTAATGCAATTATAATAAAAAGAAGTTATATTTCAATGGTCCTTGCTAGTTTATAAAACATTTTATAGTTTACAAAAGCATTTTCTCATTTAATCAGAGCATTTTAACATTCACTCAACAGGCATTTATTAACTCCCTAAAAAGTTTCACTAGTGCCTTGCACAGTACTTGGTGGATGAAGAGTACGATATGGTCTCTGCCCTCAAGAAAACCGGAGTTTAGTGAGTAAGGAAGACAAGTCAACAATAACTTTAACATGATGTAAGTGTAATGGAGAAGTACAAACATATTATGTATTCAAATAATTTTTCAATGGTATTTGGAGACAATCTGTTTACTTATAAAGTCCTAGACACCAGAATATCTTGGTATATGTGCATAGAGAGAAACATAATATAGTATTTTTTCATGGTGGTACAAGACTGAGTATAGCAATTCTTGTGTGGAAAAGATGGTGGTAGTAGAGTGGTGATGATGGTGGGTTTGGGAAAATGTGGTCATTTCTTGGTTGATCAGAATTGATATTCTTTTTTGTTAAAGTACAAATCCCCAGCGCTGGCCGGTGTAGTTCAGTTGGTTGGAGCTTCGTCCCATACACCAATAGGTGGTGGGTTTGACTCCCGGTCAGGGCACATATCCAGGTTGCAGGTTTGATTCCTAGTTGGGTGCGTGCAGGAGGCAAGTGGTCAATGTTTATCCCTCTTCCTCCCCTCTTCCTCATTCACTCCCTTCCTCTCTCTAAGATCTTTTTCTTTTTAAGTGCAAATCCCCAGCCATCCCTGAAACATCCCTCTTTATAACTTGCCAGTCCAGTGATTCACCTTAGAGTAAATATATGCCCAACCACAGCAACGACAACCACAAAATTTTATTTGGTAATGAATCATGTGCTGAAGACCTGATAGCCAGTGGCCTCTTAGAAATGTGCCCCAAAGTTAAGAAAAAGAAGAAAGACGCCCTCTACTCAAACCCACCTTAGATGACTTGAGCACCATGTGCATGAACAGCAGAGGCAACAATAATTGTGAGGAGGGTGAGAAAGCCCCAGGGGAGGAAGAAGCCAAACACAATGGAAAGCAGATGGCATCAGCCCCTGGCTCCCGCAGTCCCACAAGAACAAGCATGAAATAAGTCTCTTGCAGAAGGGCGACTCTGACAAAGAAGAAAAAAAAATGGTCGTAATAAATCTTAAGAAAAGCCAACAAAAGAAAATGCTGGACAATTTGTTGGATAAATATTCAGTAAGGCTGATCCACCTTACTGTGTTGTTGTAAAGAACAGCTAATAAAAAAAGATTGTCAAGGACACTGCAAACATAAAAGAACTAACCAATAATAAGAACATTAATAATAAGGAAGGGCTGAGGAATGAAACCAGTTTCATCAAGACCAAAGATGTTGAGCAACCAGCCCAGAAATAAGGAAAACAGATACGAGTGCCTGGAGGTGGTGCAAACAAACAAGAACCAAAATACTTTTTGCTCTTAATTTTTTAAAAGAAGACAAGTTTACAGGGTATAAGACTATAAATAAATATTGGCCAATGGGCTATTGCTTTTCCCTGGAGGCAGCTCCCTTTGAAATGACTTCCTAGACGAGGGGGTGCGGGAGTTGCAGGCTCCTACTCCCCTCCCTAGAGCTCATGGCCCACGACAGGAAGGCCTCCCTCCCTAGCCTTGAAGATTTGGGATTGGAAAAAACACTGGAAGGAATCCAAAGCTGTGGTTCATTTCATTCTTTCATTTCCTGCCTTTGCCAAATGCTGACAATTACAAACAAATGTTGTCTTCACAAATACTTTCTTCTAGACGAACTTTCTGTGCATTTCAGTTGCTTATATGTATGTGACTTGAGAAACACTTTCTAAATCCCCAAGTTGACAGGATTTCCATGTAATGATAATGATTATTTAATGTCATCATCACAATGGGCTGCCTGAGCAAATGAAATGCTTGCTGGGCCTAACGCATTCACTCAACTGAGGTCAATTAACGCTTTCCGGGGTGCCTGGTTTCCCACTGGGACCCTAAAGAAGGTAATTCATTACTCAGGCATTCTCCACCCCCGACACTGCTGTCTCCCACAAGTTCTTCCCGTTGCTTAAACTGTCAGACTGCTCAGCCAGTGTGGGGAAGTCCAAGAGATAAGATTATGCTGAGAAGGTCCAGGGTGGGTGGATATTTTTAGTCATCTGAAGATAGTGCAGGAGTGATAGTCATCATCATCATAATGCATGTGAATGCACTCCATCTTACTTTGCAAAGCATTTTTTTATTGCATAAATCATCCCCGTTGATCCTTACAGTAATCCCTGAAGTATGCAAAGCAGCACGTGGCTATGGCATCAAAAAGAGCATGGCGGTAATGGCACAGAGGTAAGCCTAGAAGAAACAGGGAAGCAAGAAAGGGTGTTGCAGAAGGAGAGGGCAGACCCCCAAAACCAGTCATCTCAAAGGCATTGAGGGTCTGGGAATAGAGGATACACATGGGCACATGGAGGCAGAAATGTGAAGGGGCTCAGGTGTCTGGGCAGACTAGGTTTAAGAGATTACTGATATTTTCTGTATAAAAAATTACTATTCCCAAGGCCAAAATAAAGAAAAATGAAAACTAAAATGAAGCAAGTGGCTACTCTTTGCCAGGTGTTTTCCTATAAGCTATTGTCTGTTATAATCATCACAACTAATCCATGCAACATAGATATTATCAACCCATTTTCTACAGATGAGAAAACTGAGGCTCAAAAAAGTGATGTTATTTGCCCAAGGTCAACAGCTACTAACTGGAGAAGATGAGATTCAGGAACCAGGAAAGAGACAAAGCAATAGAAGTTCGAAGGCTCTGGCCAAGCATGTTAGCGATTAGTTTGGGGCAGCAATAATAAGACATTTAGAGCCCAGTCGGCCTGGCTCAGGAGATCCCTGTTCAATTCCCAGTCAGGGCACATGCCTGGGTTTCGGCTCGATCCCCAGTGGGGGCACACGAGAGTCAGCCAATCAATGATTCTCTCTCATCGTTGATGTTTCTCCCTCTCCCTTCCTCTCTGAAATCAATAAAATATATTTTTTAATTAAAAAAAAGACATTAAGAAAAGTTTAAGAATAGAATAAGTAACAAAAGCCCTGGGCTCCCTGTGTACTTCCTGCCCTACAGTGTATCAGAGGATGGGTTCACAGTGCCTGGGGAGGAGCTGGCTGAGGTGGGAGGGATGGGGTAACAAGCGAGATGATTCCTGGCATTACAGATGGGGAAACTAAGTCCCAGGGAGGAAAGTTTACCAAGCAGTTGAGGAGAAGTTGCTTTTCTTCTGCAGGAGAAAGAGGAAGGTACAATGTCTGAAAACACAGAAGTCTGGGAGGATCAAGACAGCGGCAATAAGTTTGCCTAAGGGAGTAGATACATGCTGGTGAGAGCCAGGGGTGGTAGATGTAGAATGGCTGGAGCCTAAGGAACATCAGAGGAGCTTGGGGGAGTGGAAAGAACACTCATTACTTCTCTGCTGCTACATGTTACACAAAATACTTCTCGGAGCTTCATCTATAAAATTCACCTCAAAGTGATTCTCTAAAGATTCAATATGTGGACAAAAAGGGGTCACGTGCTAAATCTAACTCGAGGAAGGCCTGCATGGCGGCCTTACAAACTCAGAGACCTAAAGTAACCACATAGGATGCTCTAAAATTAAAACTTTTTAACTAAAAGCTGTTCATAGGAGGTAGTCATGTCCTAGGGCAGTATTTTTTCCTAGCAAAGGTCAGTCTTTACCTTAACTGAGCCTGTCTGTTGTTATCTTAGGGTAACATACCTGATAAACATGCCTTTACAGAGACCACAAATGCCCTCATTGTTATTTTTACCCTGTTAATTGTTGACTATTAACTATCCTGTACCCACTTCCCTAATCTATCACCAATGGATTTCATGTAACCCACTTACCCTTCCTCTTTTTATTGTAATATGTAAAACTAGAGGCCCGGTGCACAAAATTATTCGTGCTCGGGTAGGGCCCCTAGGCCTGGCTGGTGATCAGGGCCGATCAGGTTCCCCGCCTCCCTACCTTCCCGCCTCCTTCCCTCGCTCCCTCAGAGCCCCACCATCACCACCACCACCACTACTGGTCACCCGCCATGTTCTGCACCACCCCCTGGTGGTCAGCACACATCATAGGAAGCAATCAAACTCTCGGTCTCATGGTCGAACTCCCAAGAGGACACTTTGCATATTAGCCCTTTATATATAGACTAGAGGCCCAGTGCACAAAATTTGTGCACTCGGAAAGGGGAGGTCCCTCAGCCCTTCCAGTGCCCTCTCACTGTCAGGAAGCCCTTGGGGAATGTCTAACTGCCCCGGAGGTGGGAGAGGCTCCTGCCACTGCCAGCTGCGCTTGCCAGCCGTGAGCCCAGCTCAAAGCTTCTGGCTGAGTGGCGCTCCTCCTGCGGGAGCACACTGACCATCAGGGGGCAGGCAGCTCCTGCATTGAGCATCTGCCCCCTGGTGATCAGTGCACATCACAGCGACCAATTTTTCAGCTGTTCAATTTGCAATTAGCCTTTTATTATATAGGAAGGAAACTGTCATTTCCCAGAACATTTTCTCAATCCAGTGAGATTTTGCTTCCTGGCAGCTGTCATCAGTTTGGCTCAAATAAACTCATAAAAATTCTTACAGGTGTGGATGGTTCTTACATTGACAAATACAATAATAATAGAAAGAGGGAGAGTCAAAATGGCTACTGTTATTCTTACGCATTTGAAATTTTGATGTGATCGATGGTTTCTGAGAAGGGTAATGTAACAGGCAAGAATAGCTTTTGGATTTGGAGTGATCCCTTTTTTTGCATTTAATGGAATACTGCTATTGAAAACCTACTTTCCCCAATCCTCATGAATTCAACCTCTGTCAGAAGCAAGACTTGATTCTAAGAAGCACCTAGAAAGCCATTTCGGAGTCCTTTTCCTTCTGTAAGACTTACATTATGTTTCTCAAACAAAGAACCATTCTGCTTGAGGTAAAGAAGACTCCTCCGGGAGGGAGAATTGATCAAGGCACGGATGCTCTGCCTGACCCTTATCAGCACGGGAGGGTCCCAGCCTGCAACAGTGCATGAAGATTTCAACCAAATTGCCTACAGCTTCTCAAAAAGATTTGCCCTAGAGAATTCACTCATTTCTGAAGTGACTCCAAGCCCCAAAGAGAGCCATTCTCCAGGAAGAGGTGTGGCGGTTGTGAGCAGGGTCATTTGTAGAATTACCTGCAAAGGTGCTTCGGGAGTTTCACCTTACAAGTCTGGAACAATTCAGAGAATCTTAGAGTTAGCAAGAATCTTGTAGGCTGCCTGATCTAACCCCAACTGTAACTCTACTCATCTGTGTTCTCCCAGCCCTAACATGGGGCTTCTTTACACAGATCTGGATTTGGGGAAGTAATTTCTAGGAAATGTCCACAGGACTCTTGGATATAAATACAATAGTACCAGGAGCCACTAAATGACAGTCAAAATGCCTTCAATGTCTCTAACCATCTTATTCTATTACTAGAGTACTGGTGCACAAAATTTCATGCACTGGGTGGTAGGGGTCCCTTAGCCTGGCCTGCACCCTCTCACAGTCCGGGATCCCTCAGGGGATGTCCGCCTGCTGGCTTAGGGGAGTAGGCCTACGCCAGCAGTAGGACATCCCTCTCGCCATCCAGTACCCCTCACTTCTTACCGCCCGCCTGCAGTGGAGGTGGGGGAGTCTTCTGGCTGAGCATTGCTCCCCCTGTAGGAGCGCACAGACCAACAGGGGGCAGCTCCTTCATTGAGCGTCTGCCCCTAGTGGTCAGTGCACATCATAGTGACTGGTCGTTCCATCATCTGGTCGATTTGCATATTAGCCTTTTATTATATGGGATTATTTTTGAATGTTCACATTTATATTAATGTTTTCTTATAATATGCACACAACCTGCCAGCACCATTCCAAGCTGCTTAGCCTCCTGAATAGTCCCTGGCTATTCTCCCCATCTCACGCTCCACTGGGCCCCCTGCAAAGGCCACAAAACGAACTCACCTTCCAAACACAAACCCAATGGAGGCTGAGGACACTGGCCACAGAGATGACCTCCCCTCCATCCCTCTCCAGTTGCCAAACGAAGACAGGTCTGGTGAAGTTTAACACCAGACCAGCTAGACCTGAACGAGGCTGCCCCGGACCTTCAGCCCCATTTCCCCAGCTGGCAGCACTGTCCAGCCACGGGGCATTGCAAGTGGACATTTGTTGACTTTGGATTCGAAATGGAAGGCCACCAGCTGGAGAAGGACGGAGGACCCCAGCCTGCAGCGAAGCCCAAAGACCTGAGAGGGGCTACGAAACGAAACTGCTGGCCTCCGGGCTTTACAGTCAGATGTGCGATGGATGGTGCTTCTGTCTCAAAGCGAAGCCAGCCTGGGTGCTGAAGTTCAAGTTGGACACAGACCTCATGCTCTCATTCGGTCTTATCGCTGGGAAAATGCCCCAAAGTATGAATTGGCAATAATAGTCACAGGATGTAAAATACAGTACAAGCTCAGGGAATATCATCAATAATATTGTAATAACTACTTATGGTGTCAGGTGGGCGCAAGACTCGGTGGGGGGGATCACTTTGTAAGTTATATACTAATAAAATTCTAACCACTATGCTGTACACCTGAAATTAATATAATGTTGAGTGGCAACAGTAACTGAAATTTTTTTTTTTTAATTTTTAAAAATCCCTGAAAATATTCAGTGGAATCTGCTTTAAGATTCCCAGTCAGCACAAGCTAATAAGATGAAACAAAGTCATCGCTTCCTTGTCAGTTAAGTCTTATCCTTGCAAAGTCTCAGGATTTCCCATGACATTAGGACAAGGCTTATGTAACATTTGATCCAGGTGATGTAGTCACTGTTAGAAGCAGAGAAGGGCGAAAACTCACTGGTTATCTCTGCCTAAACGCCCCAAAGCAGCCACTCTTAGCACAACAGAATCATGTTTTCCTTTTTTTTTTCAGGGTGGGTGGCTCTCCAAATGAGACATGAGGAGAGGGGCCCGGAGAGGAGATGGTACCATAGAGGCTCCCGAGGCCTCTGCAGCTAAAGCCTTCCTCCCGAGTTTCCCCACGAAGAAGCAATGTCAGAACCCAACCTTCCTGTAAACTGTGGGACCTAAAGGGCACAGAGAACTAGCTGGAAGGCCTGGCTGCAACTCTCCCGGCAGAATGAGCGGCCGACTACATTGGTCACTGGCAGTTCTCTTCTGCCCCCCAGTGCCCTGGGTGGCCCGCAGTCCCCACTCTGTCCCAGACTCCAGTCCTTCCTCCCATCCAGGTTCTTGTCTTGTTCCCTCAGGGCAAAACACTGGTTTTCTAAGGTAACACCTAGCTGATTTATAGAATCTAATCAGAGAGAGTTCGTGAGTATTATCAGATTAATGTGCCATTACTCCTGGAAAATACAATTTGCGTTCCAGGGACACATAGCCTTAAACTGAAAGAGTGGGAATTTCCATGACCCTGATAGGCTAGGAAGGGAGGCAATTTTACAAGGGTTGGGAATGTCAAGATCGAATTTTAAAGTGTAAAACAGCCTTCTTATTCCTACAGCTGGGAAGGTTTTGAGTTTCATTGTTTAAAAGCCACCAACCCAATTAAACTTTCTTCTAACTTTTCCTCCACCTGCTCAGCCCTGATGAGCTCAGAGGCCTCGGGCCCGCCTTTGACCTCAGGTATTAACAATAGTCAGTAATGCCAGAGCTGTGCTTCGTGGAAATGTTTGTGTTTCTTAAAAAAAAATACTACCTCCCCAATTATTTTAAAATATCATGCCTTATATTTAATTATTTTTATTTTGTTCTGTTGTTGGTAAACCTAACAACTAAATTACTTCAGGGCTATGCAATAACTCTTAGAAAGAAGAGCTACCATTTGTGTATATATTGTATTTGTCTATATAATATATGTCCTAATCCAATTACATACATTGTCTCACTCCACATAACCCTATGAACTAGATGCTATTATCCATATTTTTCAAATGAGAAAACTGAGGTGCTAAGAAGTTACGTAAATTAGCCAAGATTACGTAGTTGAAAGCATTGGAGGAAGAATCCAAACTCCATTCTCTGAGTCCAGAGCTTGCCTTCTTAATCACTGCTGTCTCCTACCAGACATGGGAGGGAGAGGTAAGGGAGAAGCAACAACATATCTACTGTTGAGCTTTTCCAGTGCTGCCTCAGTAACTCTCAAAGTGTGGTTCCGGACCAGCAGCACCAGCATCCCTCAGGGAACTTGCTAAAAATTGCAAAGCTTTGGGACCCACTCCAGACTTAAAGAATCAGAAACTCGGGGCCCAGGGCCCAGCGATTTTTTTTACATGTTTTTATTGATTTAGAGCAGTGGTTCTCAGCCTTGGCTGCACATTAGAATCACCTGGGAATCTTTTTAAAATCCTGATTTCTGGGCCTCATCCTCTGGAAATTCTGTTTTTTTGTTACTAATGTTGTGGCCCCACCTCATAACAAAGAAACAGAATTTCTGGAGGATGAGGCCCAGAAATCAGGATTTTAAAAAGATTCCCAGGTGATTCTAATGTGCAGCCAAGGTTGAGAACCACCGATTTAGAGGAAGAGGGACAGAGAGATAGAAACGTCCATGAGAGAGAAACATCATCTACCAGCTGCCCTGATGAGGAATCGAACAGGTGACATCTGGGTTCCTGGGTCAATGCTCAACCACTGAGCCACACCGGCCCGGCAGAGGCCCAGCAATTTGTTTGAACAAGCCCTCTGTGTGATTCTGACGCATGCTCACGTTTGAGAACCACTGGACTAAGCCATCAATGTATACTCTTAAAGTTTGGGAAATGAGTCAGCAGTAACTCCTTTTTAACATCCATTCCTTGAATAATTCCTTTTCTGTTATAAACGTCCATGTAATCTTATTGTAACTCTAGAGCAGTGGTTCTCAACCTGTGGGTCGTGACCCCTTTGGGGGTCGAATGACCCTTTCACAGGGGTTGCCTAAGACCATTGGAAAACACATATATAATTACATACTGTTTTTGTGATTAATCACTATGCTTTAATTATGTTCAATTTGTAACAATGAAATTGGGGGTCACCACAACATGAGGAACTGTATTAAAAGGTCGCTGCATTAGGAAGGTTGAGAACCACTGCTCTATAGAGATTTGAACAAATAAACATTATTAGCACATGTGTGACAGGTGTGAAACATTGTGAATGGTAATAGGTAATGCAAAAAAAAAAAACAGTTTCTAAAAATCCTGTAAGGCAGTCTAGTAAGACTAAGTTTAAAAGCACCATACCAAATATTGTTGAGTTTTAAAAAGGGCAAAGTGCCGTTATCTACATTGGCTATAGCTGATCAGCTGCCATTAAAGTGCTCTCTACTTGTGCAAAATTGCCTGGAACAGCCTGAAAAGCACCTGCAGGGCGCATTTGACTAGCTCCTAAACACCTTGCCTCGTCCTTTCTCTTCCTTCTGTCCTTCTTTCTTAAACCACAACCAGACTGAGAGGCCGCTTTGGCTGGGAAAAGCCCACCAGCCTGAGCCTTGCCATACCCTCCAGCGGGAGCCCTGTGGCCGGAGGCAGGCGCTCCCCGCACCTGCGCTGGATCACTCGGGGCTCAGGCGAGGCACGTTGCGGGAAGCAGGTTCTACACTCACGTTCTCAAGCCCCTTGTGTCTATTTTCTCAGAGCTTGTTCAATATTAGCCCATGTATGCTCTGAAGAGAGGAACACAGAAATTCACGGTCATCACTCTACCTTCATCTGAAAAAGAAAAACGCTTTGAGTTGGTTCTCAAACTGGGCCAGAGGTCAGAAGTGGAGGGGAGACGTCCACACTGGGGCTGAGTCCATGACCTCGACCTGCTCAGGTCAGGGTTAAGCTCTGCAGGGGGAGGGGCGGGGGGCTGTCCTGGAAAACAAAGTCTGGACTCTGTAGTCACACCAGCCAGCGATGAAACTGGAGCCAGGAACTTGTAGCTCCTCGGTAGTGGTGACGACCTGTGTGACTTTGCGCAACACACTCACTTTCTTGAACCCTGATTTCCTGAACTGCTTTGGAAACGAGGTGAGGGGGTAGGAGCAGGAATAATATCCACCAGACAAGAATGAAGAGAAATACGGCCTCGAGGCTTAACCGCACCAGGCCTACTTCAGGAGAGGCTAAATTAATGTTGGCTCCCCTCCTCTTCCTCTCCAGGCACTGATGTGGATTTTCATCTGACCTGGTGAGGGCATTCACCTCAAAGAGCAGCCACCAGGGGTTACATCACAGAGCTTTGAAACAGGGGTTCAGGGCCCTGCTAACAGGTCTCACCAGCATATTCCAGGGATCCTGGTCTAGGCATGTGTGCTTTCTAAATCTTAAAACACAGAACAAGGCTTCACGTCCTCAAGAAGAGAAAAGCTATAATCCGGGTCAGATCCCAGGCCCTGCCCTAAAACCTCTGTGGAATGCTGAACACACTTCCTCCCCCACAGATCCCCCTTAAACACACCCCAAAAACCGACAACGGCAGTGCTCAGTTAATCCCTAAGTCTCCACGGGAATGGCACTTGGGGAATTTGTAGCTCCTAAGTAGTAGTGACTACCTGTGTGACTTTGGGCAACTACAAGGAAGAGAAGTGCCTCACTCCGTGTGTGGGTTTAAATTTAAAACCGCTCCCAGAGCCGTTTTTTATTTTTCCCAAAAGAAGAGAGCCCTCTACTGGCCAGTCAACACTCTCCTGGGAAAGGGCCTGATGCGGGCTGGTGGGCATTAGCCGGAGCTCAGGAACCTTTTCCTGGTTTTCAGCAGATGTGCAAGTCATTACCAATTGACTGAGGTCTCAGCCAAGGGAGTTACAGAATTCACATGGGTGTGGATTAATGAAGGTTGATTGTTCAAAACTCAAATCCCAATCACTCTCTCACCTGTCCTGATTACAATTTACTATACAGTATATAGCAAACAGAGGGGATGAAGAGAGGGTACAAGATCCTCCAGCCCTCTCTGCCATAGCACGTGGATAATCTCCTAGAAGTGTTTCCTGCAGAGGGCTCTAAAGACATCACATCAGAGATTCCGGAAGAGGTTGCAAACAACCTACTTACCCATTTAGAGCAGTTGAGAAAATAAATTATTGTACATCCAAAAAAATGGAATGCTATGCAGCTCTTCTTAAAAGTGAGGAAGCTCTTTCTATAGCTATGTGGAAAGATCTCCATATCTCTAAGTTTAAAGATAAAAAGTACAGAAGCCATATATATCATTTGCATAAAAAAGAGGATATGTATTTGCTTCTAAATGCATAAAGTAAAATAATTCTAGCTGTTTGCACAAGAAACTAATAACAGTGTTTACATGTTAATAGGAGTGTAGGGACTATAGGAATGGTGAACAGAGGTGAATACAAATTCCCCCTTTGTTATATAGAATGTCCCCAAAAAATGTATACACATACATTGTCTGACAGCTCAATTGATGTTTCTTTCTTTTCAGATATAACCCACTGGAATTAATAATTATGCAAAGTGTGCATAAATTTTGGGGGACACCATGTATATTTTGACCTTTGATGTGAATGTTTTAATTAATCAAAATATTAAGTAGTTTTTCAAATGACAGCCTGAATGGGCATGACACTTTCCTTTACTCAACATTTAATAGTTGTTACATTAGTAACAACTACTGTGTTCCAGGCACTGTGTTAAATGCCCTACCTGTATTACCTCATTTATTTAACACG
>NW_006289813.1:788370-792242 GCF_000327345.1 Myotis davidii | reverse complement strand
AGCACAGGACCTCCTCCCTGTGCATAAGCCCTTCCCAGGTAAAATATAGGAACCCACATTTCTATCCCATCCAACCCATTTACACTCCTAAACATGCTCCATGCTGGCGGAGTCCGTCTTTCATTCAGTCCCCTTAGCAGCGAAGATCTTCTCTTCCTCAGGACCTTAAGAAGGAAAGATTGTTTTTCCATTCTACTTATGCTTCCAGCTTCTCTGCTTGCACAGCGAGGGAAGAATCTTGTGCAGTTTTAATTTTGACACGGAAGAGATGCTACCCTCCATCTTCCTAACATGCCTCCTCTGAGCACAGGCAGAAGCACATTTCCTCACCAGCCCTGGAGGACACAGAATGACTGTGAGTCCCACAGTGTGTGCTGCCAACAAGCCATTTAGTGTCCCTGGAGCACTGACCTGCTAATGTTCTAGAGGCAAAACCATTTCAAAGGAGGAATGAGATGCAGCACTTGACATGTACTCTGATAGTCCCTTTTCGGGCTTGTTCCCACTTTAGAACATAGCAAGTCTTGAACCTTTTACCGCTGCCCCAAACTCCTGCTTGTTCTGACATATCAACTACTAGAGGGCAAGATACTTTCTATGTGGAACACTATCTTATTATACAGTGGCTGTAAAGTGACATCAAATCCCAGGCACTCTTCTGAAATGTTTCCATATATAATCATTAATAACATCAAAAAGCCCTTCACAGTCATTATTCTATTTCATCCTCTGTAACATTGTTAACCTTATTCCCATTTCGCAGATGTGAAAACTGAGCATGAAGAAAAAGTAACTGGTCCAAGTTCCTATCGTTAATAGTAACTAGCAGAGCTGATAGCTGAAGCCAGATCTATTTTATTATAAATCCATACCACACTTAACGGTCCTTGGGGCCCAACTGTTTCTCAGCGGTCCAAACTCTCAGCTCTTGCAAACCAAAACAAAGCGATCAACATATTTTAGTATTAACTCTCTGCACGGCATGTCTTTATGTGCTGCTGTTCATTCCATGCCCTTTGGATGTACTGTTGCCTTGTATTATTATCTTTCATGTGTACACTTGTATATTCTAAGTATTAATTGAGATGTTAACTCTGTCTTTTCCACCTTTGTTCTTCCATACTTAGAAGAATCACATTTCAGGTCATGTCGAGATGCTTGTTGATGGTGGCTTCCTACCTCTCTGGGTTTTTCAGATAATCTGCACAAATTAGGCCTTTCTGCCCATAGAGTTGTATGTACAGACATTTTTCTCACAGCATTCTTTATAAGATAAAAAAAATAAAAAACAAACAACAAAAATCCCACAAGGAAAAAGGGATCAAATCAACTCTGTGGTCAAATCTGCAGGAGGGAACTGTTAAAAATCATGTTTTCAGAGACTACTGAATAACATAAGAAAATGTTGGCCGAATATTATAATATACTTTGCATTTATAACAAAGGAAAAGAGTTTAGAGAACATATACAAAAATGTTGACTTTTATCTGTAAGAAGGGAGATGAAACTACAGAGAATTTTTATCTTCCCTTTCAGAACATTAACTCCTTTTCTGGTATTCCGTGTGGCTACTCATTTCACTCCTGTGAGCTTCATTTTTCTTTATCTATAAAATAGGAGCCATATTAATTTCTTCATAAGACTTTTGTAAATAATTAAAACTTTTCCAATAAGTGCTTTGTAAATAAATACCAATAGTGCCTGGTCAGTGTGGCTCAAATGTTTCTATCTCTCTCTCTCTCTCTCCCTTCCTCTCTCTCTCTCTCTAAAAAAAATAATAAAAACATTTTTAAATAAATAAATACCAATAGTATTAAATTATATGCTAAGTGATTATATGATCTTTATACAGTTTACATAAAGACTTGAGAGGAAATGATGCCCTGTCAACTAACAGTGAAAATTTTACTAAAATTTGTATCTTTTAAAACTCTACAATTACACCCTTTCTTTTAAAAACTAAGACTGTTTAACTTATATCCAGTGAATTACTATGAAATGATTCTACATGTAGAATACAAAAAAAGAAATCTATTAGTATATCAATAACCTACTAGTCCAGTTTTTGTTTTGTTTTTATTGAAATGGGGGCTAGATTTAGCAAGATAATAACCACAGGACTCTTCTTGCTTTGCTGTTCACACAGTCAGTGTGGCCCGTAAGGGCAGGCATGACAAGGGGCTCCTCCCCAACCTGGTGAGGCACCACACAGGCCCCAGACAGAGCAGGGGCAGCCACAGTTGAGAAGTCAGCCAGGCTTCTCAATGGGGGGAACACCTCCAGGATCAAAATGCCACACAGAACAGCTCTACCACAGGCACCAGGGCTACCACAAGCAGTTTCCATTTCTGGAACCCCTACCTCAGAGCCTGGTCCTGCCCGAGCTCCCAGGCTGACGTTCCCTCTCCTCCCTCAGCCGTCCTCCATCACATTCAGCTGTCAGTGTGACAGCCAAAGCACTGGTGAGAGTCGGTCCCGAGGGGAGCTCCACACACATGCATTTAGCACTCTTTCTGTGCCCAGCATCAGACAACTCCACACTTTAAACCCAAGTAATTTTTACAACAGCTTTCCCTTCTCTCCATTTCATCTCCTTTCCACACAACCCAGTCATCTTTAACCTCATTGGTAAGTGACCAATATTCCCATATCCCACCAAACATTTATGGTTTAAGCTCTACAAAGCAGGAAGAAAAGAATCCATCTCAATCACCTAGTGACACCTCAGCCACCCAGAATCCTTTGGAAAAAGCCAAATTTCCTAGATGACTGCAAGTCCTACTCCTTTAAGCATCAACACTTTAAAGACACTCGTGGTTTTGAATGAAAATCATTCTCTGTTATAGTCTCTGCTCTCTACTTCCTTAAACAGATTACATTTTCTGATGACTTGTCCTCATGTACACTAGTAACGGCCTCCATGGGGACTGTTGTGTTGGGTGAGACTCTTTGCACGTAGATTTGTTAGCCCCGCACCGCTCTCTTCTGAGGAGTCAGTTTTTCTGTTCCTTTCCTTTAAGGAGCTCACTGTTTCTGCTTCCTTCCAGCCTTCCAACTCCTTTTTCTAATCCACTGCTAGTAATGAGCTGGGTGTTCAGAATCCAATGATTAAAATGTGTTGGTTTTGCCCAGCCAGCGTGGCTCAGTGGTTGAGTGTGGACCTATGAGCCAAGAGGTCACAGTTCAACTCCGGGTCAGGGCACATGCCTGGGTTGCAGGCCCAATCCAGTGTGGAGCGTATAGGAGGCAGCCGATCAGTGGTTCTCTCTCATCACTGATGTTTCTATCTCTCTCCCTCTCTCTTTCTCTCTGAAATCAATCAACATATATATACATACACACACACACACACACACACACACACACAAATATATATAACATCATTTACACTAGCACCCATAAAATACCAACTAGCACTAATTGGATATTTTAGTTAAAAATCCTATCTAATAAAAGACAAATAGGGTAATTAACCGTACCTCCGATACGCTTCCCATTGGCTAATCAGGGCGATATGCAAATTAACTGCCAACCAAGATGGCGGCCGGCAGCCATGCAGCTGAAGGGAACAGGAGGTTTGCTTGCTCCAGTGATGGAGGAAGCCAAGGTTGCCTGCCTGCCGCGGCCTGGCTCTGAGCCTGAAAGCAACAGCTCCGAAAGCAACTATGTTTCAATTATAGAAACAAAACAAACCCCAGATACCTGCTTTCAGCCAGCCGAGGTCTCAGAGCTGGAGGTGCAACAGTATTTCAATTATAGAAGCCAAACAAACCCCAGATACCTGCTTTCAGCAGCTGAGGCCCTCAGAGCTGGAGCTGGCTCTCAGCTCCAGTGACAGTTATAGGAGGTAAATCAATCCCAGAATAAAAAAC
>NW_006289813.1:767787-788254 GCF_000327345.1 Myotis davidii | reverse complement strand
CACACGGAGGAGCTCTGCTCAGCCACATGCCAGGCTGATGGCTGCCAGTTCAGCGGTGGTGGTGGGAGCCGCTCCTGCCTCCCCAGCAGCGCTAAGGATGTCCGACTGCAGTTTAGGCCTGCTCCCTGCTGGCAAGTGGACATTCCCCGAGGGCTGCCAGGCTGCCAGAGGGATGTCTGACTGACATCTTAGGCCCAATCCCCCAGGGAGCAGGCCTAAGCCAGCAAGTGGTCATCCCCCAAGGGGTCCCAGACTGAGAGAGGGCACAGGCCAGGCTGAGGGACCCCTTCCCGCCCCCACCCCCCAAATGCACAAATTTTTGTGCACCAGGCCTCTAGTACATAAATAAATAAAATGTGTTGGTTTCAGTGTATAGGAAGAGTAGAATCTGAAGGCCTCTGCCATGAGTAAAATGACCCCACCTCAGCTCATCAATGTGATGCCACCTATTTTGGCTGCTCTGAGTCTTATCAACCTACTTCCTGGTTCTTACTATGTTCTTGGGAGATGATTCAAAACATATATTTTAGGAAGCTGAATCTTTCACTGCATCTCAATTCATACCTGGGAACTATACTTAAAATACAGACTTCCCAATGACCCCTTGAGGAACAAGTCGGTGACTTTAAAGGACCACACCTATGTAACAAAATCTGAAATTTTAAAATTAAAACAACAAAAAAAGAAAACAGAGAGCAAGAGTAAGGTTGTTTTTTTGTTTTGTTTTTTATTTTTTCCTATCTGACTGATTGCTCCAAATTTTCAAATATTCACCTCCTCAATTCAAACCTGTCCCATAACTTCAGAGGGTAAAAAAAGACCACCAAAGTGCATGATGGAAAATTGGAAAAGTTCATTTAAAGATAATGTAATAAAGGGAGATAAAGATGATTCCAGACATAAGAGTGGACATAATGTATTCTGGACTCATTCAATCAAAAAAATAAAATTCTATTTTGTTTCAGGGCTAAAGTAAATAAGAAGGCAAGACTTGTTGCTATAAAACATACCTCCAAGTTTTCAGGATTTATGAAACCCTTCTTTAGGGGCACAAAGTTGTATTTCCCAGGTGTCTCCTCAAACTCTTCAGAGCTATTTGTTCTCATTCATCTTAACAAAAATCCTAGTGCAAACTCTGGCACTTTGTTCATTTAATAACATTTACCCAGGTCTTACTACATGCCTGCCACTTTCCAGGGTAGGCATGTTGTAGCCCTTCCCTTAGCTTTCAATCTCCTTCTGATTGTTGTGAGAATTCTTCCTAACTGTTAGCTCACCAACTGGCCCCAATACACAGAGGGCAAAGGGAGACCAAAGAAAGAGGCAGGTCACTCCAGATTGTAGCTGGCAGCTTAATAAGCAAAGGGATTTACTTATAAGGCTTGTTTTCTTGGGTGGCCACAAAACAAGTAGACCCTGGCATCATCCCTCCAGAATCTTAAAAATGTATATTAAGGCCTTAACTGGGTTCAGTCACATATACCGTCCAGATGGTCTCAACACCACCTTACTCTCTCAAGGCTGTGTCCTTGAAATCGGCACTCAGTATGGGAACAGTGGGCAGAACGTACATTCCAAGGACAAGGGAAGGAGTGAGGCGCCTCCGATTGCTCGGTTCAGCTCACAGGTCAATCGGCAGTTATGTTTCCTCAGTTACCGCCTCCAACACTAACAGATAAACAAAATTATATATACAAGCTTGTTCAATTCAGTATTCTTTAAAATAGCAAAACGTTGGAAAGAATCTAAATGGTCTAAAACAGGTAATTGATACAATAGAATATGATGTGAATTCCATAGTTATTGACCCAGGAATATATTTACCTTGCATTAATAAATGAGAAATATATATTATAGAGTGATAACTACAGCATAATCACTTTCATAGTAGTTTATTATTTATAAACATATGGATGGATTTGGGGCCTGGAAATCATACACCAAAATAGGTGACAGAATTGTGAATGCCTTTTGTTTTCGCTTATCTGTATTTTCTAATGTTTTTCTAAATGATTAGGGATATGTGAAATCAGCCAAAAAGTTTGTGAAATAATTCTCTCTTATCAAAAGGCAATTCCATTGTCTTGTCAGTCACCGAAAACCTTACTAAAGTTTGAGAGAGCCTCTTCCTAAAATAAGTGTATTAAATCCAAGAGACAGAGGTCCCAATACCCTTTTACCACCATGCTAAACTGCCATAGAAAATGTGGTTGAAGAGGAATGTTATCCAGATTAAAACAACATTTGCTTTTTGGAGTACAATAGCAAATGTTACCAGAGAACAGATTATGAACACATCAATGGTACCCTGAGTGATTCCACCATTAACTTCCAGCTGCAGAACAGTGGGACCTCAAAACCCCAGGATCTCCCAGAGAAGATGGTCTAAATAAAAAGGACCTACATAATTCAGAAACCTCAAAATGCTAAGCTAGAAACTAAAACACAGATAACTGACTGATACATATCAGCTGGATAGTCCTATATTATATCGTATAAATATTGAGTCTTATATAAGAAAAGCACTTACAAAGATACTAGAGGCCCAGTGCACAAAATTCATGCATTGGGTGGGGATCCCCTCAGCCCAGCCTGCACCCTGTCCAATCTGGGACTCCTTGGGGGATGTCCCTCTCACAATCCTGGACCACTGGCTCCTAATCGCTCACCTGCTTGCCTGCCTGGTCACCCCTAACTGTCCCCCCTCACCAACCTGATCGCCCCTCACTGTCTCTGCGTACAGGCCTGATTACCCCTAACTGCTCCCCCTGCTGGCCTGGTTGCCCCCGAATGCCCCCCCACTCCCCCCCGCCGCCAGCCTGGTTGCCTTCACGGCTCCCCCGCTGGCCTGGTCACCCCATGCAGCCTGCTTGTTCAGTCGTTTGGTCATCCCTCACTAACCCCCTTGCCAGCCTGGTTGTAGGGAGCCATCTTTGTGAGGGCATGAGGGTTAATTTGCATATTACCTCTTTATTATATAGGATTAGAGTAGTCGTTGGTAAATGAAATAATAAATACTGACTTCTAATCAAAATGCTGCAATGAGTTCATGCTCTGATTACCACCGTTATGCTGCAATTATATAGTAACATGTGGTAAGATATAAAAATAGAAAAAGGCTCCAGATTCAAAAACAAGATATATATCTCCATGGAACAAACAAGCAAAACTGAGAGGCAAGCTGAAGCTATAGCTGGCCAGGAGCTCAGCTCTTCAGGAGTTAGAGTTTTTAAAGCTCCACAGATGATGGGGAATAAGGCTCACTACTTAAGAAAGTAGACTGAACAAAACACAGTGAACTTCTGTCTAGAACTATAGCAATGTTTCTTGATTTTTTTCTATTATTATCCCCCAAGGAGAAATTTTTATTTGAATTTTTCCTAAAGAGATAAGTTAAATTCTAAGGAATAAGATTTTTAGGGATAGGGTTTAGCTTGGAAGGGGCACTATAATATCTAAGATTTTCATCCTCCAAGAATCACTCTTTTACCTCAATGGGGGCAATATTGCCGCTGTTTAAAATACATGAGCCATAGTTTTAAACCTCACAGTGCTGCCAATAACTGAGCCAAACTGCTCCCTGGCCATTTGACTGGACCTTGGGTACTCCGCCATTACTATGGGGCAGGAACCCCCACCAGCAATTTAAGCCTGATTACAGATTGGGGATCTGAAGAACAGTCATGGGGCAGGAGACTGTGAAACTGCAGGACAAAGAGACAGATGCTGAGAGACAGGAGAAAGAAAGAGAAACAAAAAACAAAAAAGCCCCATCTAAAATTAGTGGAGAACCAATATTCCAAAAACAATAATTGGTTGCTAAGACAGAAAAACCTGCAAAATTAACCATCATGCATTCAGTCTGGAAAATTAACTTTATAGAAAAGCTTCACAAAGACTTTAAATTATAAACATTGAGCATTTGCAAAGAGGGAAAGGAAGAAAGATAAACAATTCAGCATAACCTCTACTTTAAAGAAATACATTTTCAACAAAAACAAGTAAAAACGGAAACAAGAATAGGTGAATATTTAAAAGAAACAATTCAAAATTTAAAAAGGAAATATATAGTGATTGAATTTTAAAAACACAATAAGCAGCCCAGCCAGTGTTCTCAGTGGTTAGAGTATCGGCCTGAATACTTGGTCTTGGATTCAATCCCCAGTCAAGGGCATGCACTGGGTTGCAGGTTCAATCTCTGGCCCCAGTCCGGTGTATGCAGGAGGTAACCAATCAATGTTTCTCTCTCACATCAATGTTTCTCTCCCCCGCCCCCCAAATTCCTCCCTTCCACTCTCTGAAATCAATGGGAAAATTATCCTCAGGTGAGAATAAAAAAACAAATATACAATAAACAAAACTGAATTATTCTCCTCTCTAGACAGAGACAGATAAGTAGGTAGATAGATGATTGATAGATAGGTAAGTAGGTAGGTAGGTAGGTAGGTAGATAGGTAGATAGATAGATTTAAATGAAACATGGAAGATAAATTCAGAGAGTCTAACATTTTCATGAATAGGAATTCCAGAAGAATAAATTGAAATGAATAATGGGGAAGCAGTATTTGAAATAAATGTGTTGATAATTTTCTAGAATTAAACAAACAAAAAATCTGATGAATTATCAAATCAGTACAATCCAAATACTAAGCAGAGTAAATACAAATAAAACCAAACTTGGACACACTAAAGTGAAACTGTAGAAGTCAAGAGTAAAGAGAAAGTCTTGAAACCTCTGAGGAAGATAAGACAAGTAATTTAAAATGGAGTGACAGTTGTACTGACAGCAGATTTCTTGTTAGCAAACTTAGACATTTGAAGTTAATGAAATATCTTTTTCTTTTTTCATTTATTTCAGAAAGAAAGAGAGAGGAAGAGAGAGATAGAAACACATGATGAAAGAGAATCATTGATTGGCTGCCTCCTGCATGCCCCTCACTGGGAATCGGCCTGGAATCGAACCATGACCTCCTGTTCACAGGTCAACGTTCAACCACAGAGCTACACCAGCTGGGTTAATGAAATATCTTAAAAGTGCAGAGAGGTGGTCATCTAAAGTGTTAATATAAAGGAGAACATGGGTGAGAGGTACATGAAAACTGTATTTTCTCTGCAAATTTTTTGTAAGTCAAAAATAATTTCCCAAAAATAGTTTAATTTTTTTATTGATTTTAAAGTAAGAGAAAAATGAGAGAGGGAGAAAAGGAGGGAAGGAAGGAGTGAGGGAGGGAGGGAGGGAGGGAAAGGGATTTTTGTTTTTCCACTTATTTATGCATTCATTAGTTGATTCTTATACATACCCTGACAGGAGACTGAACCCATAACCTTGGCGTATCAGAATGATACTTCAGGGTCTAGAAATTTATTTTTTCTTTTTTAAGTACAGAGAAAAGGGGGAGGGGGGGCGGTTAAGCTAGAATTTACAGCCAGCCAATCCATCTGCCAAAGGCATTAAAATAATTATTAAAGGTTATACATCAGCAAGAGGTACATTAAGCACAAGAAAAGTTATAGGATTACAAAGAAAAAAATAAGCTTAGACATTGATCCATTTAATTTTTCTTCCTTCCTTTCTTCCCTCCTTCCTTCATGAATAGTTCAGTCCAAAATCTATTAGGTGGGCCCAAGCAAGGTAGGTATTAGGGGGCCATGGGGAAGGAAGTGACAGCTGCTAGGCATGGGATGTTGAAGCTTAAGGAAAATGAGATCATCTGCGCAGCCTAATATGGGTTGTCCAAGCTGAAGAAGGTAAGAGGATGTCCACACAGGAGACAGGCGGTAGCCCAGCACAAAGGGCCAAAGCCCAAGTGTCGAGGGAAGAGAAGATCTGGGGTAGAGTAGTGGGGGACAGAGTGGCAGTGGAGAGAGACTAGTTATAAGTAAATATACTGAGAATAATAAAAGCCAGGTTTTTCACTGTCAGAAAAAAGAGTTGCATGTAAGAGGAGAAAACTAGGGTAAACTCTATGATGGTTTGGAATTGGATGTATTGATGTTAAGTCGTGGTTTTCAGTGTGTGTGTAGGTATATGTGTACATAGCACTGTCCAATGAGAGGGTCTCTGAGCATCAACACCCTAAAAGCAATGAGCACACATAGTGCCAAATCTTGTTTTCTGAATACCATTCTTCACTAAAAGGAACCAGGACTTCTTGGAGAAATGGCTACTCCCAGGGCTTGTGCATAAAGCCTTCATAAAATACTGTGTTAGTCTAGAAATTAAGTGATCGTGTTCATGGAAATGTAAATTGGTAGAGCTACTAATAAGAGGTTCCTCAAAGAGTTAAAAATACAACTACCATATGATCCAGCAATTCCACTTCTGGGTATATATCCAAAGGAAATGAAATCACAATCTCAAAGAGAGATTTATATTCCCATGTTCATTGCAACACCATTCACAAGACATAGAAACAACCTAAATGTCCACTGACAGGTGAATGGATAAAGAAACTATAAAATGAAAGCTATTCAGCCATGGAAAAGAAGAAAATCCTGTTATTTGAGACCACACGGATAAGCCTTGAGGACATTATGCTAAATGAAATAAGCCAGACAGAGAAAGATAAATAGTATGGTCTCACTTATATGTGGAATCTTAAAAAATCCAGAAACAGAGAAGAATGGTGTTTGCCAGGGGCCAGGGGGTAAAGGAAATGAGCAAATATATAGATCAAAGGGTACAAACTTTCAGTAAAAGAAGAAAAAGTTCTGATTATCTAATTGCAATATGATGCCTATAGTTAATAGCACTGTATTGTATACTTGAAATTCGCTAAGAGAGTAAATCTTGTGTTCTCACCAAAAAAAAGAAAAGGTAACTATGTGAAGTGATAGATATCTTAATTAACTTGATTTGGGTAATCTCACAATGTATATATATATCAAATCATAACATTGTACACCTTAAATATATATTTTTATTTGTCAAAAAATAACAACCAAAATATGGTGCAAACTATCTGCAAAGTAATCTTAACCTTTGTCTATATATTTTACTTAAAAGCGTAAGTATAGTATTTTGGAAATAAGCACATCAATATAAATGAAAAACAGGCTTTCCATGTGAGGAAAAATAAATGCAAATATAAAACCAAAGAATTTGAATAAAACTCAATGCCTTAGAAAAGCACCTTAAAAATAATGGAAGGGGGAGGAAAACAGTCCCTTCAACAAATGGTGCTAAGAGAACTAGACATCTGCATGCAAAAAAAAATGATGTTGGACCCCCCCCCCCAACACCATACATTAAAAATTTTAACTGATAATGGATCAAAGACCTAACTATAAATGAAATATTATTCAACCATAAATAATGAAGTACTGATACATGCTACAACATAGATAAATCTTGAAGATATTACACTAAGCTAAAGAAGGCAGACATAAAAGACCTCATATTGTATGATTCCATTTATATGAAACTAGAGGCCCAATGCACAAAATTCGTGCAAGAGTAGGCCTTCCTTCCCCCAGCTGCCAGCACTGGCTTCCCTCCAGCATCTGGGACCCAGACTTCCCTCGCAGCCCCGGCTTCATCCGGAAGGTCTACTGGAAGGATGTCCAGTCTGATTAGCTTATTTTGCTTTTATTATTATAGATATCTAGAGGAGCTAAATCCATTGAGTCAGAAAGCAGATTTTTGATTGCCAGAGGCTAAAAGGGTGGGGGAATGGGGAACTAATGCTAAATGAACACAGGGTTTTCATTTGAGGTGATGAAAAATTTCTGGACCAAGATATTGGTGACAGTTGCACAATATCATGAATGTGCTTAATGCCACTGAGTGGCACACTTTAAAAATGATTACAATAGGCCGAAACCGGTTTTGCTCAGTGGATAGAGTGTCAGCCTGTGGACTGGGGGGTCCCAGGTTCGATTCCGGTCAAGGGCATGTACCTTGGTTGCGGGCACATCCCCAGTAGGAGATGTGCAGGAGGCAGCTGATCGATGTTTCTCTCTCATCGATGTTTCTTCCTCTCTATCTCTCTCCCTTCCTCTCTGTAAAAAATCAATAAAATATTTTAAAGAAATGATTACAATGGTAAATTTTATGTTTCATGTATTTTGCCATAATTAAAAAATTAAATGAGAAAAATAAAATGATGGAGGCATGTCAAAAGAAAACAGAAACCAGTTTGAAGCACTCCCCACTGGCCCATCTGGGGGAATTTGAACATCATAGTAAATGTAACAGAAATAGACTATAGACCATTGAAGGCCCAAAGACAGAATAGTAATAGAAATAGACTATAGACCATTGAATTAAAAAGAAATCCATATATGCAAACATATGTGTGTTTCTAAATATGAAAGAATAGGGAAAGAAAAAATTTTCCTTTCAATAAAATACCAACTCATCTTTGTAGAATGAATGATAGAATTAGAAAACAACCATTTGGTAACCATCATAGTAATAATGAATCTAGTCAAGAAACATCAAGGGATAATAGTTGGTAAAGTTTGATGAGAAGAGAAATACATACAGTCTCCAAGTACTTTCTCACAAAATGCTTATTAATTACAAAAGGAAAGTAAATAACTTTATAGTGGAAAAAACTGATAGACATACCCCCTTTATCAAACAATCAAAGTTAACATCACCAGTAATGGGACAAATCAAAAGCAGGTGCCACCTGACAGGAGGCAGTGAGAACACAGCATCTCTATCGTCAGGTATATGAACGTGGCCAAATAATACTTCTGTTCCTTTATCTGATAATATCTCATTTCCATTCCAGTGCTAAATTCCTACTCTCCTAATACTTATAGAACTAATCTAAATATATGTCATCTGTTCAGAACTTGACAAGGGGAGGTAGAAGCTCTTCTCTCCGTTTAAGTGGCTGATGTTCTTATATAAGTAAATCAGGCATAAAGTGCGCAAAATGACATATATAGCAAATCTTATGAACTTGATCTAATTTTATAGGGAGTCCTGGAAAAGTCAAAAATTGAGAGTTTTTAAAACAATAATATTCTTTCTTTTCAAGGACATACTTGAGTTCAAACTAGGGTAGAACAGTTATATGTAAATGAGTGCTTATATAAATAAGTGCTTGGAAGGGCTTTTCCCTTAAAACTGAACATGCCTCCTCCCACTTTGTGAGCACTATCCAGGAGCCTAGAAAAGTCTCTGAGGTATGAAGAAAGCTAGCAAGCCTTTCCGCCAGGGCACTCACACTTTCCAACTACTAAGAGCATCCTCAATACAGGACAGAAATCTCTAGTTGGACAGAAGTCACTGCTTTCAGAAGGGTCAGATTAATGTCATGTAGTTAAGCAGGAAAGAACGGTTCTGTAAAATAATGCAAGCCCTCACAGAGCAATTCAAATTATTGGCAACCTCATAAATAAATCAGTCTTATCAATATTCAACTGGCAGACCATCAAAAAGTCTAAACTGATCCTATTATACCATTTGGCTTTTGTTATCAGTTTTTATGCTAACAGAAACACATTAATTGGTTAATTAGACATCTTTATGGTTGGGAGAGCCAATTTGCTGTAATTATTTTACTAAATTTTTATATTATCCCTTCAATATACAGAACCAACCATATAAGTTCAAACTCTCAGAGTTATTAACAGTTCTGTTAAAGAATAAGTTACTAGCTCATGTTTCTTGTTTAATTATTCTTCCTTCCTACACTAAAAACATACACTAATTATAGTACCCTTCAATCAGTTGGGCCTGTTTCCTCTCTTTCATCACCTATGTCCAGTCAGTCAGAAAATACTGCCAACTCTTCCTTGTCAAATGTCTCAAGAATCCAATTCTCTCCTCCCGCAGCCAGGTCCTCATCACCCACACTTGGTTTAGCACAAAGACACAGTATCCACTATGGCTTTTCATGTCTGCCAAGGCCTACTAACCAATCTAATGTGGCAACTCTCTCTCCAGCTCTTATTATTGCAAATCCGACCCAAATTATTTCTACTCGAGAGGTGGGGGTTTTTGTTTTTGTTTTAAAATATATTTTTATTGATTTCAGAGAGAAAGGGAGGAGAGGTAGAAACATCAATGATGAGAATCACTGATTGGCTGCCTCCTGCACGCCCCCTGCTGGATATCGAGCCCAAAACCCAGGCATGTGCCCTGACTGGCAATGGAACTGTGACCTCCAGGTTCATAGCTTGACGCTCAACCACTGAGCCACACAAGCCAGGCTACTCAAGAGGTTTTTCAATTAGGTTCATGAGACGGGGCAAGCCCTGAGGTAAGACCACAGCTTCTCTTCAAGTTGCCATTAATCTGTTGCGTGTCACTACTTTGGTACACACAGTCCTAACTGTACTACTATCCAGCCCACATTCTTCCATATTCCATTCTTTTTTTTTAATATATTTTATTGATTTTTTTACAGAGAGGAAGGGAGAGGGATAGGAGTTAGAAACATCGATGAGAGAGAAACATCGATCAGCTGCCTCCTGCACACTCCCCACTGGGATGTGCCCGCAACCAAGGTACATGCCCTTGACTGGAATCGAACCAGGGACCCTTGAGTCCGCAGGCCGATGCTTTATCCACTGAGCCAAACCGGTCAGGGCTCCATTCTTTGTGTATAAATGAATCTATTACATTACTAACTAAAAGTTGAATAACCCATATCTTCAGCATTTCCCTCACTAATAACTCTGGGTCTCATTTGCTGGCACCCTCTCCTCTCCTGCTTTCTGAAAATAGAGTACTCTAGACTCAGACCTCAGCATTCTTATCCTTTCTATTTTCATTCCATCTCTAGGTAATCTCATCTAGTCCCATAATCTCTTTATACTGAAAACTCCTAAATTTATATCTTCAGCCTTGCTCTTTCCTAAGCTCCCACCTCAAATATCCAACTGTATACTCAGAATTTTTCCAGAGCAATCAGGTATAAGCTTGTCCAAAGGTTTACCCCATCTCAGTAAATGGTTATCACCATCCACCTAATTACTCAAGTCAAAAACTTTGAATTTACCCTCTATCCTTCCATTCACTTACCTCCCAGCAATATATCTTTGTGGCCTATATCCCAAATTCAATCTCTATTGCTGCCACTCTAGTCCAAGTTATTAACATTTCTCATCTGGATTATGCCATCGATTCCTTACTGGTGATGAGGTTCTGTCATTCATTCAGAATGACAGATTTTGCTGAAAAAGAAAAGAAAGTTAACTTAACATGATGTACATTCAATGAAACCATATTGTTGTTGGAAATGACTACCTTGTTTCTTCCTTTTCTCATTCTCTGTACTTTCTTCTTTCTATATGTATCTCCCTCCCTTTTTCTAACTCTTTTCCGTTTCTCTCCCTCCTCTTAATTTTCTCTTTCTCTATTTCTCTCCCTATTGTTTTACTAAACATAATGTAGTGGGAAGATACTAGGCCTTTAGAAGTAAAGGATTTATTCCTTTGGTCTGTCATGGTGAAGGTAGGTAATTATGATGAAGTAAATTTTTACTTCTGGTCCTCAGTTGTCTCATCTAGTAAATAAAGAGATTATACTGGATAGTCTCTGAGGTCCCTTAAAGTTCTAGAAATCTATTCAGGTTATTTATTGAGTTATTGAGTAAAGTGCTATGTTCCTTGTTCTTAAAAGTAGGTAAATTCAGTATTTTTTATTTCCCTGAGGGGGGGAAGCAAATTAGTTTGGTGTTGGTTTTTTACAAAGCCTTCCATTGATCCTTTTCTATCATGGGTCGGTGGCTCTCAATAGAAGAAAAATACCCCTCTCCTTTGGCATACTCTATATGGTCAATATCTCTGTAGTTATTTCTGTCTTTGGGCCTTCCTCGGGACAAGCAGATCCCAAGAAGAAGCCAATATGCCACTTAATATGAAGGCTATCATGTTCTAGGCACTTAATGTGTTCCAGGCTCTGTGCTGAACTTTTTTTTTTTTTCATTTAATCATCAAGACAAACCTACGTAAGGTAGGTATTACATTATCACTCCTCTTTCACAAAAGAGGAAACTAAGATGCAAAAAAGTTAAGAAATTTGCCTAAAGATGCACAGCCAATGCCTGGTTGGAGCCAAACTTTGGACCCATGTCTTACTCAAAGGATTACAAGGATTTTAAGAGCAGAGGCTAGTGATTTCTTATGGTACTGGTTGCAGCCATGTGGACACTCCGTAAATGCTCCTGACTGAGAAAGGCAAGCAATTTATACATGATGAAAAGCAACTTACACAGCTAGGACTTTTTGCTTAATGCAAATTCTGGTGATGCAAAGGTTAGGATGAAGGAGAGATTGTGCTAGGACTAGAGATATGGCCAGGCTTCCCATAAAGTCTAATTCCATGACCTCATTATCATTTGCAGAAAATAGAGCTATTGGTAACCCTAGAGAATTACTTTAGAAAATGGCTAAAAAAAAAAATTGTTTTAATTAAGACTCTAGGTATTTAAGTGAAATATCAGGTCAGCACATTTGTGGAAGAATTTTTCTTTTTTTAATGCTTCAATAGGTCTTCAGAAGTAGAATTTAATTTGCATGACCATTTCCTGAGCAACATCAGAACAGAATCAATTCTCAAGGTATCTTTTGTACAAGAGGAATTTATGAGTTTCCTGGCCAAGAGGACCAATTGGCAGAGTCTCTAAAATTCGGCCTCCCACCCCCATCTCTAAGAGAACTATGCCTGGATAGATAGAAAACCTTGGATGCCTTTCTGGGACACTGGTTTTGGTGCTGAGAAAGGCAAAATGTTGTAGCATTGTGTGATGCCATTCAAATATCTTCAACCCATCCTTGGGATTGATTGTCTGTATCTCCTTAAAACAAAGAGTTTAGAAGGACAGAAATACCAGACTATTCTTTAGGAAGTTCTTCACTTGAGGAACTGTAACACTGGTGAAGGAACAGCATGAGCACCATCCGGAGACAGACACAACAAGGTCATCAAGGTGGTGGGCAGGAACTCCCAATGGAGGGCAGCCAACACCCAAACAGCAATAGCAGAGCAGATGTTTGAGAGGTTGACAGTTTCCATAGCGAATAAGTGCATTAACCAGGACCACGCCAAAGAAAGGAAGAGCTTGGGAAGTGGAAGAGGGAGGAAAAGATTGAGGTCCTATTGATTCCACCTGGTAAGTTCTCAAGGTTAAAACTATGTGTGATCATCACCTTTACCTTGTTTTTTCAAACCTACCCCCTCAAATTGGAGTGACCTGGAAAAAAAGAATTAGAAACGTTGTCAAATAACAGTATTATATCTACAGACAAAATATTGATTCTGGATATTTCTTCCTTTTCTTATACTTCCTTGGTAGGAACATTTTTCTAGCCTATCTAAGAGATGGCAGCAATCGAGCCTGTTCCTGATTTATTTTATCTTGTCAACTGCAACACACAACAAAACCTCGCCCAAGAAACAATGATAACAGACATAAAATTCAGGTAAACAAACATAGTTTTTCTTTCTCTTTACTCAAAAAGGTTATATTATTGACTCTACCTACCAAAAGAACATTAACTATTTTATCCGCCCCTCAGAACTCTCATTTTTTTCTGCCTTCTTTTAAAAACGAACTTTTAAATTTCAACTTTTCTTAAAGCTTATCGAGATGTGACATTCCAAGCAATCTCTGAGAAGTGTAAAAGTGAGTATAATAGCTGTGATTAACTCTGTTTATATACCAGACACACTTACATTTCACTATAAATATTCCACATGAAAACCTCTGAAAGAGAGCCAATTATGGTGAGAGGTTTATCTATGTGACATTTGTCAAAGAAAAAAATAAGCTTCAGTTTTTATTTGGAAAAATTATTTCCTGGGATGATGTAAGATTGTACATTTACCAACCGGGGGGAAAAATGAGGAGTAGAGCTAAAATGATAAAGTGCATATAGTTTAAGTTGTAGGCCTCTCTCTGCCCCCTGGACCCCCATACTATCATAAAAACACAGAGTACACATACAAGAAAATACTAGTTCCTATCATCTTCATTCCAATACTAGCACTGATCACTGAGGGAACATCAGTGGAAACAGAAAATTTCCTATCACATGTGCTCTGCTATTAGAAAAATCCATTTTGTTCCTAACCTTACAGCTCAAAGTAAAATTACAATTTGAAATGAAAATCGTTCTTGCCCTTACAGCTCTTACTTGGAATGTGTTACCTTCATTTTGTTGTTTCTCCACAACTTGTCACATACTGTTAATTTTAGTTTTTAGGGGGAGAAAAACACAATTTTTCAGTGTTCCTGTTCACTTTTCTGTCCTTTTTGCCCCCAAGGCTCTTGATTACAAATGTCGCCTTCAATCAAACCTAGCAGATGAGTGTGAATACATATTGCAATGCTAGTTATAACCTCTGTGTTCTGGTTCTTTGGGGGCCTGGAAGTTCTGCTAATCCAATCTTGAAAATCAGTCCTTTTAACCAAAGTATTTCTCAGAAAAACATCTATACATACAGCCAGACAGTCCATAGGAACAGGACTGTTAGACATTAGTACAGCCCTATCAATGACTTATAGCCAGCATCTGCTGTGACAGGTTGTAGCTTCTATTTTGATTGGTCAATGACCAAGCTAATTCAGCTGTTAAATACTTTTTAACATCCCATATTTAAGTCAAAGAATATCTTTATTAAGTTCACTATCAAATCCTTTAAGAATAGAATATATCTGCCAGACAACTGAGTTCATTAGCTCTTTGTATCCTTACAATGTCACTCCACTATGTGAAAAATAAATAGCAGTTTTTCCACATACCTTTTTCAGCTACCATCAAACCTTCACAGCAAAGCCTTGGGCAAGACTTAGCTACACCTACTACCTTTATCACCTCACCTTCCATTTATTCTCCCAACCCCATTCCTCCCTATAGCATCTTGTCTCCCACTAGCATCTACTCCTATAGCTCCCCAGAAAGTGCTCTTGAGAGGTCACCAATGATCTTGATTGCTTACTCAGTGGAACCTTTTCTGTCTTTATCTCAATTGATTTCTCTCAGTATTTCACCCTATTGACCACTCCTTCCTTCTTGAAACTCTCCTCCCATGGCTATTGGGATATTTCCCCTTGACTTTTCTCATATCTCTATTTCTCAACCTTATAACTGTCCCTTTTCTCCAAAAACACCTGAAACATTGGTATTCTGTAGATCTTTGCTCTGTCTGTAGTCTCACTTGGGGTGATCATATTCCCTACTGCCTCTGTATCAATATGCAGTATTGCAAATGTACAAAGTAAAACTCAGCTTTTCCTTAAAATCTGGTACTCAGTCTACAGCTCCTAGTTCAGCAATGACTCCACCAAACAACCAACCCATCACCCAAACCCAAAATCTGGCTATTACCCCTGACTTCTTCCCACTAATCCCCATATTCAATAGCTCAACAAATAATTCCAGTCTATTTTACCTCCCTAGTATGTCCAGAATCTTTCACAGCTATTCATATATCACACAAAATTCTGCATATAATTTCAGGGTATATCTCTACAGACATCCAAAGAATCCATAAATCCAAGATGTCATAGAGAAACATGTGAGGTGGATCGGAGGTGGTGGGAATGTCTAGAATGAGAATTTGTTTCAGAAAAATAAAAGGAAAGGTTCCCTACATTACACAAAACTATATATCAGAGTCATTAAAGGGCCAAATAATTTTTTAAGCTACAGAGTCTTAGGGGAAATGTTTTTATAACTTTGGAACAGGTATAAAATTATTAAACCATACAAGAAAGTACTGACAGATTCAACTACATAAACTTCTGGGTAAAGTAAGACACCATGGATATAGGAAAAGACAAGTGTCAAAGTACATAAAACATGGGAAATATATATAATCCATGCCATTTATATCCATAAGATACCTAAGAAGTGACTATAGTCAATAAAACAAACAACACAACAGGAAAAAAAATGTGCAATGGACAAGAACATTTTATAGAAGAGCAAATTGCCAATTAGTATAGAAAAAATGCTCAACCTTTACCAATCAAGGAAACACAAATTAAAACAACTAAATCATCCTTCATCTACAACATTAGCAAATATTAACAAGATTGATAGTGTCCAGAGTTATAAAGGATATGGGGAAAATGGATACTCTCATACCCTGGTAAGAAGGCAATTTGGCAACATCTGTCAATATAACTATCCATATAGTTCTACCCAGAAGTTCCACTGGTAAATCTCTATTCTAGAGAAATATTTGTACCTGTGCACAAAGAAGCATAAGCAAGGATATTCACCGCAGTATTGTTTATCATAAAAAAGCCTAATGCCCACCTAAAGGAGAGCCATATTATAATGTAAAAGAATTCAGCTGGGCCCTGGGCATGTGGCTCAGTTGGTTGGGCATAATCCCTTGCATGGAAGGGTTGCTGGTTAGATGCCCGGTCAGGGGCACATGTCCAGGTGGGGGCTCAGTTCCCAGTGAGGGAGCACACAGGAGGCAGCCGATTGATGTTCCACTCTCACATCGGTGTTTCTCTCCTTTCCTCTCCCTCTAAAAATCAATTTAAAAATCTTTAAAAAACAAAAAGAATGTGAATCTCAGAGGGAAGGCAGAGGTGGATGGATGGGAAGAGATCAATCAAAGAATTTGTATGCATATATGCATAACCATGGACACAAACAATAGTGTGGTCAAGGCTTGGGGTGTGGGGTGGGTGCGGGCTAGAAGGGGTCAATGGGGAATAAAGGGGATAAATGTAATACTTACAACAACAAAGATTTTTTTAAAGAATGCAGTTGGTCTAAGACATAGTGCTCAATGACAAGACAATGTGTACATATAAAATATCCCATTTACTTTTTTAAAAAACCTACACACTTGAGTACAAACATATACTTGGGCATAAAAAGTCTGCATATTCTGAAAACACCAAATAATGGTTACTTCTGGGGAGGGAAGAAAATTCAGGAGGGTGAGAAGATGAGATATTTACCTTCTATAATAATAAAACTGTAATATACTAATTAGCCCGGACAGCCAAACGACCTTCCAGATGTCCTTCCGGACAACCTTCCATCAAAGCCAGGGCTGCGAGGGCTGAGGCAAGCCACCGCAGCTGTGAGGGCCAAGCTCCTTGCTCTATGCATGAATTTCATGCATAGAGCATCTAGATTATTCTATATTTTTCTAAATTGTTTGAATACTTTACAACTAGGATAAATGAAAATGTGGCAAACTTTTAAGAGAATGTTTCATCTTATTGCCCAAGTCCCTCACTCCTTCTGAACTCTGGAATGTCTCACAATTTTGCCTAATCTCTACTGTTCACTGACATTTCATTTAATCCACAAATTGTATACTTTCTCCTAGTCCACACCAGAGCCAACGGGTTCTGTGGGCGCCCATCACGGCCCTGTCACCTGGAGGTGGGGAGTAGCGTTACTTACCCACTACAATTCATGGCGGTATCACACAGAACAGGAGATACTGGCCCCCGGTTCTGTTTATGCCATTTATTGTGTTCTCTTTGAGGATTTGCAGCAGAGACCATGACTCTGTATAAATTGGTAATGTTCACTGACAGGTCTGTAAGTTAAATGACACTGCTTTCAGAACTTATGTGTGGGCTGTGAAATATGTAAGCTGGGAGTGTTCTCATAACCAAATGGGAAATAGAAATGATAAAATAAACCAAATTGCTTCTGGTAGAGAGCAATGCAGTAATCTGCCGTTAATCCCTCTGCATCCCAGAAATAAGCTATTAATTTCCCCTCTGGATTTCCTCAGGATAACCAGGTTCTAATCCATAAGAGTTCTTTCCCTCCCACTTCCAATTACCAGCGTTGAGTTTGTGATTCTGGAGAGACATTTTACTGGCAATGCTTTAAATGCCTAAATAAATGTCATCCTTCTGTTAACACTGTGGCCTCTTAATAAATTTTCTAATGTTGATTGATAGATAGGCAGATAGATAGATCTTCCTGAACTACTTTTCAACCAGCCATATTTTCCCCAATATTAACTCTTCTGATAAAATCTGACTTAAATTTTTATCTTCAAAAACCTAGGAATATTTCATATAAGCAAAAAGTATTGCAATAATGTACGTGGGGGTTATGTCTCGGCGTTAAGGGCAACATCAATGTTTAGCATTTCCATTTACGAGGAGAAGATACAGACACAGAAAGGCTTAGGTTCCTGGAATTTACAGCAAAATCTGGACCTGGAAATACTACAAGGTTCATTTTTCCTTTCCTACACACAAAACTGGTACCCACCTATGGCTCACATTCCCATAGCAATCACCCCAGACAGCCCACAGGCTCAAGCCAGTCCCGCACTGCTGTTCAAGTGCTCTCCGAAATACCCACAGGGTGTGGCAAAGTGCAGCTGATGGCCCAAGCAAAAAAGAACATAGAACTCTAGGCTGTTCACCTGTTTCCAACCCCACCTCACCCCTTCACCCCCCGCCCCTCAGACCGAAGCCTTTGCAGGGCAAAACCTTGGAGGCAGTGCATTAACATAAATGTCCCTTTCTCCACAATAACACCAATTGGATGACTGGTTTTCCTAGTCTACCCCTTAACACAGCTAAACCCTGCACTGTCGAGAGGCATCTATGAGGAACATGAGCCCTCTGAGTCTATGTCATGTTTATCCAGGGTGTGCAGGCTACAGAGTGATTGCATCAGGGTCCATTTGCAAAGTGCCGCTCTATACATGCTTCATGTGCAGCATGTGCTATTATAAGTAATGTGCCCACACGCTACAGATTTTAATGCATCCTAGAAAGCAAATTACTGTCAATGCTAAGTTATGTGACATTCCTGACCAAATTAGTTGGGTATGCATTTGAAGACCAACAAACTCGCCTCTATTGAACCGTGAAGGAACAGGAAAAGCATCAAACAATTATATAGACATTCTATAATTAGGGGTTGGGAAATGACTATATTGGAATCCTTTTCTTAGCATGGCTAACCTGCCAAAGGTTGGAGAGGTCATTTAGTGCAGCTCCTGCCTCAGCCTACTGCAGACTCCAGGGACCCATTAGCACAGTCCAACAGAAAGGAAAAAGACATATACCAAGAAAATACGTGTCTTTTTGCACAATTGACAGCTACATTTTTCCTAGGGCTACTCCACTGGAAGTAGAACAAGATGTCAAAAATAACTTAGGAGAAGTTTAAAAAAAAAACAGTCCCAGGGATATATAAGAAAGTTGGCCAAGAAGCAAGAAAGACAGAAGGGCAGCACTCAGTGAGCTCAGATCACCACTCACCTGGCCAGCACGGGCTACTCTCCAGCTGATCCCAGTGCAGTAGCTGGCAGTTGAAGGAGAAAACGAGGTTTTGAAACTATTTTTCTATTTTCATACTTCTCATTGTATTTAAGCCACGTTCCCTAGATGGCTTAAGCATTAATAGGCTAAAGCTATGCTCTAGTCTAGCATAACCTTGGGTTAATTATGTTCTTGGGGTTGCAAAGAACAGAAATAATTTTACTTAGCTACATCAAGTCATGAGGGTTCACTGTTGAGTTACACAGGGAATATGTGTGGATTCTCTTTACCTATCCACTTCCACTCATACCACACCCTGAAGCCCCAAACTGGCTGGCTGATCTTCTCCATATTTCTCAGTTCAAATTCCAGAAAGAGTCTGTTTACCAATTAATTACTGAACTTCCACTGGTCAGAGCTTTTCCTGTCAGGTCATCCTACAAGTTACTCACCTGCCTATGAACTGACTGCCCTCCAGTCAGGTGTGTACTCTAGTCTAATCAGCAGATGCCCAGTGCACAAGGTACAGGTTAGGGCAACTTCCTTTATTAAGCCACTGTGGACAAAGGCAGTTTCCTTAGAAAAGGACAGTGGTGTCTCAAGCACACATCTATATCAAACTGCCACTAAATACTTATGTAGAAATACACCATTGATTGGAGGCAATAATCTTCATAAGCACAGGACCAGCCTCATGGGCTTATGACCTGTGCAGTTGCACAGGGTCCCTGCACTTAAAAGGGCCCACACTTCGCTTAATATGCCACTGTGGCCGTCTTGGCATTCTTAATCATTTTTGAACAAAGGGCCCTATATCTTTACTTTGCGTGTGGTCTTGGAAATTATGTAGCTGTTCCTGTACAGAAGTTTTTATTACATTACTAGAGGCCCAGCACATGAAATCTTGCGTGGGTAGGGTCCCTAGGCCTAGCCTGCAATCAGGGCCATCTTCTTCCCACTTGCCAGTCCCCAGTCCCGCCCCGCCACCACCCACCCCAGATCCCCGTGGTTCCCCATTTACCACCCTGTGATTGGAGCCTGCGGGCCGGGGGAAAGATCAAGAGGTCATCAATGCACCTGATAGCGACTGGTCGAGCGGTCGTTCTGGTCATTACGCCATTATGGTTGCTGGGCTTTTATCTACACTAATAAAAGAGAAACATGGTAATTGGCGTACGACCGCTACCCTTCCCATTGGCTAATCAGCGAGATATGCAAATTAACTGACAGCCAAGATGGCGGCCGGCAGCCAGGCAGCTTGAAACTAACATGAGGCTTGCTTGCTT
>NW_006289813.1:756275-766734 GCF_000327345.1 Myotis davidii | reverse complement strand
CTGCACCTAGGGATTGGGCCTGCCCTCTGCCACCCGGGAGCAGGCCTAAGCCAGCAGGGCATTATCTCCCAAGGGGTCCCAGACTGCGAGAGGACACAGGTCAGGCTGAGGGACCCCCCTTCCCCCCGAGTGCACAAATTTTTGTGCACCGGGCCTCTAGTATAAGATAAAAAGTGAAGGGAGTTTCATAGAATAAATTTTGGATCCAAGGATTCTTCTGAGATCATTTGACAAGTACTCATTTGACAAATAAGAAAACTGAACCTGGCAGTGTGGTTCAGTGGTGGAGCATTGACCCATGAACAGTTCCATTCCCAGTCAGGGCACCTGCCTGGGTTTCAGGCTCAATCCCCAGTAGGGGACGTGTAAGAGGCAGCCATTGATAATTCTCTCTCATCATTAATGTTTCTATCTCACTCTACCTCTCCCTTCCTCTCTGAAGTCAATAAAAATATATTTTTTTAAGAAACAAAAACTGAGGTCAAAGAAAGGATAATTGGCTTAATCAGGATCCCACAGTGAGTCCTAGTGATGTCAGATTGGAAACATTCTTCTCACTCTGTATCCAATCTTCTCATTCCTCCATGTGGCAGGCTTCCTAGCAGGGAGGACTGCCTGACACATGGTCTATTTTGCTAAAATATTTGATATACTACTTAGAAATCTCATAAAATGAAGCTGATCTAAAAATACAAATGGCAATCTTTCCTTGTTCAATCTTATAGCCTTTTACTGTCTATGACCTTCTCAGAAAAAACTCCACTGACAATCCCCAGAATCTAAAAATGAAAGCTGGGTAGAGAAATGTAAACAAATAGAGCCTCTATGGAAGATAATTTGATAATCAATATCAAAATTATAATATTCATAGCTCTCAACCCTGCAATTCCATTTCTACATGTAGTCTCACATATACACAACTATCATGGCATGTCTAAGACTATTCATTGTGGTGTTGCTTATAATAGAAGATTGGAAACAATCTAAATATCCATCAACAAAAGTCTGATTTAAAAAATAATAATAAGCCTGGCCATGGTGGCTCAGTAGTTGAGCATTATCTATGAATCAGGAGGTCACAGTTTGATTCCTGGTCAGGGCATATGCCAGGGTTGTAAGTAAAATCCCCAATTGTGCAAGAGGCAGCCAATCAATGATTCTCTCATCGTTGATGTTTTTCTCTCTCTTTCCATCTCCCTTCCTCTCTGAAATCAATAAAGATATATTAAAATTTTTTTAAAAATTTTAAAAAGATGATACTACATTCATGCAACAGAATATAATGTAACTCTTGGGAAAGAAGAAATTGACATGTATCTACTAATATAGAACAATTTCCAATATATTGTTTTATGAAGAAGCAAGGTATAAAACAGTATGCAGCATGCTTCTGTTTGTGGGGGGAGTTATTTAATTATATATCCTATAATCACACACACACATGTTGGGGGGACTTGGGTATGCAAAGAATTTGGAAGTATATACAAACAAACAAAAAAAGTGACTGCCTCTGAGGAAGGCACATGGAGGACTCAGGGATAAGCATGTGGGGGAGATTTTTGTTATATGTCCTTTGTTCCCTTAAAATTTGTACTATGTGCACATATTATGTTTTCAAAAACTAATTAGTTACATTAAATTAGTGTCATAAAGGGGATCTCATGACACTGACAATATTATATCACATCTACAATAAAGAGAAACATACTGCTGCTATCATTTTTTACAAAATTTTTGCTGGGATCTTGTATTGAACTTACAGACCAAAAAAATTAAATTAGACTAAAAAAGATCCTCTCTTTCCCCTCCTCTTCTCTACATCAGAAGAAAAATTTGAAACATTTTCAAAACCTGCAAAATCCATTGCTTACTTAGTTATTGGCAAAGCTGTGTGACACAATGGAGAGACAGAAATGTTCCCACTCTTCCTTTGGAAACTTGCCGATATCATCTGCAAAGCGTCCTGCAGACATTGACCACTGATGTTTTTCCAGTGCATCTATCCTCAGTGTTCCTAAGCACTGTAACCAGAGTTTTATTTTGAACCAAAAGTACAAAAGGGTACACAAATCTCCCTACTGCCCTGGTTTAGCCAAAGTACCTTTTTCTCAGGTAACAACAGAAACGGTGAGCTTAGGCCTCCCAATGAAACCATTTCCCTTGGGAAAACTTTGATTCCTAGTTAGGAATGTCTTTCCCCCTCATATCCTCTTTGTTGCTCCACTCCCACACCAACTACATTTATGTAACCCCCATGTGGTAGATCAGAGATGGCCGCACATTCTTTGACACTCCTCTCCTTGAGAGGTGGGATCTGTTTCCATCCTCCTTGATTCTGGACTGTTCTGTGACTGCTTTGACTAATGGACTATGGCATAATTGGTGCCATGCCAATTCCAAGTCCAATCTTTAAGAGAACTGGCAGCTTCCTCCTTGTTCTCTTGAGTCCTAAACGAGGTGCTATGGAAAAATCTAACTGTCCTCCAAAAGAGAGCATGTGGAGAGATGCCTTAAGACCACATGGAGAGGGAAAGGGGCCCAAAGCCATTTCTGTCAAGACATCAAGCATGTGGGTGAAATCATCGTGGACCTTCAGACCATACCAGCCACCAACTGAAGAGTACTCAGTCAATGCCATGTGAAGCAGAAGAATCACCCAGCCAAGCACGGCCCAAATTCCTGACCCACAAAATTATGAAATATAATTAAATGTTGTTGTTTTCAATGTTGTTATTTTAAGACAGTAAGTTTTGGGATAGTACGTTATGCAGCAATACATAACCAAGATACCACACTATTGTTTTACTACACTTCACAGACACTGCTTTTTTATTTTTCCAATTGAAGGCAAGGCCCTCCACTAGCAAAAAGATTACAACTCACTTTATTGCAGTGGTCTGGAAGCAAACCTGCAATATCTTCAAGGTATGCCAGTATTAAACACTGGCATCTTCAGATCTTTCATACTCAATTTTCAGTCTTACCTACATTGCCTGGACTAGTGATAGAATCGTCTCATGCCAGGCAGCCACAGCTTTAGAAGGAAAGGCCAGGTCCAAGTTGAAACCATAGAAGAATCTCTTCCCCACAGGGCTAGAGAGGAGTCTATATGGCTAAGTTAAAAGTCAACCCCTGCCACCGAGTACTCCAGAAATCATAGACCACAAAGCCTGGAATTTGCCAGCTCACACAGGTCCAACTCCTGGCAGTGTCCTTTGACCTGCCCCATCCCTCTAATGCTCCAGCAAACTCACATCTAGCAACCTCACATCTACCATCTTGTGGTCATTCTTGGAGGTGGGATGAGAATCAGACCCTCTTACTCCAGCTTTGCCCTTTCAGGATGGACCAAGGAAAGAAAAGCTAAGTCTTGGGAGGAGAGCTTCCTGGGTCAACATCCCCAGCCCATATGACTGGCAGTTGCCACCCACTCTGTCCCATGTGCCTGTTCTCACCCACACAGAGGGAGGTGTCACTATCAGAAACCATAATTAGAGATATCATCATAGACTTTAGCTCCCTGAGAACAAATTCTTCCTTACAACATGCAAAGGTATTGTTCAATTTTCAAACGTCCAACTAACTTCCAAACATGTGATTGGGAACCCATTCGGTACAAAAGTAAGACACCGCCTCTTCTGAATTGTAGGCATGGCCTTGAAATTCAAGAAAAGGCACTTCCAGGTTGAGGCACGAATGGGAAACTTTAACATAACGTGGTGAGTCTGGCAAACACAGGGTAGCAAGGCCCAGCATGTACAGAGGTGAGCATGGGCAGAGAACCTGTGACAATGGGAAGAGAGGAGGTGCAAAGGGTCTTCTCCCTCCTGGTTCCTGCCTTCAGAGTGAAGTCCATTCAATGCCATTGGAGACCTCCCCCCATTGTCTATGTAGACAAATTAAAATGGCGAGTTGACCACCTGAATAATCCATCGTGATAGATCAAAAAAAATGCGAATATAATTGGGGGGAGAAAGGCGTCAGTTTGAGGGGAAAGAAAGGAAGAAAATTCAGAATGTTTCCAATTTTTCAGTAATTTTCTCAGTCTCTCACTTCAGATCAGATACTTAGGGACAAATGCTTTCCAGGGCATTGTTGGGTCAGGTCTACAGAGGCCGGGGAGAGAAGGGAGGAGGGTAAAGCCACGCAGGTTACCTGTCTGGTTGCTTAGACGGTCCAGTTTCACTAAGAATCACACATACCTCTTCATTCCTTCTGCTGTGTTTGCCTGACCCTTTTCAATTTCTTTTTCTGTTTTCCATTGCCCTGAGGGAGTAATCTAGCCACTCAGGCTTTCTTTGCATGCAAAATGTAACAGTTCTTTCTTTCTTCTTTCAGATAAAGGCAGTCTTGGGGAGGGGAAAAGAAAAGCTCCTGGCTTCTTCAAATTAGCTCTGAGATAAAAGTCATCGCCAGATGTTATATAAAAGGTGACGTAATCCCAAAGTACTTCATTACATATGCAGCTCTGCTCTTCAGCCCAGGAGGAGTTTATTACATTTTGTCGATCCCATTTTCTATACCCACATCATTTTTACATAATTTTTTCCTGCCTGACAGACATCTTCACATTTTCACAGCAGCCCATCAAGACAGCATTACACCAGCACAGGGAAACAGGTTAGCAGTTTACAAATAATGGTGCTAATAAGCCAGACTTGTCCCTGAGATACAAATCAGGGGTAAATGGTCTATCCATGCGTGTGAGAAGCACATCTATTTTAGAATAACAGGGAAGAAAGCAGAGCACCATTCCAGCCGACACCGTTTTCTTTCAGAATCTATTCTGCAAGTAGAAAAAAAGGGGGGGGGGGATGACGATCTAAACTTATTCTTGCCATTCTCTTCATTTTCCTAATAAAGTCCTGGCTTGTGGTGAAATAGGTAGCCATGCCAAACGCATTAAGGTCGGGACTTCTTGTCTTTCTGATTGGCACAAAATTTAGACGAAAACGTATCATCTGTACCAATGCAATACCTAGCTACCGAGATGTAAGTGCAAACACTGCAAGACACTTCCTCCCACTCCCTTAGTGCTAAGCATCTTTCCGCCTCCTTCCCAGGCACTCGCGCCCACACTGCCCTCTGATGGTGAAAAGCAGCAGTGCAGGCTCGACGCTTCTTTCCTCACGGGGGATGAGGAGAGGTTGGAGAGAATGGCTGAGAGGGCATCTGCCTTAAGATCAGTGTAAGAAGTCAAGTACACTCAGCTCTTAGCTCCTGGCTGAAAATAAACCTATCTGACTCAGAATTCCAGTGGGATAAGAAAGTGCCTGTAACTCCCACCCCAAGGAAACATATCATTCATCTTAAGAACCTCCTTCAGTTTTAAGGAAAGATCCCTATTAAAATGTTAAAATTAACTTTATGGTTTTAAACTGTAACTACAAACTTAGGGTAACATAGGTTCTCATTCTTTTATATGTATGTATGTATTTATTTACAGAGAGAGAGAAAGAGAGAGAGAAAGGAAGGATAGACAGATAAAAACATGGTTGAGAGAACATCATCAATTGGCTGCCTCCTGCACGGCCCTTACTGGGGATTAAGCCTGAAAATGAGGTTTAATGCCCTTGACTAGAATCGAACCCGAGACCTTTCAGTCCACAGGCCAATGCTCTGTCCACTGAGCCAAACCGGGTAGGGCCTCATTCTGTTATAAGAGCAGCATTTGCATATGGGACAAAGTTAGATGTGAAAGCTTCATAGAGGAACTATTCCCCCTCTACCCCTACACACACCTAGGAAACTGATACACATCTGAGGATAACTAGCCCCCAACACAAATTTATTCTATTTCTTATTTTGTCCAAGGTCAGGACATTCCTTAGTCCTATAAGAAATTTGATTCGTAGGTTCAAATTCCTTTCCTTTTTTTAAGTAGCATTTCTTTATATGAAGGTTACTCATGCACAGGGTGGAGTCAAATAGTTTTACAAGACTCATTCCAAAAAAACAGCCGTCCCCGCAGCCCCCACCTTCTGTTTCCTGCCCCCCAGAGACAGGTACTTTCAGCTCTTCTAACTGAATCATTTACTATTTGCCCCCATATTTCTAAGTTATGTGTTTATGCTGCTACCTCTTCATATTTCAGTTTAATCGCCCTATATTAACTGTGCACAAAGGGAGATGATTTCACACACACATGACCCCATCACTCTTACATTCAGTATAATTTTGGTAAGATAAACAATCAATATTTACAGTACTATTACCATTAAATTCTCAACAAGTAAGTCATGTGGTATACCATATTTATCTTTCCTTTCTCGAACAAGTTTTGCTTTTCCCTGGAACTGAGGGGAAAAAAGTCTAAGTTTTCTATATACTTACTGAGTTTCGAAGGGCTGCCATAACAAAGTACCACAACCTAAGCGGCTTGAAACAACAGAAATGTATTGTCTCATCGTCCTGGAGGCTAGAGGCCTGAAATCAAATTATCAAGTTATCGGGGAGGCCATGCTCTCTGGAAGCTCCAGGGAAGTCCTCCTTTCCCCTTTCCTAGCTTCTAGTGTCTGTCGGCATTCGCTGGTATTCCTTGGCTTGTAGGCATATCTCTGCCATGAGCTCACCTGGCTTTCCTCCCTGTGTATGTCTGTATTTTCGCACGGTATTCTCACTTTCTGTTTCTCTGTTCCTCTTCTTTTCTATTTTACCCATAACATTTATCTCCACTAATTTTTGCCCAAACTGTCCAATTGTCTAAATCTCCTCTGAGTATATTCAAACATTTTCTGTTTCCTATCAGGCTTCATCTTCTATTTTGGTTCACACTCAAATGGACTTTTCCTTTATGACTGACTACAGCTACAGCTCATGTTTTTTCAGGTTCTAATGCAAAACAGTGCATGGTTCTCCTTCAACAGTCCCACTAGCTCCATAGACTCACAAGCTAATCTCAAACCAGCAGCTATAAGCAGGAGAAATGCTATGTGCATACTGGCTTAGGCCTGGGTCACATGTTCCATCCCTGGAGCTAGAAGTGGGCCGGCTTCATTTAACTACATGATCTCAGCATGGAGAAGAGGTGAAGAGGTGATGGACACCAAAAATAAGTTAATACCCACTACAGTCTGTTAATAAGCATGTTAAGGAGAGTCATTTTTCCGCAAGCCCAGAACACGATCCATAACCACCAAGGAGGAATCATGACCACAGAGTGTCTGTGAGGGTGTTTCTAGAAGAGATGAGCATTTGAATTGGTGGACTGCATAGAGCAGATGGCACCCCCCCCCCTTCCCCTGCCCCAATGCAGGGAGCCATCATCTATGCCCTTGGCAAACTCCTGGTTTTCAGGCTTTTAGATCAAATTTGGAATCTCTGACTCTTAGGTCTTCAAATTTCACCACTGGTTTTTCTGGGCCTCCAGCTTACAGATAGCAGATCATGGTACCATTCAGCCTCCATAATTCCTTATAATAAATCTGTGTGTGTGTGTGTGTGTAGTCAGAAGAAGCTAGGAAAAGGAAAAGAGAAAGCCAGGAAAATAAGGACATAAAGAAAATGGAGAAAATAATATAAAATGGGAAAAGCTTAACCTTGGTATGAGGACCTACACTATAGACCAGCTGCTTCCTAAGTCACTGCTTAAAACTGTTCACTCTCTGGAGTTACCTCTCTGGGCCTCAGTGTCCCTACCGAGAGAAGTGACCCAACACCTCTCGAGTCCCTTCAGTTCTAGCAACTGTGATCTTGATTCCTCCACGGGGACTATGGGATGGGTGCCACTCACTCTGTTAACATCCAGGTGACAGGTGCCTACCTGGCAGGGTCCTCACCTCTGAAGGGATAACAATGAAGCAGCTCTTTGTAGGGGCTGGTTTTAAATGCTGCTTTTGCCAATAAAGTTATCTTCAGCATCCGGAAATCAGAGGAAGGATCCCCAGTGGGATTGGGCAGCTAAGTGCTAGATGTAAAGCTGCCAAACCATCAGGCCCAAGGGAGGTGCTCTAAGAAGGACATTTCCTAAAAACTCAGCAACCAAAATGACACATCTTGACATCCCATTCCCAGAACCCATCACCTCACCTCCTATGGGGTTTTATTGGTTGAAAATAAACAATGAGCTCTTGATTCCAGGTGATGTTAGCCAAAGGCGTATTTCCCAGATCGATGCCCTCCAACAAATACACCAAAGCAGAGTTATAAGTTCTTTTATGTCTTATTTACCTTTCTATTCGCTGTTGCCCTGCATGGGAGCTCCTGAGGTTTTATAGTGTGGTTAGTATTGAGAAATTTTGACTAGCAGTGACCTTCAACCCTGGAACATTCAAATTACCTAGGGAGGTTTGTTTTGTGTGTTTTTTAATATGGATATTTGGACCCCTTTCCTAAAATGTTTATTTAATTGGTCGGGGGGGAGGGGTCCAGGCATCAATCATTTTTAATCACTCCCCAGGTGCTTCTAATAGGAGGCCAGGATGAGATCCACTGGGCTGAGGGAATGCAGTGCCTCCAGAGGGTTTGGAGTAGCAAGGAGTAGCTTCACATACACTTGCTTTGCATTCCCAATCTTTTTAGTCGAGAATTCATAACAGAAGGGAAGTTCCACCCACAACAGCAGTAGATGCTATGTATTTTGATCTGGCTTTTCTCTTTCCTTTACAGAGCTTGCAGATGGTACAGACATTTACCAAGCAAGCAAGGGTCCTACCAATGCTACACACACACACACACACACCCCAAATTTTTCTTAAACTTGGGATTAAATCACCATATCAGAATTTAGACGAATAATCTATATACCCCCATCTAGGGGAATGTATTCCAGTGCCAAACTCTTATGGTTCTACAACATACTATTCATCAGCAAAGCCACAACTTGGGTAACAGAAAAAGCAGAGCCGATGCCCATATGTTCCTGAATATTAAACTTTCTCCAACATTCTAAAAAGCCTTTCTCTCCACAGAGTTTAAAAGAACTATATTCATTTCTCTTCAGCATCATCCCACAGTTTGTTGTGAATTTTTAAATACATTATCTGGCTTCTGTGGCCATCAATTTTCACTTTTTGAAATTTGGCAGTGATAATCCTCCCTATAAAATATCATATATTTAGCCCTAGCTGGCTTGGCTCAGTGGATAGAGCATTGGCCTGTGGACTGAAGGGTCCCAGGTTCGATTCCGGCCAGGGGCACATGCCTGGGTTGTGGGATCCATCCCCAGTGTGGGGTGTGCAGGAGGCAGCCAATCAATGATTCTCTCTCATCACTGATGTTTCTATCTCTCTTCTTCTCCCTTCCTCTCTGAAATCAATAAAGAAATATATTTAAAAATATATATATCATATATTTAGCTCTAACAATATATCAGGCACCATGTTAGGCACTATAAATATAGTATCTCTAATCCATAGGACAACCCTGCAAAAGAAGCACTATTTTTCCAAGTTCACATATGAGAGGCCTCATAGCTAGTAACTGTTTGAGCTGGGATCCAAATTCAGGTCTGCCTGGCTCCAAAAATAATAATCTTTGCACAACACTCTATTGCTTGGAAGGTCAGTAACTGTAATAAAACAATAAAAGTAGATATTTATATAGCAAAGAGCAGAATTACCCTAATGTTCTCTCCTAACTCCCTGAACTGTAGAAAGGCATCCTTAAGTCCCAGCTTTCACATCCTTAATTAACTACATTAAAGAAAAATCTTTAGCCGAAACCGGTTTGGCTCAGTGGATAGAGCGTCGGCCTGCGGACTGAAGGGTCCCAGGTTCGATTCCGGTCAAGGGCATGTACCTGGGTTGCAGGCACATCCCCAGTGGGAGATGTGCAGGAGGCAGCTGATCGATCGATGTCTCTCTCTCTCATCGATGTTTCTGACTCTCTATCTCTCTCCCTTCCTCTCTGTGAAAAATCAATAGAATATATTTTAAAAAAAAGAAAAAGAAAAATCTTTAGAGCTTCAACTCCTATGAGAATGAAAATACTTCCTGATCGACTTGTGTGATGTGTTATAAGGTCATTTCTAAACCATGAATAATCAGATCCTAGTATAGGCATTTAAACAATAAGGCTGGTAGAATGGGAACCAGAAGGCCTAAGAAGATGGACAACTTTTTGAGTCAACTTTCCTATATATCATACAGCAGTGTTAACTAGAGTCATCATTATATCCCCAGTACTTATTTATCTTATAACTGGAAGTTGGTACATTTCAACCACATTCCTCCAATTTCCCCTCTCCCATCCTCTGCCTCTGATAATCACAATTCTGATCTCTTTTCCTATGAGTTTTTTCCAGATTCCACATATAAGTGAGATGATACAGTATTTGTCTTTCTCTGTCTGACATATTTCACTTAGTCGCAAATGGTAGGATTTCCTCATTATTTATATATATAATAAAGAGATAACTTGCAAATTAACCCTCATGCCCTCACAAGATGGCTGCCTATGACCAGGCCAGCAGGGGGGTTAGTGAGGGATGACCAAACGACTGGACAAGCAGGCTTGTGTA
>NW_006289813.1:751905-756260 GCF_000327345.1 Myotis davidii | reverse complement strand
GAGACTGCTGGTTTAGGCCCAATCCCCAGGATTGGCAGTCGGACATCCCCTGAGGGATCCTGGATTGGAGAGGGTGCAGGCTGGGCTGAGGGGACTCCCCGCGCCCATGCACAAATTTTGTGCACTGGGCCTCTAGTATATATATAAATAATATATACACCACAACTTTTTTTTATCCATTCATCCATCAATGGACACTTAGGTTCTTAGGTTGTTTCCATGTCTTTCTCTTAAGGAGCCTGACCTTCATAAAAACTTGCTTGCCTTGTTAGAAAGTTTTTCCTAGTTGGGAGCATGCAGGAAGCAGCTGATCATCAATGTTTCTATCTCTCTATCTTGTACTCCCTCTCTAAAATCAATAAAAACTTTTTTTAAAAAAAATAGGGAGACAGGCAGAACAGGACTGTAATAGACAAGCCCCTACCTCACTCAGTATAGGTAGGTCATGCAAAAGTTGGAGGAATGTTGTAGTTTGAATACTTAGATCCTGAGTTGGTCCTTCTCACAGAGACGATCTAGTCATAAAGGACTGTCCCCTCTTCTCTTACATTAGTAGTCAGCAGCCGCCTTGCCATCCCCTCCAGAGTCAGGAAAGGCTATATTAGATTTAGTGAAGCAAATAGAAGTTTGATTTCTTTCCTGATAAAAGAGGTGATGCAAATTAGGGTTTTATCTTGCATGGAGGAGTGACAAAGTAGGAGAATGAATCCTACTTGATTACAATCTTCCATCATTCTGATTTTATAATTACTGAATAGAATCAATCAGCTTTCAATTGTTACCTTGGTGAAAGATTAAAACATCATCACTTGTCCTACATATTTCACACTTTAGCAAGTTTTAATAAAACTGAATGTATGAGAAATGGTTATACTATCTTTCATGATAGTAGGATGCTAATGATATTTCTATTGATTTTAATTCACATTTCTTGGCCAAAAAGAGTCAGATTCCAATGAGGCATGGAATTCTATAATCAACACTAACAAATGAAGACCACTGAACACTAAAATGGCCAGAATGAAATCATTAATCAGAAATATCATAAAATAATTGCTAAAAAAAACTAGGGAGGTCTTATTTTCCTATTGAACATCGTTTACAGTTTAATGATTCATTTGTAACTCTTGCACTTTGGTGATTTCTCTATTAAAATGTTTTAAGTAAGTATATAAAAAGCACTTTAAAAAGACAAAATTGGGAGAGCGCCAATTTATCAATAAGGGATCACAGAACCTCCCCCTAAAAGGTAAAAAGCACTCCTGAAGATCAGGGAAGACATACAGCTCTTCCTTAAACCATTTGAGTTTGAAAAATTCTTCGCCCAGCCGAAACCGGTTTGGCTCAGTGGATAGAGCGTCGGCCTGCGGACTGAAAGGTCCCAGGTTTGATTCCGGTCAAGGGCATGTACTTGGGTTGCAGGCACATCCCCAGTGGGAGGTGTGCAGGAGGCAGCTGATCGATGTCTCTCTCTCATCGATGTTTCTAACTCTCTATCTCTCTCCCTTCCTCTCTGTAAAAAATCAATAAAATATATTAAAAAAAAAAAGAAAAAGAAAAATTCTTCGCCCAGTGGTGGAAAAACCATACAGAGTGAGCAATAACATAGAACAGAATAATATTTAAAGGTGAAGTTTCTGTAGTTAGACATCATGGTTCAAATAGCTTTGTCTACTTTACTTCACTGAGCTTTAGTTTCCTCATCTGCAAAATAAGGATTAATAATAGCACTCAGTCATAGTGCTGATCTCAGTATGAAGTTGGATAATGCATATAAAATATATTTCGGCATACTCCAGTCAAATTGCATTTCCATGGTTAAAAGCAGCACTAAACTTCATATAGGCAAATATTTTATTTTAATTCTCCCAAATTCTCTCTCTGTTTACATTTTTTCTTACTTATTCTCTCTAGAATCTAGAGTGTCTAGGTCAGTGGTTCTCAACCTGTGGGTCGCGACCCCTTTGGCGGTCGAACGACCCTTTCACAGGGGTCACCTAAGACCATCCTGCATATCAGATATTTACATTACGATTCATAACAGTAGCAACATTACAGTTATGAAGTAGCAACAAAAATAATTTTATGGTTGGGTCACAACTTGAGGAACTGTCTTTAAAAGGCCAGAAGGTTGAGAACCACTGGTCTATATGATAAATTGGATCATCCCTCTAGGGGGCTAATCAAGTTTGGAAGGGCCTGGTATCTAGAGATCAGATTTTTAGGAGGTATAAAGAGTAAGGGATGAAGAAGAGGCAACAATGCACAGGTTATTAAATGCTCTACAATCTGAACCTTTTCCCCCACAGCTCCAGTCCTTAATAGACCTATAAAAATCATGATAAATGTCCTCGGTGGGATTCAATTCCTTGTAAAAGCTGGAAAATGCAATGGTTTGTTCCAAAAGGTTGTAGAATATAAAATATAGATGGCCCTGGAAGACTAGGGAGCCCAGCCTTATGAGTACAAGGACATGCAAAGAGTTATGGAAAGAGGGCTAGACATGCCTGAGCCAAGAGTTGGGAGGTGAAGAAATGAAAACATGGGCCCCAGGTGATACCACTGGGGATTTCAATATACAGTCAACTCCTCAAAGGCCCCATTTCCTCAATTTAAGATTCACTGGACTTTCTTTCCATTTGGGTTTTGCAAGTCATGACACCAATTCAACATACTATTCTTCAAGCTCCAGTTAAATTCATTCTGTCACCCTTTTTAATCAGATTTTTATTATCCCATATCTTCCTTTAAGGATATTTGTAATTTTAAAACAATGTAATATTGAGATTTTTTTTCTCTCAAAGCACTAGGTCAAGGCACCCCTTATCTCTGCTATGGGGGAAAAAATGATATAGGCCATCCATGCCTTGACCACAATGATGACAACAATGGCAGTTATTGTTTATGACAGGGGTCCTCAAACTTTTTAAACAGGGGGCCAGTTCACTGTCCCTCAGACCGTTGGAGGGCCGGACTATAGTTTTAAAAAAAAACTATGAACAAATTCCTATGCACACTGCACACATCTTATTTTGAAGTAAAAAAACAAAATGGGAACAACACAATATTTGTATTTGCATGTGGCCCGCGGGCCGTAGTTTGAGGACCCCTGGTTTATGGAGTGCTCACTATGAACCAGGCATGATACTAATTGCTTTACTTGCATTAATGTATTTAACTCTTTTAACAGCCCTATGAAGTAGGTTCTGATATTACAGATGAAGAAACTGAAGTTGAGAAAAGTCACTAGTCCAAGGTCATAAAGTTGTTGATAAAACCAGGATTAGTTCTTTTGTTCAGCAACTATTTACTAGGAGCAAAATGTATCCCCCCAAAAAAGTCATAATTTTTTAATCTGGATAAAAGAGAAGTATAATTATATTTTCAAATATACAGGATGTGGCAAAAGTAGGTGTACCCTGCCAGTAATAAACACTAGAGGACTAGACTTCTTTGTCCCAGTGTCAACTAAAAAAGTAGGTGTACATTGTGCATATGGAAAATAATACAGTAATTAATAAATAATAATACAAGAATAAACTCTGTGTTTCGTGTACTCACAACTGTAAACCTACTTTTGGCCCAAGAACTGTGAAAGCAAACTGAGAGCAGTCACAAATAAATGGAGAGCTTTACTTCAAGGACCTTACGGCAGATTTTATTTTTCAAAACTAACAGCAATGATAGCTCCCATCCTACAGGCCCTCAATGTAATCTTAACTCTCCTCACATCAAGATGTGGGGATCTAGGTTCCCTCCCTTGATCTCTATGAGGACTTATGACTAATGGTAGAACTAACACTATGTACTTCCAAGACAAGTTCATAAAAGGTTCACAGCTCTGCCTGGTTCTGCTGGGATGCTTGCTCTTGGCACTCAGCCACTAGGCTTTGAAGAAGTCCAAGTATGAAGAAGCCGGCTCTAGATGTTCCAGCTGAGGTTCCAGCTGAGATCTCGGCCAGCAGTGAGCATCAACCCGTAGGCATGTGGGTAGTTTTAGACTTTCATCAAGCTGACCTCCAATATCCAAGTCTTCCCAGCTGAAGCCCCAGACATCATGGAGCAGAAATAAGTTGTTCCCACTCTGTTGACTATACCCTTTCTGAATTTTCTTCCTATAGTATCCATTCACATAAGAAAATGATTGCTTCTATAAATTCAACGCACTTCCCATTAAAATATCAATGGCATATTTCACAGACCTAGAACGAACTCTCCAAAAATTCATCTGGAATAAAAAACGACCCCGAATAGCTGCAGCGATCCTGAGAAAGAACAAAGTAGGTGGGATCTCAATACCAGATATCAAGCTGTATTACAAAGCCACTGTTCTCAAAACTGCCTGGTACTGGCAC
>NW_006289813.1:747650-751057 GCF_000327345.1 Myotis davidii | reverse complement strand
CATGTTTTTATTTTTTAAGGTGGACAAACAAAAAGAAAAAATACACCTTCCTTGTTCTTTATACTATGTATGTTTTTGAAAGGTTGTATAAGAACAAATTCACTTTGAATGTAATGGAGATATTTGCTATTTAAATGATTTCTAAATAATTTTGAAACTTGTATGCATGCATATGGGCATAACCAATGGACATAAGACACTGGGGAATAGGGGAGGCTAGGGGACTGTCTAGGGCGTGGGGGAAAAATGGACACATATGTAATACTCTTTATAATACTTTAAGCAAAAAAAAAAAAGAAAGCATAAAAAAAGATTAAGAATAATGACAAGATAATATTTTACAAGTTGATTTTAAAGATAAAAAAAATATATTATCAGTGTTTACCTTTCCATGATATTATAGATATTTTTAAAAGCTATCTTTTATATTTAAAAAAAGACCTACATTAAGTATACACAAATATTCAGAAAAAAGTTTAATGTGAAAAAATATATTCTCCTCTCAAAAATTTTGAATGTTTAGAAAAATTATATATACCTTTGCAAAGTTTAAAAAAAAAAAGAAAAGAAAATGATTGCTATTTTATAGCAAGTTTGGAATGATAGGTTATGTAGCAATAGTAACTGGAACAACAAAAAAAGGTAACTGGAACAGCTTTCTACAAATATCATTGGGGCTTGCTAATTAAGCACCAAAGCACAGATATACAATATTGTAGGTAACCTGAAGAGTCGTGTTAACCTTTTTCTTAAGTTTAGCCAGGTTACTCTTCAATTCTCCCAAAAAGAAGAACCCCTAAAGCTTAATGGAGTGCTTCTGAACTATTCGTTAAAATGATCACAGCAGATACTACATTATGACAAGGAAAAGGCTTCTGTGTGATATTAAATGGAAAGAAAGCAGAATATCAATTTTTATACATGTTACTATTACCTTAGGTAGAGATTATTTATGCAAATGAAAAAGTCTGGAAGGCAGTGTAGAAACGTCAAAATAATTTATCTGGTATTGTGGTAAAATCTCATGAATTTTCTCCTCACCATTGATATATGATGTCTGTATTATACATAAAAATAAGCTAAAATAAAATTATCAGAAGAAGAAATTGGGCAATCTCCACCTCCCTCCTAGAAACTCATTCACATAGCTGTAAACACTTTTTTCGTTACATAATCTCTGTGTCACTTTTCTTTCCTATGAAGTGAGAAAAATAATAGTATTTCTTTCATAGAGTTCTCATAAAAAAATAAATGACCTAATTTGGTAAAGTCTGAAACAGCGCCTGACACGTAGAGATTAACAAACATTAGCTCTTGTTATTATGTAATTCAATTCCTAATAATGTAGATTAGATCATCTCTGTTAATCCTGCCTTTGATTCCAAAACCCTGCCAGTAATAAACACTAGAGGACTAGACTTCTTTGCCCCAATGTCAACTAACAAAAGGAGCTGTGTAATATTGTTCAGGTATCTTGGTCTCCATTAACTTATATATACAATGAAATTTATGCCTAGTTTTCTGAGTTCTTATGAAAATCAACCAATGTAATGCATTATGATAATTAGGTCAAAATTCCAAACAAATGCCATTCGTCTATGTTCTTATTTTACAAATTGTATTTGTCTGCTAGGACTGCTATAACAAAGTATCACAAAGAGTGACTTAAACAAGAGAAGTTTATCATGTCACAGATCCAGAGGTTTGAAGTCTGAGACTGAGGTGTCAGCAGAGTTGGTTCCCTCTGCTAGCTGTGAAGAAGAAGCTATTCCAGGCCTCTCCCTGGCTCCTGATGGTTTGCAGGCCACTTTTGGCATCCCTTGACTTATAGACACATCACCCTGATCTCTATCTTGATGTTCACATGGTGTTCTCTCAGTGTGCATATCCCGGTGTCCAAATTTCCCCTTTTTATAAGGACACTGGTCATATTGGTTTAGAACCCACCCTATTTATTTCATTTTAACTTGATTACCTCTGTAAAACCCAATCTCCAAATGAGGTCACATTCTGACATACTGGGAGTCAGAATTTCAACATATAAACTTGGGGGACACAAAATTCCACCATGATCTCAATGAAGAAATGAAGACCCAAGTAGATAGTCCACTCATTTAGGAAGAGCAGGACATAAATCCAGTGGATGATGATAACTTGCTCAATGTGTTTACAAAGTAATGTGCAAAACACTTCTTTTGAAATCCCAAACTAAAGCAACTCTGACTGGGCTGTTTTATGAACCTCAAATTCGACCCAGGTCATAAATCCTTGAAGATAACCCAAGCCAATTTTGGAGTTTCAAGCTCCAACGGCTGAATGGATTGGACAAATTTTCACTTGGTATTTAGAATTCTTGAGTCTAACTTGAAACTTAATGCAAATTCATGGAATTTTGATGTTTTCCCATCTCAGTAACATGGGGGGAGTGAGGGAAAGGCCAGGTTGGCAAGGTCTCACCATCACCAACTCTATAATATTTGCATCTCATGTGAATGTGAATTATTTCAAGTAGTGCAATACACACATCATCATAATAAAGCCTCAGTTTCAAGCAAAATTTAAAACTATATGAATCTCCTTAAATGTAAAAATTTGTCAAAACTTGAAAAATTGCAAGATGGGCAAGCTGAATGACTTGCAAACTGTGTTTCTGTTAATGCCATAGGAAAATGTCACCTACCTGGTTAACAGAAATACCTGCACCCTTTGATCAACAGGTTCCATTATCCATTATGTACATCCAGACTCCCACCAGTGATTTTAGTAGCCATTGTACTCATTTTAAATTTGACAGTCGTTAAGAATTAAAATTGTTTGAATAGTCTATAACAGTATCATCCAGGTGTCATTTAAGTGATGACTCTACTACTGAAAATCAGTAGCTTTGGACTGGAAGTTAAATGTGATAAAAAGCAATGAATGAAGTCCAGCAATTTAACCCTATTGTTAAATTGGGAGAGAGTACTGTGTAAAGGATATATAAGACTAAGAAAACAAAATAAAAAACAGTTAAAGCAAAAATAGTCTATGAACAAAACAACAAGAAAGCCTACTGCATGGGAGAACATATTTGCAAATGTTATCACCAATAAGGGTTTAATCTCCAACATTTACAGGGAACTCATACAAATTAACAAAAGGAAGATAAACAACCCAATCAAAAAATGGACAACAGACCTAAATAGATACTTTTCTAAAGAAGACAGAGGCCAAAAGACATGAAAACATGCTCAAAGTCACTAATCATTAGATGCAAATCAAAATGACAATGCAATACCATCTCACACCTGTCAGAATGGCTATCAACAAATCAACAAATGACAAGTCCTGGCGAGGATGTGGAGATAAAGGAACCCTCTTGCACTGCTGGTGGGTATTCAGATTGGTGCAGCCACTGTGGAGGTTCC
>NW_006289813.1:746774-747527 GCF_000327345.1 Myotis davidii | reverse complement strand
AGAGAGAGGGCAGGGGAGGGTGGGGGTAAGGGGGAGAGATCAACCAAAGGACTTATATGCAAGTATACAGGCCTAACCAATGGACACAGACAACAGGGGGGTGAGGGCAAGAGTGGGGGTTATGGGGGGTAATGTAGGGATAAGGACACATATATAATAACTTAATCAATAAAAAATAATAAAAAATTTAAAAGAAAGGTATTCCAACAACAACAAAAAATAAGCCATGATAGGTGTGGGATTTTACACTTTGAGAATATATCTCCTCCACTTTATAATTATTCCAATGGATAAATTAACCTAAAATTGTGAAGTGTTGAATTATGCAATGCCTTCGGAAACATGTCTCTTAAATTAAAGCCACCATCCTGTACTTCCTTCATAATTTTATTGAAATACTAGAAGCCCATTGCACGAAGATTCACGCAATAGGCCTTCCTTCCCCTGGCTGCAGGCACTGGTTTTCCTCCGGCACCCGGGACCCAGGCCTTTGGTCCGGCCGCAGAGGCGAAGCCAAGCCTCTTCAGTCTTCAGTCTTCAGTCTCAGTCTTGTCTTTGTGCCTGTGAATGCAAATTAACCACCATCTTTGTTGGTTAATTTGCATACTCATCCAATTGGCTGGTGGGCATAGCAGAATGACACCAATTTGCATGTTTCTCTTTTTTTTTTTTAATATATTTTTTATTGATTAAGAAATTACATATGTGTCCTTGTCCCCACGTTCCCCTCTACCCCCCCCCCGCTCTTGCCCT
>NW_006289813.1:721066-744964 GCF_000327345.1 Myotis davidii | reverse complement strand
CGAAGACAAGGGAGGAGTGGTGTGTTTAGCAACCAGGCACCAAAGGGAGCACTGGGGGGACTCATGCCGCCCGCGCACCTACCCTGTGCCATTTGCCCCGCTGAGCCCTGTCGTAGTGTCTCGTATAATTACACTTTCCAGCACGTTCCCCAGACAGGCCGCTGGGGCCTGTGGAGCCCGAGGAGCCGGGGCAGGGAGCTTGGGCTTAATCCCAAGAAACGACTGTTTTTTCTAAAAAAAATTGAGATATAATTCCTATGACATAAAACCCACCCTCTTCAAGCCACTGGGTTTTAAGCAGGGGACATTGGAGGTGATGGCAGGAGCTCTGAGGATGGTCCCCAGGACCCCCGCCTGCAACAGTCCCGCTCCTGTGGGATCTCCTCCCGGTGAGGGAACAGCCAGCTGCCGCCATCTTAGTTTCTCTCTGCATGTTTCTCTTTTATTAGTGTAGATAATTTCTATACCATGAGTGTTACTCCTCCTAAGTGTACAATTCAATGATTTTTAGCAAATTTACTGAATTGTGTCACCATCACCATAACCTAGTTGCAGAGCATTTTTATCACCCAAATAAGATTTCTCATGCCCATTTACAGTTAATCCCCATTCCGACCACCAGCCCCAGATGACCACTAATCTACTTTTTGTCTCCTTAGGGTTGCCTTGTCTGGACATTTCATATAAATGGAATCATATGTGGTCCTTTGTGTCTGGCTTCTTTCACTAAGCATGATATTTTTGAGGAGCATCCATGTTTTAGAATGGATAGGTATTTTATTCCTCTGCATTGCTGAATAGCATTTCATTGTATGGATCCTGTTGTTTTGGGGCTTAGGTTTAGGTGGTCCAAATGTATGGCCATTTCTTACTGTGTATATCAGATATAACTATGAATATCTGTCATAGACAGCACCCAAATATGGTCACCAACAACTCCTTCACTCCCTTTACGCTCTCCTCACACTGAGAGGTAGAGTCTATTTCCCTTCCTCCTCCCCCTAAATCTGTCTGGCCCTGTCACTTATCTTGTCCAAAATATGTAGCAGCAGTGTCGTCCTGAGACAGAATTCTAAGCCCAGTTAAGAGAACTGGCAGCTTCTGCTCCTCCCCTTGGAAACCAGACATCTTGCTGTAAAGATGGACAATGAGACATACATGGAGAGAGGCTTTCGACAATGAGGCCATCTTAGTGTAGCCCCAGCCAAGCTCCCACCTAAATGCAGCTGCATGAGTGACTGAAGTTACAGCACCCCATATAATCATGAGAAATAATAAATACTTGTCATTTTGAGCCACCCAGTTTAGAAGAGATTTGTTATTCAGCTATAGATAACTGAAACATCATGATTTAACCAAAATCTGTCTCTTCCATTTTAATTCTTATTTATTATGTTCTTTTTTGAGTGTTTATAGTTGTATTCTGTTCTACTAAGATTTCTAATGAGCCTTGACTTTAGCATCACTTGTTTGGCTGTTTGTGGTACATTGAAGAGTTTTATGTCCATCAATCTCCTGCCTGATATTTATTTGCATGCTGAAATCTTGAGGCAAAAATCGTAAATGCTCTGAAGAGAATCACCTGGAGAGCTTTTAAAAATGGATTCTCCATCCTCCCCTTCACTTCCTCACCATGATGGATAAGGAATCTGTATCCAGCTTCTCCCATAACAGTGCACAAGTTAATTTAATAATCTCACCAGGAAAGCTATTTCAATAACTCAATTAAATAAGTCTTCTGAATTTTGATTGAGGGAAAGTTGGCATGATAAACACTGTGCATAACGACAGAAAAACTATCATAATATAACCCTTACCCTGAAAAAGTTTAAAATACAGTTACAAAGAAAAAATCATGTGCATATCAGATTAATATTCTATTAGTCTGCTCTCCAGGTTGCACAGTTCTAGGGGGCACCATTCACATAGGAAATACTGGGAATCATGGGAGGTATGTAACAGACTGCACTGGAGATGTAAAACTAGGTCATTTTCACTTATACAATGTTAGATTTGAATTATATCTCAATAAAACTGGGGACAGGAAATGCCCCCTTTATCTGTGGAAAGCCATTCCTGACCCTTCTCCATGCATTCAGTCCAGGGGTCATTGTCTCCAGCCTGGCTAATAAGAGGGCCTCATCCTTCCGGCCACAGTGATTGGTTCAAGGTTGAATACATGATCCGATCTGAGGCAATGAGACACAATCTAGACTTTTGCTAGTACTGTAAGAAAGAAGTACTCTCTTTTTCTACTGGATTTAGAGTGGAGGATATAAACTTAAAACTATTACAACCATCCTGTGTTAGAAGTAAACTACATATTAAGACAACAGAGCTGGGAACTGTCAAGAGAAATTGGGCCCTCTGGTATCAATTGAACATCTCTTTTAAGGCACACAAAGTTACTTTCTGTCCTGGACTTTTCAATTCTGTGAGGAGAGGTGAGGGAGGAAAGGAGAGAGGGAGGAAGGGAGGAAGGGAGGGAGACAGAGAGACCTTGTATGGCTTAAGCCAGTTTAAGTTGAATCTTCTGTCAGTTTTAACACATTAGAAGCAAGTTCTTCATCAGTCAAATGAGAATAAAAGTTGCTAACAAACTTAGGTGGCATTTGGAAAGTATAAAACGTATTCAAATATAAAGTATTATTTCTACCTCTTTTGTGCTCTTGCCCAAGTTCCTTGCATAGTAATATTTTTTAAAAAACATAAAACATAATACTATACCAAAAGAACATTTTCATTACTAGTTATGCCTGTTCTGTGTTCGGGGACTTCTGATCCCATCTGCTCCACATAATTTTTCAAATCATAGAATTCTTTGAAACCAGATCAGCAAAGTTCTGTTTCGATGAACCATTTGTTCCCTAGGCCAGGAAAATAGCTTCTGCAAATATAATCCTATATTAAAAATGATGTTTGTGAAAACATCATTTTACCTGTGATAATATGCAAATGTGCTTTGAAAATGAAATTGCCGTGTAAATTTTTGTTGATGTGTATTAAAGTCTAAGTTCTTTATGGTTTCTTGATCCTGCGACTTGCTGCTCAAAAAAGACAAAGCTATGTGGGGAGCCAACAATGAAAGTTCTTTGTTCTTTATTCAAACAACAGATTTCTTTTTAAGAGAAATAATCAACTGCTTATTTTACTTCTGTAATTCTCTTGTTCCTTCATTTCTGCTTCTCCCTCCTTTTCATGACTCTTTAATCTGGCTTGAAATTTGATTCTTTTGATTTGACCCATCTGCAATATTTATCCCTCATAGTCATTATCAATGCCTTTGCAGAAAAACACCTGATGCCTGTGACATTAGAAGATAGGGAGATGCTAAGAGTTTGGTTGCAGTCTGAAAAATTAGCCGTGGCTCAGTGGTTGAGCGTCGACCTATGAACCAGGAGGTTGTGGGTTCAATTCCTGGTCAGGGGACATACTCAGGTTGCAGGCTCAATCCCCAGTGTGGGACCTGCAGGCGGCAGCCAATCAATGATTCTCTCTCATCATTGATGTTTCTCTCTCTCTCTCCCTTCCTCTCTGAAATCAATAAAAATATTTTTTAAATTAGTTAACAGAAGCGATATTTTTGCATGTGGATTCTATCTCAATAAAGCTGTTCCTTAAAAAGAAAACAAAAGCAATGACTTCATCCTAACGCAGCCCCTGGAGAACCAACGCAGAGTCACAGAAACAAGCTGCGTCCAGGGTTAATCGGCATCAAGGACAGTGACATTCCTCTCTCGCATCCAAATAAACCCCGCCAGCCCTCCTGCAACTGTCACAGGGAGGCACGTGGAATCAGTGAGTGGATTGAACTGATAAAGGCATTTTACCTGCCAGCATTTAAATGTGCCCTTTAAAGACTAAAATCAATTCCTATTTATATACACGTGTATATACAGCAAACCAGCCAGTAGGAAAGAAGCTTTGCATTGTTCCACATAATCCAAAAACAGTGGCACATTATGAGGTGGTGATTAAATTAAAAACTCCCATAATAAAAAAATATATTATGGACAGTATAGATGCAAAACTGCCCCCTTTTTAAATTTTATTTTCCATTTGTTATGTTTAATCCCACCGTGCCAATGTACTCTCCTAATGATTCATTCTCTAGCTAGGCTGGGCTTATTGCTGCTTAGGATGGCAGACACGACAGCAAAAAGATGATGTCACCCTTTAGCCAAATTGCACTATTATTACAGAACCGCATGTACTCTCATTCATTTATCTCAGCTGACATCGCTCCACAGGGAGGTTTTCCAGGGCAGATGTGAGCTCCCTTGGCAACAAAAGCGGTGGAGAGCGCACATTCATTTTAAAATCCCAAGAGGTAGAATTTAGTAAATCTTGACTTTTTAGAAATGTATTATGAATAAGGAGACATCAAATGTCCTCAAACCTGTTCTGATTAAAAACCTCAAAGAATATTGAGCATGAAACAACCCCCAGCATTTATTCTCATTATAGCAATATTTTCTTTATTTAAAGGCATGCTTTTGGCCCACAAAAGTATCATGCAGACTAAAGTAATGTATTTTGAAAATATATGCATTTATGTTAAGAAATGACTTTACACTTTAGTCATCTTTTGATTACGAGGAGGGGGAAATTTAGTGAAAGATAATTATGCAGGCTTCTATCCAAGAGGGCAAAACAGCTTCAAAATCAAATGTAGGCATTAGGGAGATAAGGGACTTTTTGAAGAGGAAAGCAGGTCATCGGAGAAATGGTACAAAAAGTGTCCAGGAAATGAGAGAGAAAAGAAAAAAAGTCAGGTTCATTTGAGGGATACTTTTTCCCATATCCATCCATCCTTTCTTCCCTGGTTCTTTAGAGCAGTAGGTAACTTTTATTTTTTTTAATATATTTTATTGATTTTTTACAGAGAGGAAGGGAGAAGGATAGAGAGTTAGAAACATCAATGAGAGAGAAACATCAATCAGCTGCCTCCTACACACTCCCTACTGGGGTTGTGCCTGCAACCAAGGTACATGCCCTTGACCAGAATCGAACCTGGGACCCTTGAGTCTGCAGGCTGACGCTCTATCCACTGAGCCAAACCGGTTAGGGCTAGTAGGTAACTTTTAAAATATATATCTTTTTAAAATATAATCCATGCACATAGAGAATATTCCAATGGTACAAAGGGATATGCCAAGAATAGGAAATCTCTCTCCCCTTCCTGACCCAACCCTGTAGTCCCCACCTCTCCCTCACCCACCCAGGCAAGCACTCTTATCACTTTCTTCTATCTCTTTATTTGTGGGTGTGTAGCATGGACCCCTTAGCTATCTGATGAAGCCTATGGATGCTCCTCTTAGAATAGCGCTTGAAAATATATGTAAAATAAAATACAAAGGATTGCAAAGGAAACCACTTATATTGAAATATGGTTCTACCTGAGAGGTCCATGGGGGTCCTTGGACTCCAGCATAAAAGCCTCTGCTCTTATAGTTTCCAGGCACGTGCAAGCGCATACGTGCACACATCTATCCTTCCCCACAAATGCCAGCATGGCTTCTGCAGCTGCTGCAGGAGTTCTGCCCAGACCCCTCACAGCCAGCGCACCCATACCCCAGCTGCTGGGCTGCTGGCTAGTAATAATTCACAGTGGCTCCCTTTCCACAGAGAATCCTTATGCCCAATCCTTGCAACTGACAGGGCTACAAAAGGTTGGACGGCTGTGGTACAACAAACACTCCAGAGACCCCAGTGGGATCAGGCTGAAGCAAATGTCCGCTGAGACCACCCCCTTGTTTCGCTCCCCATCCCCCACCCCGCAATCGCCCTACTCCATTTCCTCTCTCGCCTGCTCCTGGGAGCAATGCCCCCTAAAGCACAAGAATCCCTATCTCAGTCTTTGCTTCCAGAAATACTGACGTAAGACACTTACCATCCCTTACCTTGACTTTCACACTTATTGATTTCTTGGAAAAGATTCCATATATGGACATATGGATCTCTTGTATTCTTTTAACAGCCTATGCTATTCCATTAAATGGATTTACCACATTAATTGAGCACAGTTGTTTCCAATAGTTCCTCTCTGGGAACTTAAAAATCTAATTTTTATCCACTGAAATGTTATTACTGCCTTACCACATTTTCAGTATTTAGTTGTTGAGGAGCCTTTCTTCAACCTCATTAGCTAGAAAACTTTTAGTATCTTGCTATCATTTTGGAATAAAGCTTTATTCTCAAAGCAATTTATCTTTAAATTTGACAAACTCAAGATGCAGCTGCCTCCTGGCCCATAGCCGGAGCCTTTTAGCACCAGATCAAGGACCAACCTCCATTCTAAACAGGAGAAAAACAAGGACCTGCAAATGCTAGATTGTGACCTCAATTTACTGGCCTCAGCGCTTGCCTCCCTGCTGGGGAGAGAAATAGATATGACTCTTGACTCTAGTTGGAAACTGCTGAAGCTCCTGCTCTCTCACACATCACTTCCAACAACAAACATGTATGTGCTTCCAAAAACAACACAGCCTAAACCCCAAGAGGAAGAGAAGCCGGCTCATCTCTGCTCGCTCTCCCAACTCCCGCCTCCACCCCCGCCCCGGCTCAATTGAAAGGTGCTTCCTCCCCATAGGCTAGCACTTGTGGGCATTGGTTAGTTAGAGGCTGGCCTTCTTGTGTGTAGAGTTTGCCAAAATATAAGTTCCACGTCCCCAGGGTTGAAACCAGAACTCACCTTTCCCGCCTAGCAGCTGCTCACAGTGTGCTTGGTGACGAATTATGAGTAGAGCAAGGCAAGGAAGCAGGTGCTGCTCAGAATCCATTTTCCAGCCAGGAAGGAAGAGAGGGACCGAGAGACCTGGGACAGCCGAGCTGGCATGCGCAGTAGGGTCTCTGATTAGTTTGTTTAGTGGGGTGAAGTTCCGTTGCTCGCATCTAAGAATCAGGACCCGATCATTTACTTCGCATTCTTTCCACCCTCCCCCAACCAGAGAAATGAGAAGCACATGAAGGAAAATATGGTTTTCTATCAGACTGGAGAAGATGAAAAGGTTCAATGAACTATGTTGGTGAGAACATGAGGAAAAACTGCTGCCAGTGGGAGAATAAACCAGTACAATTTCTGCAAAGAGAATTTGGGCCATTAACTATCAAGTGTACAATGCAAAACCCTTGACCCGGCAATGTTCTATAGATCTGAGGCCAGCAAACTTTTCCTTTAAAGGACCAGGGCAGGGAGTTTAGGTCTCTGGACATGTATCACTGTTGCCACTACCCTGCTGTTGTAGCATGAAAGCAGCCACAGGAAATATGTAAACAAGTGGGCACGTATGTTCAACAAAAACAAATGGCAGGTTGAACCTGGCCCACAGGCTATACAGTTCACCAACCCTGGCGAGGCATCCTAGCACATATATATGAAAATGTATATGGTGTGCTGCGTTCTTCCCAGCAGTAGCCTAAGAATGGACACCACCTGATGTCCATCAGGAGAGGACGGGCTAAGTAAAATGTGACACGTCCACTCAATGGAATACTTGCAGCCACTGAAAGGAAGTAAGCAGCTCTGTGTGTGCTGACAAGGGCTGACATTCAACATGCATGGAAAATGTTAAATGCAAAGTAGAGACCAAGGTAAAGTATGTTTCCATTTCTTATGAAAAATGCATATATGTATATGTGTGCATTTGTTTACCCAAATATAGCACATATCTGAAGGAGGGGAACTAGATGGCTGGGGAATAGGAGTATGAGGGAGACTTTCCTTCATGTTACACCCTTTGTACCTCTTGAATTTTATACCATGTGCTTTACTAATGAAGAACACACAAATAGCATTTCATTTTTTAATGCATATGATTTTTTACTAGTGCATTGGATCCACAAGCATAGACACAGTGGGGCTCCGGACAGCTGGCCTAGCTATTTCCAAAGTCCCCTCCCATGCCCAAAAGCTGTGTTGTGCCCATCAAAAGGTATCATAGTAGGAATGAGGAAACCTGGCTTCAAGTCCAGACTCTGTAACTGACTCACTGGGCTACCCTGGGCCAGTCACCTCATCTCTGATCATCCTTTTCCTCTTCTGTAAAATGGAGTCAATAGTGCTTTTGAGTTATGTTATATAAGATAAAATAATGTTACTATTACTCTTAATGTCTCTGGGCCTCTTTCCTCATCTGCAAAATCAAAAAAGTTGGACAAAATGAGCCCTAGCCGGTTTGGCTCCGTGGATAGAGTGTCGGCCTGCAGACTGAAGGGTCCCAGGTTCAATTCCAGTCAAGGGCACATGCCTGGGTTGCAAGCTCAATCCCCAGTAAGGAGCGTGCAGGAGGCAGCCAATCAATGGTTCTCTCTCATCATTGATGTTTCTATCTCTCTCTCCCTCTCCCTTCCTCTCTAAAATCAATAAAAATATATGCATTTTTAATGCTCTTAATAATGGTTGAGTGTGGGGTGGGTCCCAGGTTCAATTCCAGTCAAGGGCACATGCCTGGGTTGCAAGCTCAATCCCCAGTAAGGAGCGTGCAGGAGGCAGCCAATCAATGGTTCTCTCTCATCATTGATGTTTCTATCTCTCTCTCCCTCTCCCTTCCTCTCTGAAATCAATAAAAATATATGCATTGTTAATGCTCTTAATAATGGTTGAGTGTGGGGGTTTTTTTAAGTTGGACAAAATGAGCCTTTCAACTCTCAAATGCATGATTTTGTTAATAAACAGTGTTCAATTACAAGACTTCAGGCAGAAGCACGTACTTGGCAAGCCAGTGAGGAGATCTTCTTGCTTATCTCAAGAAAGTGACTTCCAAGTCCAAAAAGAAAATAAGATATGTTTGCACTTAGAAATCCAGTCCAACCTGGAGGTGGGAAGGGTTGCCTTCTTCCCAGGACACCACCTTTCCTTGGCCCCATCAGCCCACCAGCAGCTGTCAGCAGGCAACTTTTTTTTTAGCTGCCACTAAGTATAGAACAGTCCCCGTTGGAAAAAATTAGGAAATGTCACTCATCAAGAGGATGCACTAATAGTATCAAATAATAGACTCGTGAGGGCTGGCAGGACAAAGAAATAGACAGATCCAGGTCAGGGGGGCCAGGCAGGGAGGGCCTCCTGCCCCATCCTGACCCCTGGCCTTTGCTCAGAGCCATCAGTTGTATTATTTCAGGAACTCCAGGGAGATGACAGGATGGTGACAAGGAAGAGCAGTGTGGCACTATCCTCCTATTTCTGAGAATTTCTGGTTATTGTTAAACAAAAGTTTGGAGAAGTTAAACTGACAGGAAATCACACACGTGTTGAGTTATTAGGTGGCAAATGTTGTGAAATTCGTTTTCAAGAAAGGCCAACTGGGTGAGAGTGCGCGGAGGTGATAAGGAGCAGAGCTCTCAACGCCTCGCAGCCGATGGGAGACTCTTCCCTTTCCTTTCCTTCCTCAGTTCCTCGGGCTTGGGAGCAAGCACTCAGATGCTTTGAAGAGAATGTGGCAAAGACTCTTCATGTCCCTGGCTTTAAAGAACGTTTAACTCTGGAATCAGCCATTTCTGTCCTTTCAATCTTAGAACCAGAGCGGCCAGTCAAATAAATCTAAGAGGTTTTATCAAATCACAGACTCTCCCCAGAAATGCAGAGAGCACTGTGAGCTGGGACAGGGGAGAGGGACTATGGTGCAGAGAAAAAGGAGGGTGGGATTTCAAGTGAGTTAGAGAATTGCACTTCCTCACTGAGAGGTGGATCTTAGAGTGGGCTTACTTTTAACTTGCCCAAATAGCACTAAATTATTTTCCAAAGTGGTTATAGCAATGTATCCTCACACCCACTCCCCACAGGATATTATATGACTTTTCATTCCATTTTTGCCATTCTAATGTGAATGAAGTGCTTTCTTGTTTTAGTTGCAATTTCCAGATTACTAGTGAGGTTGAGCATCTTTATATATGCATTTGCAATCTGTGACTTTGCCCATTTTCCTACTTGGTTTGGTCTGTTTCACACTGATTTGTAGGAGTCTCTTATATATCCGGGGTAGAAGAGGGACAAAATATATATGGAGAGAGAGAGAGAGAGAGAGAGAGGGAGAGAGAGAGAGATTTTTTACACAATTTGGAAAACAAAATCTAAGTAATCTGTTCTATAGTATAAAATTCAATTAATGGATGTTCTTATGAGAAAATAATCTCACTTGGCTTGCTTGCTTTCTTTCTTTCATTCTTCCTTGTATAATATCTGAGCATTTATTCCAATAATGCCGGCAGTATGGGAGAGCAGCAGGTCATCCACAAAAATCTGCTCTCTCACTTTCTGATCTAAAAAATTTATAAACTACTTTATATTTTTGACTGTGATGTGCCAAAAATTCTATAAAGAGCCAATTCCTAGCGTGTCCAATAATATTTCATCATATGATCCAATAAGTCTGATACAATAGAGGAAACTTCCCTCAGCCCTGTTTTAAACTTTCTACATCAGTCACACACAAAAAATTGGAAACAGATGGTCCATTCAAGTTAGGAAAGTTTGAGGGACTAATTACAAAAGGGTGAGTGGACACTGGGAATCCATAAGAGATAGCAGCAGTGGAACTGTCACAGTCCCCAAAGGGCCAGAACCTAGAGAGAGAGTAGTATAGAGTGGGCTGCCTAGACAAGAGCAGTGAGCTTTTGTTGAGAGACATGCAGCCTATAGCAGCCTCGAAGGAAAGAACCGGGGAAATAAGCACCCCAACCCGTGCTCCCCTGCAGAAAGCCAGGGAACATAGGTGCCTTTGATGTGATCCATGCAGGACAGCCTTGCAGGGCAAAGAATAGAATGAAGAAAGATGGAGAATGGGTCCTGAGGGGAACAAGGAAGAAATTCAACACCCTTACCCAGCCAAATCACTTCAGATTCTATACCAGTTGTGTGAAAGGCAGATAACTTAATGAAGCTATGAGGAATTTTGAAACGTTTTTCTTCATTTCTGAGTATGAGTTTAAATCATGAGTTGCGCTCTAGCTGGTTTGGCTCAGTGGATAGAGCGTTGGCCTGCGGACCAAAGGGTCCTGAGTTCGATTCCAGTCAAGAGCACATACTTTGGTTGCAGGCCCCTCCTCCACCAGGTCCCTGTTCAGGGAGCTTGCAGGAGGCAACCAATCGATGTGTTTCTCTCACATCGATATTTCCCTCTCTCTTCCATTCTCTCTAAAAATCAATGGAGCCGAAACTGGTTTGGCTCAGTGGATAGAGCGTCGGCCTGCAGACTGAAAGGTCCCGGGTTTGATTCCGGTCAAGGGCATGTACCTGGGTTGCGGGCACTTCCCCAGTGGGGTGTGTGCAGGAGGCAGCTGATCAATGTTTCTCTCTCATCGATGTTTGTAACTATCTCTCTCCCTTCCTCTCTGTAAAAAATCAATAAAATATAAATATCAATGGAAAAATATTCTTGGGTGAGGATAATAAATGAATGAATGAATAAATAAATAAATAAATCATGAGTTGCTAAGGTAAGAGATCCACTTGAAACTGTACAAATCATAGGTTGCAATATGGCAACCCAATAAAAAGCCATTTAATAAAGATCAGAAATGTTAAATAACACAGTTCCTTGTACACCCAAGTGCTCTACATGTTCTTTTTACTTAAATGTTCAGGGTAACTTTTTGAAATTATTTAGAAGTAATAATAACAAGAAGGTGAAAGATTGATAATAGGGGTGGATACATAGTTCACGAATCCTTCATCTCCTATCTTCCATCTTCCATCTCTATCAAGGAGAAAGATGATTGGATAGAAAATAGTAGAGCACCCATTCAAATAAGACTTAAAAGTCTAACCCAGTGGAGAGAGTTAAGAGAGCACCTGGTTCACTACATTAGTGCAAACCTCCTGGTTCCAGCAAACTCCATCCCTGCCTACTACTGGAAGGACATGGTGATCAAATGAGTTGCTATTTATTATCAAAAAACAATCTTAGGAACTAGGGCAGGGATGGGCACTGCAATTTTCAGGCAGGTTATCAAACATCACTTTAAACACAGAGAGAATAACAGGGAGCATTACACATGCCTAGGCGTCAGGCATGATTTAATGAATTAACAGCACTTCCCCTCTTATCTATACTCTGCCAGACGGGCAAATCGGAGGAAGCTGTCAACACTCTGCTAGAGCACATGATCTCAGCATTTGACAGAGACTCTCACCTTGTGAACGAGGTGGAGGAATGTGGCCCAGATGATCACAAAGATAGATGCTAATTATGAATCAGTGTCAGCCCAGAGTCTCTAATACCCCAGGATTCTGTCTTCAAACTTGTCCTGTTCATTGACTAAGTAGCTGAGAAGACAGCTGGCTGGCTTTTCTCCTTCTTTAATGGGTAGGAAAGGTGGCCAATATCTTGAATGGCAGAGTGAAGATCCAAAGCCAGATTGAACAATAAAAATTTGAATTGGAATAAATATAAATCTTATCCTATATAATAAAAGGATAATATGCAAATAGACCAAACAGCAGAACAACCAGAAGGCCTACAGCCCTCCCCCCAGCCAGCCGGCTCCCGATGGCCCCCATCAGGCAGGCTGGCTGGACCCCACCAGTGCATGAATTCATGCACCAGGCATCTAGTATAAATATAAAACCCTATACTTATTACTTTTCTCTTCTAAAATCTACCAAAATGGCAGTAGATAGATTTTTCTTTAAATAAAAATGTAAGTCCACAAGGACAAAGAGAATGAGAGAGGAGAATTAGTAGATAGTGAAACAGGAATTTGGGGGGTAAAATAGGACAGGTTTAGGAAATATTAGAAATTTCGGAAATTAGGGGGACCATGGAGGAAGCACAGGGCTGCAGAGCAGCAGAAGGTATATTTCCATAGAATGGGGGAGTTGGAAAGCTGCAACAGTTACATTTCCATAGAATGAGGGAGCTGGGAACAGCAAAAGGTCTATATTTACAAAATAAACAGAAGGAAGCCCTTCATTCAGAGGGAGGAGAAGAAAGCCCAAAGGGGATAGGAAAACAATAAGGAAGGAGCAGGGGAGAACCTCACACGTCCCATGTGAGGCTCAACCTTTGAGCCCAGGACTTACTATAGTAACCAGTCTGGGGGAATAGTGACCAATCAGAGGGGATATCAAGGCACCAGGATCTGCAGCCTTATAAACCATAGGGAAAGGGAACTCAGTGAGGCCCTTTTCCCAACTCAGAAGGGCCCTCCCCCCCACACACACACTTGGGAGTCCATTCACGTGGGAGTCTGTACTTGTTCTTCAATAAATCTCCACCTTGGCTATACCAGTTTCTGTCCGTGGACTCATTCTTCAATTCTGGCAGACAAAGAATCCGGGTTCCAGTCCAAAAATTCCGTATCAATAGGAGATGTGAGCAACAATTAGAAAGATGGAAAGCAAATGGTAACAGATTTGGCAGAACCCACCACTAAAATGTCTGCAAAGAGGGATGCCAATGAAATGAAACCAAGTCACCTGGAAGAGTCCTGGAAAGACCTAAGATTAGGAGGTCCAGATTCTGCAGAGGGAATGATGAAAAGTAGAAATCTGTAAAAATATTAATAGAATGAACTGTTTAATGAGTGTTTCCATTCATTGAGGAGTCTCAACAGAAGTTAGACAACTGCTGATAAAATATGGTATAAAAGTGATTCAAGCATTGGGTAGAAACTTGGCTCGATGACTTTTAAAGTCCCATCATTTCTGTGATTTTAATCTGTGGATGCCAAAGGATTTTGGTAATTTCTGAATGTAGTTCCTAAAAGAGTTCTATAGGTGGCGCTGCCGTACAAAATGAGACTCAGCAAAGGGCTACTCTTACCTGATTCTCCCGGGTTATACTAATGTCTGTGGTGATAGGTAAAAACTAGAATGTTTCTGGATTTTTTAAATCAGAAACCTGACCAATAGATTCACAGCATCTAGGCACTACAGTGTCAATATCAGCCCAGTAGTAGGTACAGTAGTTCTAGTACCTAGTATGAGTCTTTATGCATTCATTTGTCATTCTTCTTAGCTCTGGCCTTCTGCCTTATGCATATCTCAGCAGTGACACGTCTCTTCAGTGTATCTGTCATTCTTGGACAGCAAAATAAGTCACATGCCAAAGCAACTGCTCCTTCACATCCCAAGTGCCCTCCCTCATTGTGCATACCCTTCACCTCAGGACTCCTGGGAGCGTGAGGCTCTCCATAAGCCTTATCTCCCTCGATTTAAATAATAATAAGTGCTCGATTGGACAGCACTTATACTACAACTGGAACGATACAGAGGAGATTAGTATGGCCCCTGTGCAAGGAGGACACGAAAATTCGTAAAGCATTCCATGTTTTTTGTGGTACATATGCACAATGGAATACTACTCCTCCAGAAGAGAGGATGAAATAGCACCATTTGCAACATGGATGGACCTTGAGAATATTCTGCTAAGTTAAATAAGTCAGGCAGAAAAAGCTAAGAACTATATGATTTCACTCATATGTGGGATATAAAACTGAAATTTGTGAACACAAACAGCAGTGAGATGACTGCCAGAGGGAAGGGGGTAGAGGGAGAAGGGGGCCTAATATAAGGTGACAGGAGAAGATTTGACTTTGGGTGGTGGACACACAGTACAATATACAGGTCTTGTAACATAGAAACCCACACCTGAAACCTATATGTTTATGTTGGCCAATGTCACCCCAATCAATTTAATAAATAAATATTTTAAATTAAGAAATAAGAAGAACAAAACAAAACAAAAAACCATTTTTCCCCCCATACAATGTTAGGCCAATATCTCAAATTTGATTGTCTCTGGCTCTCCTCCCTTTCCCACAGCTAAAGGAGATTTATATTTTGCTTCTTAAAAGCTAATTACTCAATAGCTACTAGCTCTTCCTGACAAATTTTGCCACTCATAGAAGCTGTAAATTCTGATTTATTTATTCCTCTTACTGGCTGTAGATTATAAGGTCCATAGGAAATTTTTGCTCTGCACCAAGGAATACCTACATCAATTCCATAAATTCAGATAACCTTGCTTCTACATTCAGGTCTCAATTCCAGGAAAACTTTCTGACATTAGGAATTTATAAAACTGTCAAATCCACTGACTTTTGGCATAACTTGCCTCTTCCAGAACACACTGATTTTTTTTTTTCCTAATGCTATTAGTCTGCCCAAAAACCCAGGTGCCTTCTTTTATGTTGGGTATAGTCTAGCTGACAAAAAATTGTGAGTTGAGTGGGAAAAAACTCCACGCTCATTCTTCCAGTGACTAGATTTTCAATAGCAATGGCATGCTTGCACCTAATTCCAAGTACATGTCCTAATTTGGCCCATTATACACTATTAAAGAACCAAAAACGCAACCAAGTAAATTTAAAGGTTTAATTGGCTTTATTAAACAATTCATGAATTGGGCAGAATCCCATCTAGTAAATAAAAGGTGCTCTTAGCAGCTGAACAAAGTGGAAGGTTTTTTTATAGGCAGAAACTGGGACAAGAAAATTATTTCAGACAATGTTACCTCCCCTTAGGGGAAGGCAGGGTGTCTTATCGGGCAGATTACCAGGAAATCCCAACTGACTGGTTTAAAATCCACTCCAGAAAAAAGGCTGAAACTCCACTTAGATTAGGTATGAAGTGGGACTTAGAACAAGTGATTCCTGTTTGGGGTCTGCTGTTTCTTATCAAGAAGGCACAGGCCCCCCAACATCTGACTGACTCTGGTTGTTTTGTCTGTTTGGGTTATTTTCTGAAGTAGCCTCTGTACTAACTTGATCTGAACTGAAGAATAGGATGTAGTACCTCACATTTTCCATCTGTCCTCATTCTTATACCAACTTTCTAGATTTGATCTTTCTGTCCTTTGGAGGAAACAGAAATAACTTATTTTGTAATTAAAGTAATTAATTAGCACTAATGGAAACATCTTTGAATTGTTCGTCCCACAGAAGAAACGGTAGCACCTGGCTAGTAAATCCTCCAACAAAATCGTTTCTATGGTTTCAAAAATGTTCTCAGCACTTCCATCACTTGTGTAAGTGATCCAAATCACAAAATAGAAAACTTTCAAAGACATACTATGCAATTCATTGGACATGTAGATTCTGAAATGTTTATTTTATATTTCATATATTAATAGTACATACTTCATTCCGTAAGGAGCTTATAAAAGCAGGGAGTGGTGCTCTAGTGATCCTTGTAATCTATAGCTACCAGGCAAATTACAGAGTTTATTTGTTGAAAAGGGGAAAATTTTAACTTTGTGGATTCAAATTCAGCATTCAAGCCCCTATTCAAGCCAAATTCATTAATACTGTATGATGAAACTGTGTGCTGGGAGACCCTACGGATAAAACAAATCAGTAACTCTATTTCTAACTCATATATTTTTTTATATGTGTGGGGAAGGGAGGCGGGGGGCGGGGGTGGCTTGGGTCATGCTCCCTGAAGAGAGAGCACCTAATTTACGCATTTTAAACACAGACACGGCTTGTATCACACCAGAGTTACATATGAGATTAAGAGAAACTGATAAAAGAGCTGCTCAAAAGGGCATAAAAGCCCTAGCCAGTTTGGCTCAGTGGATAAAGCGTCAGCCTGCAGACTGAAGGGTCCCAGGTTCGATTCCGGGTCAGGGCACATGACCAGGTTGCAGGCTTGATCCCCAGAGTGGGGCGTGCAGGAGGCAGACAATCAATGACTCTCATCATTGATGTTTCTCTCTCTCTCTCTCTCTCTCTCTCTCTCTCCCCCCCTTTCTCCCTTCCTTTCTGAAATCAATAAAAATATATTTAAAAAAACAAAAAACATAAAAGTGTTTTGGTTTCAAAGGCATAAATAAATAAATACCTTGAGCCTAAACTTGCTTCAAGAAAATTTGCAATGAAATTTAAAACAAACAACAAACAAAAGCAGTACAAAGAGGCTCCAGAATTAGTTCCTCATTAGGGCACCAAGGGTGCTAGGTCTCTCCAAAGATCCATTCAAAGAGGCCTATGAAGAGTTCCCCGAATTGGGACTGTTACAGTGTTTATCTCCTGATGTTTATAGTAAAAATAAGGCCAAGATTATAAAGATAAGAGCTTTGACTGGGATTCTATGAGATTATGTCATATGAAGTATACTATTATACAGAATTTTACTATGTTGACCAGCTTGGTCAACTGATAAACAATTTGGAAAGCTTAATACTGTACAAATATAGTTTTGGGGGGGTCTCTCATTTAAAAAGAAATTAGCCCAAAGCAAAAATATCCCTAATTTATGGTTGTTCTATGATTCAGCTTGCCTTACTTCATCTTACAGAAACTCTTCCTCATTCACACCCATCACAAGAGGGATTTAACTCCTGTACGGTACAAAAGTGAAAACATAATGCAACGTGTAACAGAATATCTGTGTCTGTTTTTTGGTGTCAAGGCAATTTCAGGTTACTCTAGGTTACATATGAGATTAGGAAAAATCAGAATCTCGACTATGTAGCCAGGTACCATGGGGCACAGTCAAGCTGAACAGCAGGTACTACAGAGCCTGCGATGCATTTCCCTGAACTGAAAGGCACCCATGCGGCTGCAGGCACAAGGGACCCAGGTTACCATGCTAACTCCTCAGCAGCTGTATTCATCAACGCTCCATCATTATTGTGATTTAGCAACTGTCTTTCTCTGTTTCCCAGCTCAGCTGCTAGCAACCAACCACCTCACTCTGAATATCTTTTCTCTACCTCCTGGCTTATGTTACTCATAGTTTCTACTAGTTCATGCCCATCCTCTTGGCAGCTATGTGCCGCCCTCGGTCTAGGGAACCCAGATCTGCTTCCATTACCAATTGCCTATCTCTTTCTCTTTGTTGCCAGTATAAATTCTTGAGAGAGAAAACCTGATTGATTTAACTAGTAACCTTAAGCCACCTCGTTTGGCTTCTAGCCCAGTGGTTCTCAAACTTGGACAAGGAATCACCTGGGCAGGTTTACTAAAACACAGATTGCTCCAAGCCACCCCAGAGTTTCTGACTCAGTGTAGCTCTGATAGGGTCCAATAGTTTGCATTTCTAACAAATCCCCAGGTGATTCTGATGCTTTTGATTTTGAGATCACACTTTGAAAACAACTGCGTATCTCTAGGTTGGTGGTCTTTAGATAAGATAAGTTATAGGATTTAGGATATGGCCACCTATGAATAAGGAACTTCCAAGTGCTATTCCGCTCAGCAAGAGGCCCTAGGCATGAAACTTTTCGTATGGATTATGGACAGGCAAACCATATTCTGGCATTTTCCCTGTCCACTCTTTTTCTAAGTGAGGTTCAACAGCATTTATTGTGTGCCTACCATGTGCCAAGCCTTTAATGTAATAAGCCCTGGCGATACAAAACCAGGTAATTTTAACTTGCAATAATCAAGGATTCAACTAAATTATTTTAATAAGTTGTGAAAATCAAGATGAATGTCTTGGCTCTCTTTTGAATATAAAGACACAGTAAAAGAAAACTACAGAGCCCTAGCTGGTTTAGCTCAATGCATAGAGTGTTGGCCTGTGGACTGAAGGATTCCAGGTTCAATTCCAGTCAAGAGCATATGCCTGGGGTTTCAGCTTGATCCCCAGTAGGGGGCGTGCTGGAAGCAGCCGATCAATGATTCTCATTATTGATGTTTGTATCTCTCTCTTCCTCTCCTTCTCTGAAATCCATAAAAAAATTTTTTAAAAAAAGAAAACTACAGAAATTCTCAAAAGTCTCCACTCAAATCATAATTGTGATGGAGACAGAACAGCAAGAAAAGCACATTAAAAAATAATTAATATAAAAGAATTACTTATGAACTACTTAGAATTTCTAACTCTGAGAAAACAAACAAAAATAAATAAAAATACAATAAGGGAACACAGTAGGCTCCGTGCTCTCAAAATCCAGCTGCACGCAAAGGAATAAAGTCAGCTTATCTGAAGAGGAGGAGGTGTCAGCAGATCTGCGGGAGGCAGGAAAAGCAGGGAAAGCCAAGTATACAGTGGCTTTAGAAAAGGTCATACATAACCAGCCTGTGAAGCGGGTTCTGTGAAGACAGTGTGCACTATCTTTCCTTGACTGTGGAACCCCAGAAGAGAAAGGCTACACACCTGCTCCGTCCCTAGTCATCCCAGGTTGCAGCACCTACCTTTCCTTTTCTGGCTTTGGCCACAAGCTCTGTCCAAATTCACAGTGGATTGTGTTGTATTATATCGTCCTCTAGTGGTTTCAATAATATCTTGTCTTCCTTTTTTAAAGGCAGCATTTATCAGAGGGCCACCCAAACACATGGTGCTCAACAAATGTCTGTTCAGTGGATTGGAATGAATGACAGAGATCCTATGGGAAGATTCTGACTACACAAGATGACCTTGCTCAGCTTCCCTAGGGAAATAGGTAGTTATGTTAGGCTCAGGCTACTTATGCCATCATTGACTTTTCCTTTAAAACAGATGATGCAATATAGTTTGCCACTGCCTCCTGTACAGTTTCAGGAAATCCAATGTAACTCTTTTGGGTCCTACATTACCTGGGAGAACAAAAGTTCCCATGCACCGAAAGGTCGCCAGTTTGATTCCCAATCAGGGCACGTGCCCAGGTTACAGGTTCTATCTCTGGTTGGGGTGCATGTGGGAGGCAACCAATTGATGTTTTTCTCTCACATTGATGTTTCTCTCTCCCTGCCCCTCTCCCTTCCTCTCTCTCTAAAATCAATAAAAACATATTTTTTTCTATTTTTATTGATTTCAGAGAGGAAAAGAGAGGGAGAGAGAGATAGAAACATCAATCATGAGAGAGAATCATTGATAGGCTGCCTCTTGCACACCCCACACTGGGGATGGAGACGACAACCAGGTATGTGCCTTGACTGGGAATCAAATCGTGACCTCCTGGTTCACAGGTCGACACTCAACCACTGAGCCACACCAGCCGGCCAATAAAAACAAAATAAAAATTACTACAAATTATCTATTTATAAAGACAAATATAGCGAGTTGAAGTGTTTAAAGCTGGTCTCTATTTCAGAGTATTGTGTGTAGTCCAATCTCAGTCGTGTCCAAAATGCGAACATCTTACTTATTAAGTAAAAAAACTGTGTAAGCCCATGTTTCATTAGTCTTTCTTTTGTATTAACTTAGTATATTGTGTGTGGGGTTTTCTTCTATGTATCCATTCAACAAGTGTTTGTTGCTTCTGCTATATGCAAGGTACTGTGATGGTCAGTTGGGAAGGGTGGGGGAAGAGGGATGAGACATATCTTTACTCTCAAAGTGCTTACCATGTAGGGAGAAACCAGAGTACACACATTTTTTAAAAATACCTGCACATAGCAAAAAAAAAAAAAGTGTAAATACTACAAAACATAGTGAAAATCAAACCTCCTTCATCTTTGACTTTCTCTCACTGATACGTCTTTATCATTTCAGACATGTTCTCTGTATACACATGAATCAATAAACCCTTATTTTCTTTGTATAAAAAAGAAGCATAAAACAACACATTGTTCTGCCTCTTGTATTTCATTAACTACAAGTAAACCTACCTCATTTAATTGTATAGTATTCCATTGAATGAATATACCATTTTTTATTAGGAATAATCTCACTAGCTGTGTAATATTGGGAAAGTTGCTTAAACTTTCTGTGCCTCAGTTTTCTTACAATAAAAAAAGAATAATAGTACTATCTCATAGAGTTGTTGTGAGGATTGAATTGTTACACAAAAAGTTGCTGAAAAGAGTGTTTTAGACCTTATAAAAGCTAAATAAATGTTATTCTTATTAGCACATATTACAGTCTTTTGCTAGCAATTATTACTACAATTAATATCCCTATATTTATATCTTTCCTAGATCATACACATACTACATTTTGATATATGCTGCCAAGTTGCCCTTGAAAGGGGTAATATGAATTTATAATTCTGCCAACAATGTAAGAATCCCTGTTTCCCCACACCCTTGACCATAGTCTATCAAGAATTTTATCATACAGCTAATTAAATAAACTAGAGGCCCGGTGTATGAAAATTCATGCACTGGAGGGGGGTTCTCTCAGCCTGGCCTGCCCCCTCTCACACTCCAGGAGCCCTCAGGGGCAGGAGGCGACCTGGCGATCAGGAGAAGGCAATGCCCCATCACACCTCTGCTGCTGCCACTGCCAGCAGTGCAAGCCTCGGGCGGCCCTGGTTCCCTGAGCCTTGGGCGGCTCTGGGTGGCTGGGGGGCTGAGGGGACTGGGCGCCGCCATCTTTGAGGGCGTGGTAGTCAATTAGCATATTCCCTCCTTATTGGCTGTGGGCGCCGCCATCTTTGCAATGGCATGAGGGTCAATTAGCATATTCCCTCTTTATTAGATAGGATGATACTAATTTTGTGAGTAGATGTGTCAAGAACTGTAAAGGGACAAAGATTTTCCCCCGCTTGCAAACTCACAATTAGCCTGCCACAGTTGCCTGGACTAACACAAGGTCATAGGAAAAGACCTCAGACTGTCCTGAAGACCCGAAGAAATGATTCATTACCCATACCTCACCTCCAATCAATCAGTTTTCAGCCCAACCCCAAATCCCAACACAGGTGTCTTGTGATTTTGCCCTATACAGTGGGGCCTTGACTTACAAGTGTCCCGACTAACGAGTTTTTTGAGATATGAGCCATCTCTCAGACGATTTTTTGCTTTGAGTTACGAGCTAAAATTCGGGTTATGAGCCAGCTTCAGATACCCCACTACTATTTGGCACAGCGAACGTCACAGTGAACGCCACAACATCAGCCCAGCATCACGTGTCTCACTCATTCACGTTAAGATTTGACATACGAGTAATTTGAGTTACGAACTCCATCATGAAACGAATTAAACTCGTAAGTCAAGACCCCACTGTATAATATGTAACCTACATGCCATCAGAAAGTTCAGACTTTTGAGAATCAGCTTCCTGTCCTCTTGGTTTGCACCATTCATAATAAAATAGTCAACATTTCTCCACTGCAAGTCTCGATGTGCTTGGCTCTGCTATCAATGGGGGGTGAACTCTTTCTGTTCTGTAACATGATGAGTTGAGTTTGAAGTAGCTTTCTCCACTAACGTGCAACATATTAGATTATTTTAATGAGTATTGCACTTACTGCTCCTTATTCTGAAATAAAATATATTTACAAAGTCTATGAGCCACTTACTGTTATTCAAAGTTTGGTGCCATATCACCAGTACCATTCAGTGTTCTTAATTACCAATACTCTCCACTCTGACTAGCTCATGAAGAAATGTAGTAAGGGATATTGGGTAATTCACAGAATCTCTTGGAGGACAAGAGAGCCAGGCTCTGAAGCTAGATGGTCAGAAGCAAGGCCCAAATACAATGGCGGCCACTCTGCCAAAAACGCAGCTGCCATTGCCACTTGGATGGCAGGAATGGACACCAGAAGCTCTGCCACTGCTACTCCCAAAGCACCGCATGCCTCCCTCACAGTGGAAAACCAGCCCCCACTTGCTGTCTCCTTAGCTGAAGTCACCCCTGGGTATGTCTGATTGGTGAACCCCAGGTCACATGTCAGGACTCTAGCTACAAAAAAAACTCTGGGCATGTGAACTTTCTGGTTTCAACCTTGAGAAGGTAGGAGGCGTAATGTGGGAAATGACTAAAATATATGAAGCCTTGTAGTATGCACTGTCAGTAGGTCCTTTGCCCATCTCCCCTTGGGTCCCTTTCCCACTTTTACACATCCCAGGAGCTCTCCTTCAGCCAGCACCTTCTTCTTTTTGTTAGAAAATTGTTCCCCAAATATCCAAATTCCCTAGTGCTATGGTCTGAGTGTTTGTGCCCTTCCCCACAAGATTCATATGTTGAGATTTTACCCTCCAAAGTGATGGTATTAAGTGATGGGTGATGGGCCTTAGGAATAGTATCAGATCATGCAGACAGAGCTCTCATGACTGGGATTAGTGCCCTTATTTAATTTAAAAAAAAAAAAGACCCCAGAGGGCTCGCTTGCCCCTTCTGCCATGTGAAGACACAGCGAAAAGCTGCCGTCTAAGAGCCAGGAAGTAGGTCTTCCCCAGACACCAATTCTGCCGGCACCTTGATCCTAGACTCCCAGCCTCCAGAACTGTGAGAAATAAATATGTGTTGTTTATAAGTGACCAGTTTATGGTATTCTTTTACAGAAGCCCAGATGGACTAAGACACCTTGCCATACCCTTGTTGCCTTTCCTGCCCCATCTTCCCATTCTCCTACCAGTTTTTCCTGAAACATTTACTAATCACTTTCACACAAACCTTCTCTCAGAATTTGCTTCTGGGAAACCCAACAAGTACCTAAATTTGGACCTAACACATGGTAAGCACTCAATAAATATTATTTGGAAGGAAGGAAGCTGGCACTAAGTTGCCACTCATGACAATGTCCACCACACTCTCTGATACAGACTCCTGGACATGGCTTAAGAAACAGCACCCGCCCCCAATCTGGTTCTCTTACATCATTGGAATCAGTTGTTATTTATGCAGTCAGGAAGAACATTGCAAAACAGCTGACTCTGAAGTGCACTTTGCCCATCTCAAGGGTGATCTTGTCTTACTAGTTATATTATACTAGGGGCCCGGTGCACGAAATTCATGCACTGGGGGGTGGGGGTGACAAAATGTGTGCACTGGGGGGAGGTCCCTCAGCCTGGCCTGTGCCCTCTTGCCATCTGGGACCCCTCGGGGGATGTCTGCCTGCTGGCACTCAGGCATCCCTCTTGCAGTCCGGGCTCTCGCAGTCCAGGACCCCTCGCAGCTTACTGCCCGCCTGCCGCAGCGGCGGGAGAGGCTACCGCCATCACTGCTGTGCTCGCCACCCCCACCTAGGCTCACTGCTCCTTAGCACTGGCCCTGCCCCCCACCCACTGGTCATTACAAGGTCGTTCAGCCATCCGGTCTAATTAGCATATTAACTCTATATTATATAGGATTATATTATATAG
>NW_006289813.1:718258-721033 GCF_000327345.1 Myotis davidii | reverse complement strand
TTATATTATATTATATTATATTTATGATATAACCCTTTTGGGGGCTAAACTCTGTAACAGAAAATAATGGCAACCTTGAAAAGATTTTCTAAAAATTAAATGAAACAAGAGAATTCCTGGTACATAGTAGCCTCTCTAAAAAGTTAGCTCCTTTTCTTGCTCCTCCAGCTGCCTGAAAGTTAAACTAGGAGAAAATGTTTCATCTCCATACTTGTCACTGTATGCAAATGAGTCGAAACTTGATTTTTATTTTGTTAATATATCTTCATTGATTTCAGAGAGGGAGAGAAAGAGATAGAAACATCAATGATGAGAATTATTGATCAGCTGCTTCCTGCAAGTCCCACCCTGGGGATCGAGCCTGCAACCTGGGTATGTGCCCTGACTGGGAATCAAACCGTGACCTCCTGGTTCATAGGTTGATGCTCAACCACTGAGCCACACCCGGCTGGGCTCAAAACTAGATTTTACAATAATAACAGCTGGGATGGAGGAGAAGGCTCTGAGAGAAACATAGAATCACTTCTGTGGTATTCCTACCAAAAAAGCATATCCTAAAGTCAATCAGGAGGAAACATCAGACAAATCCAAACTGATGAACATTCTGCAAAGTAAGTGTCCTGTCCTCTACAAATATGTCAAGATCGTGAAAAAGAGAAAGACCAGGACTGCTCCCAATAGGAGAAAACCAACAAGACATGACGAATAAATGCAACACAACACCCTGCATTGGATCCTGGAGCTATAAAGCACTTCATTGGGGAACATGTAAGATATTTCTCAAGGACCATTGGAGGCTTTAGTTGGACCCACCACTTCTCAACTCCTCCCTCTGCCCAGTTGTTTCCTTTCCCTCCCCTTCACAGCTGTTGGTCTCAGAAGCACTCCTTAATAAACATCCTGCACACTAACCTTCATCTCAGAGTCTGCTTCTTGGAGAACTCAACCTGTAACAAAAAGAGTGAATAGGATTTTTTTAAATATTTTTTTTATTGATTTCAGAGAGGAAGGGAGAGGGAGAGAGAGATAGAAACACCAATGATGAGAGAGAATCATTGATCGGCTGCCTCCTGCACACCCCCTACTGGGGATCGAGCCTGCAACCTCAGCACGTTTTCCTGACCAGAATGTAATCCGGATCCTTCAGTCCACAGGCTGATGCTCTATCCACTGAGCCAAACCAGCCAGGGCTGAATAGGATTTTAACAAGTGGAGGCGGAGGTAGTGTATTCTGGGCATGAAAAAATAGTCTAAGCAAATTATTTTATTAGAAGATAAGCAGAACAACTGGATGGGGGAAGGAGTGACTGGAACCCAGAGATCAGAAGGCAGCTTGATATGAGATGAAGCCCATATGGGATGTTGTTGGCCATGTTAATGATTCGAATTTGTCTTAAATGTAATGGAAAGCCACTGGAAGGCTGGAGGGTGGTGCATTATAAGATTTGCATTTGGAAAAAATCACTATTACTGTAGCACATGTGAAACACAGATTGCTACCCAAAAACTGCTACAAAAAAGTCACTTTGTGACACAGTGAAGCAAGTCTGTCACTCCCTTTCTGGTAAACTTGGGAAAACTAGTAAGAAGGTTACTGTAGTGGTCTAAACAAAAGATGACAGTAACCTAGACTTTATGGTGGTGATAGAGATGAGAAATTTTGGACTGATTTAAGAAATACTGATAAGGTAAACAAAATTGACATGACTTGCTGATGGGCTGGATATATAGCATAAGGAAGGGGAGGTGTTAAGGATGCTGCCTACATTTTTGGTTTGCTTAAAGAAATAAATGGTGCCAGATTTAGGGGAAAGATCATGCATATACTTTTGGACATAAAGAACTTGAGCTTCCTTTGAGACAAGCAAATGTGGGGTTCTAGAAACCAAGGAAAGAGAAGGTTCCAAGAAGGAGGGAGAGATTAACTATGTTGAAAGCTATAGAGAGGTGAGATAGCATACTGCTGAAAAATCTCCATGACAGAGTTGCTTCAGAGGAGTGAGGAATGCAGAAGCTAAGCTGGAATGGGTTGATAAGTGAGTAGGAATAAGGAAACCAGAGACACTTTTCCTTCCACCACACACACACACACACACACACACACACACACCTCCATCGTAGGAAATGTACTTATATTGGCATAAAAAATAGTGTCACAATTCTAACCAAATCAGAAATATTAAGTGAACTCAAGCTCCACTTGGGATGAAATTTAACTTCAACTTATACATGTCATTTTACCTAGTTCTCTCTAGGAATGGCACTAGCTCTAGAAAAACATGATAGTTGATGCTACTGTCATTCCAATTAGAAAATAAGAATTCTACATAGATGGCGGCATAGGTAAACACTGGAGATTGCTGCCTCGCACAACCACTTCAAAAATACAACTAAAAGATGGAATGGACATCACCCAGAACCACAGGAAGGCTGCCTGAGGGGAAATTCTACAACTAGAAGGAAAGAGAAAAGCATACTGAAACTCAGAGGAGGTGCAGTGCAGAAAATACAAAGGTGCAGAGGTGCGTGCAGAGCGGGCTGGCTGCTGAGGGCACGGTTGTTTGTTTCAATCTGGAGGGAGACTCAGGCTCTGATCTCCAGTTCTGGGCGAGTCTCTGAGGACCCAGACTCAAACGGGAGAAGTGGGACTGTCTGGCATCGGTAGGAACTCGAGGGCAGCTTTATCTCTGAGGTTTGCAGCGGTTGTTGGAACTCTGAGAGGCAGAGCCTCTGGGGACAGGACTGAGAGCAGCCATAACTCCTCACTCCGCCCGC
>NW_006289813.1:715451-717435 GCF_000327345.1 Myotis davidii | reverse complement strand
GTCAAAGCCATTCTGACAAATTATGAACAACAAACATGCATTTATCAACAAGTGAATCTAAGAATCAAGTGGATAAATAATCTGATGTACAGAATGAACTGGTGATCATAATAGAAGCAGGGAAATAGAAAGGAAATGGACTGACTATTCTTGGGGGGGAAAGAGGTGTGGAGATGCCAGAAGAGACTGGACAAAAATCATGCACCTAGGGATGAGGACAGTGGGTGGGGAGTGAGGGTGGAGGGTGGGGTGGGAACTGGGAGAAGGGGAGTTATGGGGGGAAAAAAGAGGAACAAATGGAATAATCTGAACAATAAATATTTAATTTTTAAAAAAAGAAAGAAATGTGCACTTCAAACCTATGTAATCTTATTAATCAATGTCACCCCAAATAAATTTAATTTTAAAAAAAAAGAATTCTACAAAGAAATTTGCTACCTAAAAAGTGCTACCAAAAAAGTCACTTTGTGAGACAGTGAAGCAAGAATGTCACTCCCTTTCTGGTGAGACGAGTTCCCCCTGACAATATGCCTCTTGCTAAGAATCTCCTTCATTCCTCTCCAGAAGGGAAGAAGAGGGGCCTGGTGCAGAGCCCCAATTCCTACCTCACGAATGTGAAACGCCAAGGATGGCATAAAATCGGTACCATCCTTAGCCGCACAAACGGTAGCTCTACGGTCCTCTCTAGGCCGACAGGAGGAAAAGCAAGGCTTCCATAGGACACTCCTTCAGAAGGAAGCAGCACTAAAAACACCGGAATCAAGGAGAGTGGGAACTGTCCCAATAAACACATTTTGGATAAAAATAAAAAAGAATGCTACTCTTTAGTGGGCTTTACTTGATCTATCCCACTCTGGGCCAACAAGTATCGCCTGGAGCCGGTAAAAGATATGGACATTGTTGAACAAATTCAATAAACAGACAATGCTATGAAACATTCTGAATTGAAAACCTCCCTACAGCCGAGGAGTATTGTACATTTGCTCCCTCATTTGCCTCAACTGGGAAAAATATGCATCATAAGCTTTAAGCGTCAGTCCTTCCTCTGTGTTCTGCACAGCCTTCGCTTCCCACGGTGCCATATCCACGTTTTGCCAGTTCCAGGTCAGGTGCTGCCCATCGGTGAGTCTTTTCTGGTTACACCCATATCACACATTGCTTGGGAAACCTTCAACACGAAAAGCCAATAACATGAAATGTTGCCACCCAGGCCTTGCTCTCAAGTGGCTAAATGTTGCAGAATAGATCATGAAGTTCCAGCAGGTAGAGACTGATTCTCATTCTTTTGTATGTTACTAAGACTCGTTATGTGTATTCAAAATAAGTAGAGGATTGTGAACTAATCATAATGTACACCGCTCCAAACCCCCTTTTCCCCTCAAATTTCCCTGAGCAATAATAATGTATTGATTACTATATTTGACTCACTGCTCTAGACAGTCTTCATATATTAACACATACAATCCTCCCAACAAACCTATGATACAGGTATTACTACGTCTATTTTACAGATAAGAAAATCGAGGTACAGAAAGCCCAAGTGACACAGTTACTAAGTGGCAGGACTGGGGTTCGAACCAACACACAGAAAACCACGTTCCTAGCGTTTTAGCAACAGAAAAATACGGCCTGGTCTCCCTCTGCGCGACAAGACTCCGCTGTATCCCCGACGGCCCCTAGGCGGCGCTGCAGGGCCAGGTAAGTGTGCAGGCCGGGGCGACGGAGAGGCGGAGCGGGACCCCGTCCTCACCCCGCAGTGGGCGGAGCCTAAGGGAGGGCGGGGCAGCGAGGCTTCTGTACGCAGGCGCGGGGCCGGGCACTCCCCCGGGAGTGGAGGCTGCTGGGCCCGATGACGTGGCCTGGCAACGTCCGCGCCGGTGCACCTCCCGGGAACCCGGCGCCCCCGGAACTGCCCGCGGCCTAGTCCCGACGCGATCGCGCTGGTGAGGCGGCTCCGGGGCGGCGGCGGCCCGACCTGCGGGAA
>NW_006289813.1:689119-715186 GCF_000327345.1 Myotis davidii | reverse complement strand
TCCTCGGTCCCCGCCGCGGAATGAATGGTCTGGAGTCAGGACGGCTCTCGGGCAGACCGTCTACCGGAGAACTGCCGGTCCGTCCAGGGAGGTGTTTCTGTTTCTCCCTAGAATAGTAGTTTAGTGACAGCTTAACCTTCCTGACATCTTCCTGTGTAATTTAGGGGAAGGTGTCACCACCGTGTCTTCAGGCGAAGAAACCAGAGTACAAACAGGTGAACTTCGGAAGTTCAGGTTAACACCACACACCCGTCGTCTGGTTTCTTTTCCTTTCGTGGTTTATTTTATTGTTGAATAAGATATGTGTGCTCATTGTCAAAAACCACAGTGCAGACATTCAGAGTAAGAATGAATTTCCCTCTTCGCCTCCCGCCAGTCTTCCCAGGGACCCCCAGAGGACGGACAGTGACCATTCTGGAGTGTGCCCGCGGCCCGTCCGGAGTCCTGAGTGTCAAAGATGACACTTGGTTTTCAATGAGGTCAAGGTGTTCTCGTTTTTGAATACTTTGAGACTTAAAAGTTGGGTTGATAAATTCTTTGAAATCATAGAAATAGTATTACTAACAACTATTTTCTGTGAAAAGGAAAACACAAAATGCTGGAACAACTTAAATCAACTGCATTTTTGTAGTACAAGTTTAATTTTTTCATCTGTTTTGAGCAACTCATTTTATAAATAACAGATATCAGATGTTTACTCTGACATGACAACTAAATGCAATAGGCGGTTCCGGTCTGGATTTGGTACTAGACAGGAAAAATGCCAAAAAGGACAGTATTAGGTCAATTGACAAAATTGGACTATGGACGATAGATTAAATTATCATATTAATGTTTAAGTTTCCTGAAGTTGGTAACTGCTGATTTTATAAGAGAATGTCTATATGCTCAGGAAATACAGGTATTTAGGGGTAAAGGAGCATAATGTATGTAACTTAAATACTTCAGAAAAAAATTAAGTCTGTATTTAGGGAGAGAGATAAGGCAAATAGGACAACACATTAACAATTAGAGAATCTAGCTAGGTAAAGGTATACTATTCTTGCAACTTTTCTGTAAACTTGAAGTTATTTTTAAATAACAGTTTAAAGTTGTTATTTACTCAAGAGCTTATTGTCTTAGGTTGATGTTGGAAATAGTCCTTTGCTTCATTGCATTATTTGCTTAGCAGAATTGCCCTCCTATTGATGTCTGCAGACAGACATCCCTCTTGCAATCCAGGACCGCTGGCTCCTAACTGCTCGCCTGCCTGATCGCCCCTAACTGCCTCTGCCCGCCTGCTGGCCTGATCAAGCCTACCTTGCCCCCCTGCCGGCCTGATTGCCCCTAAACACCTCTGCCTCAGTCCCTAGCCTAAGCCACAATCTGGCCTCCCTCAGCCAGAGGCGACCTGGCCGATCAGGGAAGGCACTGCCCCCATCACCTTGCTGCTGCTGCCACTGGTGGCCACCATGGCTGCCTGAGCCTCTGGCCAGCCCTGGGCAGCAGCAGCCACCATCCACGGCTTGCCTGAGCTTCAGGCAGCTGCTGCAGCTTTGTCCGGATGGTCGTCCATAAGATGTCCACCCTAATTAGCATATTACCCTTTTATAGATATTTTTTATTGATTTCAGAGAAGAAGGGAGAGGGAGAGAGAGAAACATTGATGAGACAGAGAATCATTGTTCAGCTGCCTTCTGCATGTCCCCTGCTAGGAATCAAGCCCACAGCCTGGGCATGTGCCCTTGACTCGAATAGAACCTGGGACTCTTTAGTCCACAGCCTGATGCTCTATCCATTGAGCCAAACCAGCTAGGGCTTTGTTTGTTTTTTAAACTGAAGAATTGTGAGCTGTTGCAGTGGTCAAAGCCTAAGAAACAGTTTGAACCCAAAACCCAAATTTCAGTAATTCCAGATTTACAGAACCAGAGATTTTTCTAATCCTTCACAGAAAAAACCAGTGACATGTTTGATGAGACAGTTAAAGGCAAATAATGATTTTTAATTTGGGGAGGTGGATTGGCTCCCCCTCAGTTGCCCAGAGAGTCAGTGTCTCAAGGGTCACTGCCCTTGTTCAAGAGCCCTTCCCCCCACCCCCATCTTTCCTTTTAGTAAATGAAGCTGTTCATTATTTCCCTCTGCAATATAAACTAGGAATGTCTACTTAGCTAGTGTGTCATCTTTAGCCTAACAAGACTTCATTAATTGAGACTTTAAAAATCAAACTATCCAACTTTTAAAATTGGAAGTAAATTTTCTCTTTTTTTTACCCCCCCCCCCCTTTTTTTTCAGTAGGGAACGCTGGGACTGGGTGGGACCACTGTCCTCTGATGGAGAGACAGGGACCCAGAGCCGATACAGTACGTTCATTTTATACAAAAATAAATTTTCTAATTTAATATGGTAACAAAAGATCTTCAATATTTACTTTTAACGTCATATTGCAATATCAAAAAATATGTACATTTCTGGATATATGAATGTATCTAAAAGACGTGTATCAATTCATGGAGATGCAAAGTAAAAGGTTTGGAAGGATGTACGAATCCAGTTGGTCACCTATGAGGAGGAAATTGGGAATGACTTTCTTTAAAACTTTTATAACAACCAGCTAGCTACTTAGGTGTGCTTTTGTAATATCTGGTGTGTTTTCTGTTTTGTTTTGTTTTTTATTAAAAAGGAAATAAAAAATGGAATAAAGAAAATTAGTATCAGAAAGATAATAGTAAGATATTATCAAGAAGTATTTAATGTTCCATATGACTAAATCTTGCCATGAAAGTGCCAAATTTTTATTTTCATTTTTTTAAAATATATTCTTATTGATTTCAAAGAGGGAGAGGGAGATAGAAACATCAACGATAAGAGAGAATCATTGATCGCCTGCCACCTGCACGCCCCACACTCGGGACCGAGCCTGCAACCTGAGCATGTACCCTGACGGGGAATCGAACTGTGACCTGGTTCATAGGTCGATGCTTAAACACTGAGCCATGCCAGCCTGGCTGAAAGTGCCAATATTTTTACGTTTTGTTAATACATTAAACAAAAATTATTTAGAAATAATTTCATATTGCTCCCATCTTAAAACTAATATATTAAATATAATTTCCTTAGTGACTTCAGGTCATTTTGAGCATAATCTGGTGAACTGGGCTTAAATACAATCATTTCTTCAATGACTCCTTCGTTGTGCCAGCGTTTTGCATATGTTGTTCTCTATACTTTGAAATACCCTTCCCTTTTTCTTGCTTCAGGATTCCTCCTTTGCCCTCATATGCACATTTGTACATCTCAAACTCTGAAGATGATCTTTCCTTGTTAACAATTACATAGTTGCTGCCACATCTAGCCCGTTAAATTCTGTTATTTCTTGGGTCACATAAATACTTGTTTTTCTGCCTATCTAAGATCTTAACTCCTGGAAGACAGGGTCTCTTTATGTATTTAGTGTCTTGGATAGTACCTAGAAATGTGTTTAGATGTAAGTAACCAAAGTAAGAGCTTTCTAAGTAAAAAGAGACATAACCTTACGTCTAAGAAACCACTGGTTGCCTGGCCGGGTAGCTCAGTTGGTTCTGGTGTCCTGAGCACCAAAAAGGTTCCAAGGTCAGGCACTTACGGGAGGCAACAGATTGATGTTTCTCTCTCTCTCTCTCTCTCTCTCTCTCTCCTCTTTCTCTCTCTCATCAATAAAAACATATCCTTTGGTGAGGATTTTTTTTTTTCTTTAAAGAAACCATGGAACCAGACTCTTTGTCTTTGCTCTCTGCCTGCCTAAGTGTGGCTTTCATATTCAGGCTTGTAAAATGTGTAACATTTTTTTAGATAAGTTTTAGACAGAAGCCCTCCCTGGAAGGCAGGAAAAAAAAGGTAAAAGGATTCCTAGCTATATCTTGCCCTTTTATCAGGAAGAGGGTAGATTGGAGCTGAAGCCATCCTGTCAGGTTTCTGTTGGGTCTCGTTGGCCACATATGGCACCTAGCATATAGTAAAGTATGCAAGCAATATTTGAAGAATGGCTAAATAGCCCCATGAGGAATGTACAAGGCTCTTGGCTGACATCAATATTTCCCAGACTGCTGTGGTTTTTAATGTAACTGTTTTTCCTGGTCTTTGTTTTTTCTTCTTTTAAACAGAACATGATTATATTAAATATATGTTTGATACAACCAAAACGTGAAACACCAGAATAAAATAATAACAAAAAAACATGGTATTTCATTTGCAATGTATGAGAAATGCTTAACATCTTTAGTCATAAACAAACTCTTAAAAACCTGTAACAGAGACACTATAATGCAAGGAAACGTTTTTCTTTTTAAATATTTTTTTTCATTGATTTCAGAGAGAAGAAAGGAGAGGGAGAGATAGAAAAATCAGTGGTGAGAGAGAAACATCTATCGCCTGCCTCCTGCACGGTAGGGGATTGAGCCAACAACCCAGGCATGTGCCCTGACGGAAATGAAAACGTGACCTCCTAGTTCAGGGGTCGATGCTCCACCACTGAGCCACACCGGCTGGGCTCTTTGGGTTTTTTTCTCTATCTTGTGGACGGTTGTTTTTATGTCCGTGTTTCTATCATGTTACCTTATTTTTATACCTAGTTAAGAGCTTTAGGAGGTTTTGACCTTTCTTCTACTTGATTTCGTTCTTTTATTTTGAATTTATGGCTGAGTTGCTGGTAGTTTAAATTGCCAGAAGCTTGAATGCCTCTTATGTACTGTATTACTGCACTATATATATTACTGTACTAAATATTACTGTATCACATAAGTATAATTATACAGTTATCACTTTTTCATTTGGTAAATGTTTACTGAACATATGCAAGTCCCTGTGTTAGGAGCTGAATAAACAAAGGATTTCTAGTTCAACTATTATTTTTATTGGCTAATTATGAATTGCTACCACGACAAGAGTATTTAAATAGCATTAGTATAGCCCTGACTGGTTTGGCTCAATGAATAGAGTGCCGGCCTGTGGACTGAAGGGTCCCAGGTTTGATTCCGGTCAAGGGCAATGTGCCAGGGTTGAGGGCACATCCTCAGTGGGGGCTGTGAAGGAGGCAGGTGATGGATGTTTCTCTCTCATCGATGTTTCTAATTCTCTATCCCTCTCCCTTCCTCTGTAAAAAATCAATAAAATATATTTTAAAATAAATAAATAAAATGTCATTAGTATAGTTAATTTACTTACATCTCTGATTTTTTTCTCTAGCTTAAATGGGCTAATATTACTAAATTAATCTTAGATTTTAATATGCATTTTATTTCATATTTAAGATGATTTTATTGTTCATGTGGACCAGTGTGATTGTGTAATTGGAAACAGTTTAGAGGATGGGAACTTTCAAAATCTTTTGGATGAACTTTGATTTTCTGTGTGACATATCAAAAAGAGCATAAAAGAGACATGGGCTTGACCCTAGCTAACTCTGTGGACTTTAGCTTCCCTTCTTTGGGTTTTTGTTTGTTTCATTTTTGGTTTATGTATGTTTATGCTTTTTATAATGATCCCTACTACTTATAGAATAAGAAAAAAACAAAGATTACAGAATCCTTGTGATTTCAGTGATACTGAAACTTGTTTCTGCTTTTATTTTTCAGATTCACGAAATACATTGTGTTACTATGTTTCACTAAATTCTTGAAGGCAGTGGGACTTTTTGAATCATATGATCTCCTAAAAGCAGTTCACATTGTTCAGTTCATTTTTATATTAAAGCTTGGGTGAGTGTGTATGGTTCTTTTTTTCCTTAATGTTTTTTATTTCTTTGAAAATCCTGTTTTAACTGAGTATATTTAGGAAATTTTACGTGTAATATTTTGAAATAGAATATCTAAGGTTAGCAGTACAAGGAGATTGATTAAAACAATAAATAAATAAAAAGCCCTGGCCAGTGTGGCTTCATTGGTTAAAGCGTTGTCCTGTATACCAAAAGGTTTCCGGTTCAATTTCCAGTCTGGGCACATACCTGGTTTTCAGGTTCGATCCCCAGTTGGAGCACATTGATATTTCTCTCTCTCTCTCTCTTTTGCCCCTCCCCTCTTTCTAAAATCAATAAGTATATCCCTAGGTGAAAATTTTTTTTACAAAAGGGATTGTTATACTCTAATAGCTTGCCAAAAACATAGACTTTTATCTTCATTTGTGTTAAGGAGGGTTTGGCAAATTTCTGCTTAATTGAAGACAGCTAGATTCTCATTCTGTTTCAGCAACAATCTGTTGCAGTATCTTAATGTCAGCTAGCCTCTGAAAGCTCCCTGTACATCCCTGAAGGAATAAGAGGCAAGAAAATAATGTATTAGTTTGTATAGAGATAGATGCCCTAAAAGGGTCTCAGGGGCCCTAGGGATTCCCAGGCCATACCACCAGTATAGTCCAATCTTCAGCAGGCATAGAATGTTACCTGAGACTTGTCTTGGCACAGATGTTCCTTATTTTCTAAGATAAACTATGCTGGGCTGTGTTTACTACATGTTTCCTTCACAGTACAGGGTCCTTATCCTATATAATAAAAAGCTAGTATGCAAATTGACCAAATGGCGGTATGACCAGTCGCTATGATGCGCACTGACCACCAGGGGCAGACACTTAATGCCAGAGAGCTACCCGCTGGTGGTCAGAAGCCCTGAGCTGGGCTCATGGCTGGCGAGCGCAGCGGCAGTGGCAGGAGACTCTCCCACCTCCGCGGCAGCACTAAGGAGGTCCTAGAGTGGGCCTAAGCCATCAATCGGACATCCCCCGAGGGCTCCATACTGCGAGAGGGTGCAGGCCGGGCTGAGGGACTGCCCCCAAGTGCACAAATTTTGTGCACCGGGCCTCTAGCATAGTATAAATTTAACATTATTCTGCATATAATAAGAAATTCTCTCTAAATAAAGGTTCTCTGGATCTTGAGATTAATAGTGACCACCCTCTGTGTTACTAAAAATATGTTAAAATACATAAAAATATGTATAATTTTAGTAATAATTATGGAAAGTGATACTTGACTAGGAAATTTTAATCAATATTGTATGCATTTTTATATAACTACTAGAGGCCCGGTGCATGAAATTCGTGCACTTGGGGTGGGGGGGGGGTGTCCCTCAGCATGGCCTGCACCCTGTCAGAGTCCAGGAACCCTCGGGGGATGTCCAACTGCTGGCTTAGATCCGCTGGCCTGTTCCCTGGGGAGCGGGCCTAAGCTGGCAGTCAGACATTCTTAGCACTGCCGTGGAGGCGGGAGAGGCCATGAGCCCAGCTTCTGGCTGGGCAGCGCTCCCCCTCTAGGAGTGCACTGAGCACCAGGGGGCAGCTCCTGCATTGAGCATCTGCCCTCTGGTGGTCAGTGCGCATCAGCGACCGGTAGTTCTGCTGTTCAGTCGATTTGCATATTAGCCTTTTATTATATAGGATTTTGGGAAAGTGAAAGGTAAGGATATATAATTAGTACTTTATTCATTTCTATTAAGATTTGTTATTACTAAATTTTGGATAAGATTGGGATTATTTTCTTTGGTATTTCAAGTATGAAATAATATCCTTTTCTTTTGTGGCTTTTGAACTGGTTCAGAAGGCAACTGCAAAAAAAAAGAGTCCCAAAATGTTGCAGTGGCTGCCTTATTGAAATTAGCATTGTCTGGCCAGTGTGGCTCACTGGTTGAGCATGAACCAGGAGTCAATTCTGGGTCAGGGCACATGCCTGGGTTTCAGACTTAATCACCAGTAGTGGGCCTGTAGGAAGCAGCTACTGGTGATTCTCTCTAATCATTGATGTTTTTCTCTCTCCCTCTCTCTGAAATTAAACACACACACACACACACACACAGTATTGTTCTTTAGTATAATTTCTTTAGAGGTTAACGTACCTCTAAAGAACTTTCAAGTTCTAGTGTATGTATTTATCTAAAATAACTGTCTTTACTTAAAACCAAACCTTGTATTTAAAATTGATTAATATATTAATGTTTTAATATTCACAGGACTGCACTTCTTATGGTTTTGTTTCAAAAGCCATTTTCTTCTGGTAAAAGTATTACCAGACACCAGGTGAGTTTTTTGCTGAATCCTTTCCCTAGCTGCTTCCCAGTCAGTAGGCCAGATGACAGTGCTCTTTCCTTGATCAGGGTTACTTAACGAATAATTTAGTACAAAGCAGAACATTCCCAAAGTTAGCTCGTCTATTCAGAATTGGAGCGTCAAGAATGAACTATGAAGTTGTAAGATAATGGAATTTTTAAAAATGCAGAAAAGGGTAGAACTTTTTTAAAACACGCAGATAATTATTTTTTACTGCAGGATCTTTATTCTGAAAGGTTTACAAGTCAAACATGGAGACATGACCCAGAGCCTATTACAAATGTCATTTGACTTAAGTGGAAATAATAATACCTCCCTTCCATAGGAATAAATGAGTTTATACATATAAATTCTTAAAATAGTGCCTAACATATAGAGTATGCAATACATACTATGTCACCCTCATCATCATCATCATTCCCTTTAGGCATCTGAGATTCAAGATGCATACCAGAAATGTCCTTCATTCTGCATAATCTCATATTACCACCTGTTTGGATAGTAGTTATCCCCTATTACATGTTTGCTTTTATAAATCTGTGCCATGATTTTTTATTAGAATGGCAAATTTAAGTACCTCTGTTTTAGAGACCAAGGTTGTTTTTAAAAATAGGATTAATATTTTAAACCACATCTTAACTTTTCTTCTCTCTCTTCAAATTATTGAAGCACCTACTATTCCTGATGGAAAAGAATTTAAAGACTAAAATATTAAATGTTCCTAGTACATTAGTGATAAACTAATTGGGAGGAGACGGAAAATTGTACTGTAGAGAAAAAGATTTCAAGATCCGATAGGCTCCTGGAAATCAGAATATTGTCTTCAAATTCAAATTTAGTTAAAGGATCTTAACATTTTCTATTTAATTTCAAAATATGTAATTAGCCTTTAAAATATTTGTATTACCATTATTATATTTCCCTATGTGTATTAAGATTTTCAGATATTTATGACTGAAATTTTTAATGTTTTGTTTCCATTTATAGTGGATCAAAATATTTAAACATGCAGTTGCTGGGTGTATCATTTCACTCTTGTGGTTTTTTGGCCTCACTCTTTGTGGACCACTAAGGTAAATAAAAATATATATTTTGAATGCTTGTTATATCTCTTCACTTTGAATATTAGTTTTGTTCCATTAGATTTTATGTCAAATATTTGTCAAAATACATACAAATGCTTCTATGACTTCTATAGCATTGGGTACAACTCAACAAATATATAGGGCTTGCTTTTCTTTATAGTTTTACCAAATATGTACATATTTCTTCTTCTTTTTAATGGTTAACTTTGCAAGTTTTTTACTTGCATGTATTTTTCTGCAGCATACTTTTTCCATTGGGCTGCTATAACCAAATACCACAGATTGAGTGTCTTATAAACAACACATTTATTTCTCATAGTTCTGGAAGCTGACAAATTCACGATCAAGGTGAGATATATTCAGTATTTGGTAGAAGGAGCAAAGAAGCTCTCTGTGGTCTCTTTTATAAGGGCACTAATCCCATCCATGAGGACTCTACCTTTAAGATACATTAGGGATTGGGTTCAACATATGAATAGGTTGGGGGAGGGCACACAAACATTCAGTCTATAGGACTTCTAAAGTGTACAATTCTGTATTAGTATATTCATGGAATTTCATTCATTCTTACTGCTGTATAATATAGTCCACTAAATGGATATATTCTAATTTACATCATCTATCTTATCAGTGGGCATTTAGGTTATTTCCAATATTAGGCTACTACTGCAAACAATGCTGGTGTCTTTATAAATGTTCCCAAGTACACAAATACAAGAAATCTGTATGATAAAATTCTATGAGTAGTACTGTTGAGTATTTATAGCTTCTGCCTTTCTAAAGTAGATAATGCCAAAATATTTTCCAGAGCCACTGTTCCTATTTTTCTCATAATGTTTTATGAATCAAGGGGAAATATTTCTTTTCTTTCACTCTAGTTGAATTAATGCTTTTTTATAAAGATCAGATATATTTCACAAATGATATGTTTTATTCTTGTAGGACTTTGCTGCTATTTGAACACAGTGATATTGTTGTCATCTCCCTACTCAGTGTTTTGTTCACTGGTTCTGGAGGAGGACCAGCAAAGGTAGAATTTTCCATTATTAGCTACTTGAAAATTAAAAGTATACATTTGAAATGTTATCCAAAGCAACAAAATAGTATATTTTAACATTTGAAAGAATGCAGGGGCTTTTTCTATTAATTTAACATTTTTTTAATAACGTTTTTGGCATCATTATATATTCCTAGGAAGTTGCATAAATAGAGCAGTCTTTGTGCCCTTCACTCAGTTTCAGTAGTAACTTCTTACCCAACTCAATTATACTGTCAAAACCAGGAAATTGAGATTGGTACAATCCTTAGACCTTATTCAGTTTTCACCAATTTTAAATACACTCATATGTGTGTTTATATGTGTAAATTCAGGTAACTACTGCCACAATCAAGATACAGAACTGATTGATCACCACAGACATCTCCTTTATGCTGTACCTGAACCCTTCCCCACCTCGTTTTTAATCCCCAGACATAATTTTTGGAAAATACCTAAGAACTTTTTTAAAGTTTGATGAACATTTTTTTATGAATATTTATACAATATTTTGCCAACTAAGCATCCCTATTCAACTTATAATTTTAAGTATTATTTGTTTTTAGTAAATGAGTCATCCATCTGTAATTCCAGTTCTTACAACTGCAATATTGCTATTTATCATATTGAATGTTTCCTATGCATGGTACACTATTCTGGTTATAGGGGAAAGGAAAAATAAAATATAATAGTTCCCTTAGACTTTCAGGCTAAGTACTGGAGACAAGATGAATAAAATAATGTGCCAAGTACAGAGTGAGAGACTGTAGATTCCACATTGGATCATTAATATTAAAGCATATGCCACTGTATAAGCTTCTCCCCTAACTTACAGAGTACTCCAAAATAAATGTCAAGTGATTGAAGATTTTGGTGGGAGATATTTGTAAAAGCATAAAAGCAGTAGGGAAAATATCACAAAGTCACTTTGTAAGGTATATAACTGTCTAATCACTTTGTTGTACACCTGAAACTAATATAATACTTTATGTCAACTGTAATTGAAAAGTAAATAATTTTAAAAATCACAAAGGGAAAATTCAATATATTTAAATTTAACTTCATAATAATTACAGGCTTTTATATAACAGAAATCATTGTGCAAACAAACTAACAGCAGCAAATTGCCACCAAAAAAAGCTTTACACGTCTTTAAAATATGTCAGTTAATAAAAATACTTAAGATCCTCAACAGAAAGGAGCAAACAGGGGAAAACAACTCACAAAAGAAATACAAAGGATTCAAAACATTAAAAAAACAAAACACGAATTTTGCTGCACCAATAATCAGAAATGAGAGTATAGATCTTGCATATCCTCTCATTAGTGTCAGTAATGAATCTCAGCATTCATCCAGGACTCAGTGGGTTTTTTCCTTAGTTATGACTAAAGCACTACAAAATTCTCAGTTGCCCTCTTTGTTAATAAAAGATTACATTAAATTCTCCATATTTGAGTATTGTTAATGCTGCCATATTCTGATTCAATAAAAATTACAAAATTTTAAATTGTGTGGTTTATGTATACTGACTTTTGTCAAAATATCTACCACAGTAATAATTTATCAAGTGTAGTAACATGTAATAAGTAAAATAGGATCCTCACTTCATTTAAAATTTTTATTTAATTAAAGTATCTGGTATTATACTTGTAAATTTGTAAATATAGAATGTATAATAATGCTATTTAAATTGCTTTTGTATAAACTGAAGTATTTGTAAAAACTAAGTTAGTATATCTTTCTATAATTTTCTTCTGTCAAAATCCTTTCCCTGGAATGAAAACATAAAATGTCAGCTTTTAAGTGCCTTACACCTTTACTAGATATTAAAAATACGTTGCTAGTTTTCTTAATATAGCTTTTTAATTCTTTCCCCTAGAGGAGTGGTACCTAGAATATTGATATTATTATAAATTAACTGTTAAGTCCTTAGTAATTATTCTTTACCTACTTGGGCTTTTCAATCAAAAGCAAAGTAACATTTGCAAAGATTAATTCTGTGAACAATAATTGTTTGTGTATGGTAACATGGCTAGCCATATTAGTAAGTAGACAATTGAAGTTGTCATTATTATGTATCTTAAGTACCCTTAAAATATCCTGCAGAATTTATTAGAGCTCTTTACTTTTACCTTACTGTTAATACTGTAAATTTATATTGTACAGTATAAGGGCTCTAATGTCAGGTGTTATTTTACCTTAAATGTTTAATTGCAAAAAAAAATTTTTCATATTTGTGTGATCATGGTCTTAAAAATCAATTCTTGAAAAAAACATTCTTAAGATTATTCTCTTCATTTCCAGACAAGGGGGGCTGCTTTTTTTATTATTGCTGTGATCTGCCTATTGCTTTTCGACAATGATGATCTCATGGCTAAAATGGCTGAACACCGTATCCTTTTGCAACAGATCAGAGTTATTTATTGTTGTAGAAAAATAAAAGACTGGCAGAATGGGAAATGGAGTGACTGAATTAAACTGTCAGAAATATAGGGACAGTAAAAGTATTTTACATTGACCTCATGCTAAATAAATGATTTGACACTCAACAAAATCAATCTATTTGCTCCCTTGTAATTTAATAATTTAAATGGTTGTTTTAGAAGTCACTGGCAATTATCTATATATATAAAAGCCTAAGCAACACACCACCAGGGGGCAGATGCTCAGTGCACAGGCATGGAAACATGGAATACACTGACGAATCTCAGAGGGATTTGTTGCACCAATGGAGTCCCTTGGCCTGGCCTGCAGGGATCAGGTCGAAACTGGCAGTCCAACATCCCCCAAGAGGTCCCTGATTGCAAGAGGGCGCCAGCCAGGCTTGAGGGACCCTACCAGTGCACGGGGCCTCTACTTAAATCTGTAAAAAATCAATAAAATAAATTTAAAAAATATATATATATAAATTTCTTTTAGATAAAAAACGTTTGGCATCTTCTTGCCAGTAAAAAAAAGTTTAAGTTTTTAAATTTGATATTCACTCTCTTGCTCTAAATTATTATCTGATTCAGCTCCCAATTTTCTCTTATGTGAACACAACTTTTGAGTCAAATATGTCTATTCACTTTCCTCTACAGAGATAATTTGTTTTCTTTCTTATCCATACATCTTTTTTTGCCCACTCTATTTATCAGAACTTAGGACACCATTTTTTAATTCTCCTGGTTACAGCTACTCAGTGCCCAAAAACTTAGTTGTATCAGTTTACTGTTACAGTAAAAGAGGGTGCCATGACTTTGAAAAACTCCTGTTGCTTGCAGTACAGCTATCTCACACACCCTTGATATTCACTCTCTTGCTCTCAAGCAACAGGAGTTTGTTTTTTGCTTGCTTTGATGAGGGCTATGTGGTCAATGACTTAGAAACAGATTTAGGACTGATTTTAAAAGTTATTCTAGCCCCACTGGTGTGACTCAGTGGTTGAGTGTCAACCCATGACCGTGAAGTCATGGTTCAATTCCTGGTCAGGGCACATGCCTGGGTTGCAGGCTCAATCCCCAGTAGTGGGTGTGCAGGAGATAGCCGATGAGTGATTCTCTCTTATCATTGATGTTTCTCTCTCTCTCTCCCTCCCCCTTCCTCTCTGAAATCAATAAAAATGTATATAATTAATAAAGTCATTCTAAAAGAGCAAGTCCATTGGATAGGAGTGGTCCAGGGAGGGTCCTTGCTCTTGACCCTTTGTTCTACTTACACTATATATGTATATGTCTCCTGGAGGTTAAGATCTAAAATTTAACAGCTATATCTTAGGCACTATTATAATTGTTTTGGAGACGACAAATGGAATACAGACCAGCCAACTTATTAGTAATATCCCAGAATTAATTTTTAAATTATTTTAAGGGAAACTATTGAGGGTAATCAGGTTTGGGGCCCTGGACTAGACTCGTCTATAGTCAACCTAAAATAATGTACCAAAAATTCCAGGAGGACTTCAAGGCAGTGAGTTAATATTTGCAATTTTTTCCTTTACTCCAACTCACTTAGCTGAAGGACATCATGACAGCGCTCTAACTCACATGCTTTATACAGCCATTGCCTTCTTAGGTGTGGCAGATCACAAGGTATGTTCTTTTCTTTGTTGCTAATGTGATCAAAGATTCTGAAAATTTACAGCAACTATAACTTTAAAAGTGTTTAAAATAAGTTACCAATAATTTACAATACTGCCTGCCATTTAAGTAGTTCAGGAATTTGGGATATGGAAAAACTAGTTCATCTCTTCAAATATTATGTATTTAAGGATTGAATGTTGGACTGTGTATATTTCTAATGAGAATTATCTAATTTTGCTCATAGGGCGGAGTATTATTGCTAGTACTGGCTTTGTGTTGTAAAGTTGGCTTTCATACAGCTTCCAGAAAGCTCTCTCTAGATGTTGGTGGAGCCAAACGTCTTCAAGCTTTATCCCATCTTGTTTCTGTGCTTCTCTTGTGTCCATGGGTCATTGTTCTTTCTGTGACAACTGAGGTAAGATCAGGAATTTATTGGTAATAAATAAAATTAATTGCTATTACTTATAAATTTTAGTTTGGTACATTGTATTTTATTTCAATTTGAGGTTGCAAGCGGCTTAAATTATCTTTGTTTTTTCTTTGTAGTTTTTGAAAATTTTTTAATTTTATTGTTTATAGAGAAATCAAATCAAGTACCATTATATTTATATACCTTCCCATGCCTATGGCTCAAAGGAATCCGTTGAAACAATTTAATACCCACCATGAGTTAGGCACAAGGATTATGGGTCACCTATTATTTTAAAAAGTATTAACCCAACTGCTTTTGTTTTTAATACTTTGGGGAATATTGGGGAAATGTGCCAGTATCTTATAGGCCTTTATTTGGGCATTTTACAAATCATACTGAATCACAAGAACATTTGTTATACACAAAGGGATTAACTTAAACATCTTAAAAGATACGAGCTTATACCGTTATAATATTGACCTCCCCCCCAAATTTTTTTTATTTCTAGAGTAAAGTCGAGTCTTGGTTTTCTCTCGTTATGCCTTTCACAACGGTTATCTTTTTAATCATGATCCTGGATTTCTATGTTGATGCCATTTGTTCAGTCAAAATAGAAGTTAACAAATGTGCCCGCTATGGATCCTTCACCATTTTCGTTAGTGCTCTACTTTTTGGAAATTTTTGGACGCATCCAATAACAGACCAGCTCCGGGCTATGAACAGAGCAGCACACCAGGAGAGCACTGAACACGTCCTGTCTGGAGGAGTGGTAGTGAGCGCTATATTCTTTATTTTGTGTAAGCGTTTTTCTCCTTAGAAAATTTCTTCTTTTGGATTCTGATGATTACATTATTTACTCAATTTGGAAATTTATTCAGTGCTTGCATTTAGTGCTGACAAATACTGTGTTAGGTTTTGGTAGCTTAAACTTTTATAATATTCTTTTTCTCTCTCTCTTTTTAGCTGCTAACATCTTATCATCTCCCTCTAAAAGAGGACAGAAAGGTACCCTAATTGGATATTCTCCTGAAGGAACACCTCTTTATAACTTCATGGGTGATGCTTTTCAGCATAGCTCCCAATCCATTCCTAGGTTTATTAAGGAATCACTAAAACAAATTCTCGAGGAGAATGACTCTAGGCAGATCTTTTACTTCTTGTGTTTGAATCTGGTAAGGTTTTAAAATATAAGTGGTATATCTTAAAAGCTTAATCTTTTAATCCTGACATTCTGGTATAATTTTAGTAATTCCCAAATTTCTGGTAATTACAAATGGGTTAAAATTACATTTTCTCAAGCATTATCTCAGTTCGTTGAGGTTCTGTTTCCTGGCATATGTCGACAGTTTGGCTCAAATAAACTCACAAAAATTGGAAAAAAAAATTACATTTTCTCTAAGTAGTAGGAAGATTACAGGGTTATATTCAGACTACTTAGGCAAACAGTTTTTGAGGCATTTTAGAAACGGTTTAGTGTAGTGTTTCAAATCAATAAATATAGTAGCTTTTAAAGATGTTATCTATTCCTTATAGGATCTTACTACAGACCAGATGCTAACATGTTAAAGCTTAGTTTATTGCATTCAACAGACCTATAAATAAAACTATAAAACCATCTCCTTTTAAATAATTTATGAGATGGACATATCTGATTAGCGTAGTTTTTTTACAATTTATATGACATGCAGTTTTAGTAGAAATACCAGTTAAATAACTAGAGGCAGTTATATCTTCAAGTAAAGATTAGGTATAATTAAGGTTATAATGTGGGTTAATTGGGGTAAAATCCTCTTGACTAAATTCTGGTGAGTTTCTCTTGAAACAGTATTTCCCAACACACTCCCCTATTCTTTTTTTTATTTTTATATTTTAGCTTTTTACCTTTGTGGAATTATTTTATGGCGTGTTGACCAATAGTCTGGGTCTGATCTCAGATGGATTTCACATGCTCTTTGACTGCTCTGCTTTGGTCATGGGACTTTTTGCTGCCCTAATGAGTAGATGGAAAGCAACTCGGATTTTCTCCTATGGGTAGGTACACTATCAAGGTAATGTAGTACAATGAAAGAGTCTTAAGTGCAAATTCCATCTTAGGGACATGAAATTTTATTATTCTTAATAAAAATAATTTTTCAGAGTTTTCTTTTTCATTTGAATTATGTAAGAGGAAATGAACCAAACATTTAATAAATACTAATTGGCAGTAAGCTTAAGATTGTACTCCCTGGCAAATCCCTCTTAGAGGCAGAGAGCAAATAGTTAAACATTGAGCTCTTTGCTCAACATGTTTCTTTGAGGCAATGGAATGTACATGATCATTCACATCTTTGCTGTTAAGAGTATTAAAAATGAAGGGGCTGTACATTAAATATCCTTTCGTTAAATGAATAATTCAGTTCAACAAATATTAGAATCCCCTGTTGGTACAAGGTATTTTGATAAGACCTTCTCTAAATAGATTAATAAATTCAGTTCTTATTTTCAACTGTTTATATTTTGAAAGATAAATGAGCCAAAAATACGAATGATTTTGGTATAAAGCAGAATCTATGTGCTGTGACAGAGATACAGAGCACATTAAGGGCTTAAAGGAAAAATAACTTCTTCCTAAGAAATTAGGAAAGGCTTTGTGTAAAAGAGGGAACATTTATATATTGATAAATATATAAAATTTCAACAGATATATGTTCAGAAAGCACCTTGGAACATACTAGTATGATGATTAAAATCTTGGTAACTTTCTAATATTACTATTTATGTAGTTGAAAATTTGGATTGTTTTCTCATTTGGAAAGTAATAATGTTATACTTTTAAACTATTTGTCACTTCTTTTTCTAAAAATATATTCTACATTTTTAGGTATGGCCGAATAGAAATTCTCTCTGGCTTTATTAATGGACTTTTTCTAATGGTAATAGCTTTCTTTGTGTTTATGGAGTCAGTGGCTAGATTAATTGATCCTCCGGAACTAGACACACACATGTTAACAGTAAGTCTTTGTTTTTCTATTTTAATTACTGCTCATACTCACGTAGTTTTTTCATGCTAAAGTATAACTATTTGTAATTATTGATCTTAGAAGGTTTTCATTTTTTATTTAAATCAACGTAACTTCCTGTTATTTACACTGCTGACTCTTACAAAAAATTTTTCCCCTCAGGCTGTGCTAGAGTTCTAGGAGCCTGGCAGATTCTTAGCAAATTCACCAATCCCTGATAAATACCCTGCCACCCTTCCCTCCACTGCCCTAGGGAAGATCCATACCTTTGGCCCTGCCCTCTGGGCTGCTGAAATACTCTTCTGGGCCCCATCTTTTTTGGAATGAGCCTTCCCCCCATCCCTTCTCCTCCTCCTTCCACCCACCAGTGCTCAGACATCTCACTGGTGTTCAGAGGAACGTTTTTTAATTTCCTTTTCTCTTTTTAAATTTTTTTTTCTCTTAGAATTAATCCTTTTCTCTAATATTTTAGTAGGCAAAATATTAGATGACATTCTAAAACATAGAGATCTCTTTCTGACTTATTAAATGTTTTTGTTTGGCCCTGGCTGGTGTTCTCAGTGGTTAGAGTGTCAGGTCCAGAACCCAAGGATCATGGGTTCGATTCCAGTCAAGGGTACGTACCTGGGTTGCAGGTTCCCTGCCCAAGGTGGGACATGTGTAGGAGGCGGCCAGTTGATGTAGCTCTCTCACATGATGTTTCTCTCTCTCTTTTCTCTCCCCCCCACCCCACTCCTTTCTACTCTCTCTAAAATCAATGGAAAAAATATCCTCCAGTGAGGATTAACCAAAATAAATAAATTAAATTAAATGCCTTCCAATATTAAAAGCTGATTCAACTTCCTTAAAGAAATAAAAAATAAATGTTTTTGTTTGAAAGTGTGTTTTTAAGTACCTAAAAAAATTCGTTAGAATCAGAAAAAAAATTTTTTTTTCCAATATGTTTGTATTAATTTCAGAGAGGCAGGCAGAGGGAGAGAAAGAAACATCAATGATGAGAGAGAATCATTGATTGGCTGCTTCCTGCATGCCCACCACTGAGGATCAAGCCCGCAATCCGGGCATGTGCCCTGACCAGGAATTGAACTGTGACCTCCTGGTTCATAGGTCAGTGCTCAACTATTGAGCCACACTGGTTGGACAGAAAAATATTAATTTTACTCCACAGATTATAGGAACACTATAGCAACTTTTAATGTTCTACCTATACCTAAAGACTACCTTTATATGTGCTCTTTCTTGTAGTTGGCCTGCCCTTCCCTTACTTCTGACATTCAGACTTCCTTAAGACTTTGCTTATATGTCTCCTCCGGTGGCATACTTTCCCCTAACCCCTCTCTTTTCTCTGGAAAGTTTGTTAGATATCCCTTTCTCAATATTCCCATAGCAGTGTTGAGTTATAACTATTGTTTAATTTGTCATTATTCCACAATGAAGATATAAGTGAAGTGTTTTCAGGACCTGAATTGTATATCATTAACTCTTAAATTGTAGCACCTGGCTTGTAGGAACTCAGCAATTAATTGATGAATGACTAAAAACAGTTATGAGTCTTGTTGGTAGAAGCATATATTAGTAAAATGTTTTTGGATTACAGTTTGGAAATATATTTTGAATTTTAAGTGCTCATATCCTTTGAGCTTTAATATTTAATACAGAAATATTCACACAAGTGTATAGAGATGCATGATTCATTATATCATTATTTATAACTAGAGGCCTGATGCACGAAATTCATGCATCAGGGCCTTGGCCTCGGCCCCCACCCGCCGCAGCCATGGCCGGGGGCCTCTGCTGCCACTGCCTCAGCCCCCGCCTGCTGTGGCTTTGTCCAGAAGGAAGGACGTCCGGGAGGACATCTGGTCTAATTAGCATATTACGCTTTTATCATTTATACTAATAAAAGGGTAATATGCAAATTAACCATCACTCCACGACAAAGATGGCAGCACCCATAGCCACAAAGATGGCAGCGCTGGCTGGAGCCACAGAGCCGGCCGGAGCAGGCAGGACACTTGGATTCCTTCATCGCCCCAGCAACAAAGGAAGCCAAGCCTCCTGCCAGCCCTGGCCGGCCGCCGAGGGCCGGCCTCTGGGTGGCAACCATGGAACTGGCCAGAGCAGGCAGGAGGCAGCTCCGGCCCAGAGCAAAGGCCCGGGTCCCAGGTGCCGGAGGGAAGCCAGGGGAAGGAAGGCCTATTCTTGAACGAATTTTTGTGCCTCGGGCCTCTAGTTATTTATAATGGTTGGGGGGAGGGGGGGGGGGGACAATGGCCACTAATGAAAGGACTAGTTAAATGAATTGCCACTCATAGAATACTATGCAGCTATTAAAAAAAATGAGTTATACCTATAAATACATACTATTGAAATTTACCTAGTAATGTAAACAAGATTTCAGGTATAGTGTATACTTACTCTAAGAAGTAGTATTTTCAAACTGTTTATTTAAATAAAAGAAAACTTCAGTATCATTTATTTATTCATAAGTCATGAACCAAGTACATATTCTTAATCACTTAAAATTTGGATTTATTTAATGTAATGAGGTTTTGCTATGAATACCTTCAAAACTATAAACAGAAAACAGATAGCTGTATACTAACTCTTAAGCAACAAGCTTATTTCTTAAATTACAAATTTAAAGGTTTTCTTTTCTCCCTCTTGCTAGCCAGTCTCAGTTGGAGGACTGATAGTAAACCTTATTGGTATCTGTGCCTTTAGCCATGCCCATAACCATACCCATGGAGCTTCTCAAGGAAGCTGTCACTCATCTGATCACAGCCATTCACACCATATGCACAGCCACAGTGACCATGGGCACGGTCACAGCCATGGATCTGCAGGCGGAGGCATGAATGCTAACATGAGGGGTGAGTCCTTGCCAAATATTGACCTACTTTTCAACCATGTTGTGATTTGACACTGTTCATTTGTATTAAATATTGGGCTCTGGTACAATTTTATTTTGGAAAAACAATCTGTGGCTAAAAAAAGGTTGAAGTAAATAAATATTAATTACTGTATAATTATAGAGTTCTTTTCATAGTGACAATTGCATAAATATTATTTCCAGGGGAAATACTGAGTATGCCATTATGAACTCTCACTACAAAAAAAACACAACAGATTCTTTTTTACTATAAAAAAAAATGAGAGAAGTATTTATCACTGTATTGAATTATTCTAAATGTTTAATATAAATTATTTGGGTAATGTTAAGATTTGGCTCAGACACGATTTCTAGGAAGCCTTCCCAAGGTAAACCACACCATCATAAAACTCGCCACATTGTGCAACAGTAGCCCACATCATACCTTCTTACTCCTGGGTTGTGAATTCCTTGAGGGTAGTGACCATGTTTTAGTCATTTTGAGTGACAGATGCATAGTAGGTATCCAGTAATACTTACAGATATTTTATGGATAAAAGAACTAAATTAGATGTGATTTAATTTTTAATGTTTTTATATATTTTACTTACAGGTGTATTTCTACATGTTTTGGCAGACACACTTGGCAGTGTGGGTGTGATTGTATCCACAATTCTTATAGAGCAGTTTGGATGGTTCATTGCTGATCCCCTCTGCTCTCTTTTTATTGCTGTATTAATATTTCTCAGTGTTGTTCCACTGATTAAAGATGCTTGTCAGGTTCTACTTCTGAGACTGCCGCCAGAATATGAAAAAGAATTACATCTTGCTTTAGAAAAGGTAGTGTAATTTCTTCACTATTTTCTTCCTTTTAAAGTAGCATTTGAAATTAAGTTGACCTAACACGAAATGTCCAATATATGAATGAACAAAATACAGTTTTATTTAAAGGACATAAAATAGGAACTGAATAAATGGAGATACTTTCTTGGATAGGAAACTGAAGATGCTGATTTTCTTTAATTTAAATCCCAATGTAGATGCCTCTCGTTTGGATTTGTTTGTTTTTGTTTTGGGAGAGCATAGATAATCCAATATTATTTGGAAGCTTACTGGAAAGAGTTAATGCTTGAGAATAAACAAAAATACATAAATAATTAGTTTAATAGTGGTTCCTGGACCAAAAAGATTGCTTTGTGTTAAGTAAATTATAACCTTTAAGTCCATTTATATTACTTCAGCTTTTATTTGACAGATACAAAAAATTGAAGGATTAATATCATACCGAGACCCTCATTTTTGGCGTCATTCTGCCAGTATTGTGGCAGGAACAATTCATATACAGGTGACATCTGATGTGCTGGAACAAAGAATAGTACAGCAGGTAATAATCTTTTGTTTTTAAAGTAATTTCAGTTGAGGTAATTCTTGCATTATAACTTATACAGTTTGATAGTAATTTAACTGTTTGAAAATATCAGTCTTTCATCTGAGGATAACATTTTGTACACCTAGGTTTTCTTTATATCCAAAACTGGTTAAAATAAAATCAAGTTTTAGGATTTAAAGGATCAGCTTAAGTTAATGTAAAATAAAATTAATTTATGATCAACCTTAATTCCCAATAGATGATCAAGAAATGTTATTATAAATGTAGCCCTAAATTAATTATAATAATATTAACATTGGCAGGGTATATGCTATGATTGAAGATAGGGATCAAAACAGTTCTTGTATCCCTATTCTGGACATCCTTAATTGGAAGCGATAGCTGTTTTCTTTTACTACTTTTAAAGTGAGATCAGAATTTACTCGTTGTCTAAAATCCTTATTTTGTGCTCCCTTCGGCAGCACATACATATACAGAGAAGATTAGCATGGCCCCTATACAAGAATGACATGCATATTTGTCAAGTGTTCCATATTTTAAACAAAAACTAATAAAATCCTATCTAACATTTGCCCAAATAAATAACAACCATTATTTTGAGGATGTATCTTTGACTATCTGTAGCTATAAAAAAATGAAATATCAATTATTTAAGACATATGCATTATATGCATTAACCTAAAAGCTTTAAAATGTATGGATTTTTTTATAACAGGTTACAGGAATACTTAAAGATGCTGGAGTAAATAATTTAACAATTCAAGTGGAAAAAGAGGCATACTTTCAACATATGTCTGGTCTAAGTACCGGATTTCATGATGTCCTGGCTATGACAAAACAAATGGAGTCCATGAAATACTACAAAGATGGCACTTACATCATGTGAGATAACCGGGAATTACCTCTGGAGTGTAAACAATGAAGATTAAATGACTAAGTATTTAGAATATTGCCAGAAGGAAGAAAATTGCACACAATTGTACAGAAACAGTTTGCCATATTTGAAAAACAAAATTAAAGTTCCCTACTATTGGATCAAGGAATCTTAAAGGAAATTTAAATACAGAATGGAGCATTCATTGTTCAAGTAAAATCATTATTTGAATTATGTGTATAACAAGAATCTTGAAATTTGAGTGAACATGATATATCACATCATCTTTAAAGATGAACATATAATGACAGAATCAAGTGAAGACCAAAATTACTTCTGTGTTTACTTTGTGCCAGAAAGCATCTCCATTGTAAATAATGTATGTACATGTTTATTACAAAGACCCAAATGAAAAATTTTAGTCGATTTTTTTGCATAGCCCTAGGATAAAAAAAGAATAAAAGTTCTATATTTATGGATTTTCTGTACATAAAACTAGTTTCTAATTAAAACTTAAATCCGTTAAGTAAAATCTGTATTGCCACTTTTAATGTAAAGTAAATTATTTGGGAGAAACTTCAACCACTGATAATGAGACAAGCAGTGAGAATAGGGAAGTATAACTACAGTTTTTGATGTATTACAAAAACCAACCACTCTGTAAAATAAATTTTTTTTTTACTTTTGGTAATATTTGCAAATGAATATTACTTTATTAAGGTGAAGAACTTATACTAAGTTGTGTCCATGTTGTTCACTCACTTGTCTTCTGCCTCTAAAGTAGAATACTACATTTCTTATTATGCATCTGGCATTCCTAGTTGTTTATCAAGCTGGTATCCAAGCACTGCTAGGCTTTTCATCTTTTCATTTAGCTCTGTATGTTGTGGAATAGCCATTTGAGAGAGTCATAAACGATTGTCAACTCAGTTTAATTTTCTGCCCATAAATGTCATTTTTTGGGTACATGTAGATATATAAGAAATATCAAAGTATAGGTAGTCATTTAAAGTTTAATAATATGGTCTATAAACACTAGGGTACCATGAAATCAAAATATCCTATAACTATTTTCTATAAATATATCTAACTTATATTTTTAATTTTCAATTTAAAAGGAATGTACAGTCTGAAAAGACTGTAAAATAGATATATAATAATATGTGCAGTTTTATAAACACCAAAGAATATTGTCCAAAAGAAACTTTTGAATACCTGTCTATTTATAAGAATCTGAATATTTTCATTCTTATACTAGAAATTTTGATAAGTAGGATGAATTAATTTTAGTATGGGTACTATTTTCTTATCTAACATAATGGCAAATGTGTACTGTAAATCATATTTTTGTCTTACTAATTTTAATATGTGAGAGGTTTAGAAATTTGTTATAACTTATTTGGATAATCCTTGTCTTTACATATTATCTGGTCCAGAATCTTCAAAATTAAAAATTTATGAATGGTGGGGAAATAAATGCATATTGGCGTTTCAATGCAACTTTTGTACAATAAAAATTTTTAAGTAGATAGGTACAATGAATATTGCACCATTACTAAACTTATCATTTTCCTTAGAAGACATATAAACAACAGGAAAATAAAATTAATGTGACTGAGAGAGAAGGCAGGGGCTGAAGATTAAGGGGAGTGCAAGTAGAAAGCAGGAAAACTCCACATTGAAGAGCAGCTGGGTACTGGTTCCAGCTCATACAAACCGTGTGACTTTATTTTTTTTTTAAATATATTTTATTGAGTTTTCACAGAGAGGAAAGGAGAGAGATAGAGAGTTAGAAACATCGATGAGAGAGAAACATCGATCAGCTGCCTTCCGCACACTCCCCACTGGGGATGTGCCCGCAACCAAGGTACATGCCCTTGACCGGAATCGAACCTGGGACCCTTCAGTCCGCAGGCCGACGCTCTACCCACTGAGCCAAACCGGTTTTGGCAAACTGTGTGACTTTTAGACAAATCAGCCTCTCTGAGTATCTTTCTTTTTCTCTCTCATACATAAAATCAAAATCAAATTTCAAATTCACAGGAGTATGAGGAGCGAAAGGAATAATGTGAAAATAAATTGAAAGTTGAAAAGGGCTAAGTAAAGTTAAAGGATTTTTAATATTTTAAACCTCACTTCAGAGGTAGCTTTTATTTGTCATTTTTTCATATTGAAATCAGCATCTGAGAGATTAATTAATATTATATTAAGTGAACAAACAAGCTTAAAATAATGCCCCAAACAAGTCTATTTATAGTTCATTTGCCCCAAGAAGTTTGGGGTGGTTGCTTAACAAAACTATTAATTTCTCTTTTATCACTCCCTATTTCTCTCCTTTCCCTTTCTTTCCAACTATTGTTTTCCCTTCTTACCAATTTAGGCACTGGTGATTTCCACTCAGAATAAATGTTACATCTGTTAAGACACAGATTTATTGTTTCTATTACATGATAATTGATCAAACTTTAAACTTTTCTCATTACAGTAGAAGAATGAGGCTATACTAGTATATAGTTAAATATCTCTAAAGAATCCTGGCTTTACTTTAAATTTAGATTATGATTCTCCCCTAAAATACCCACTATATTAATTCAGAGATGGTCAGGCCAGCGTGGCTCAGTGGTTGAGCATCGACCTATGAACTAGGAGGTCACGGTTTGATTCCCAGTCAGGGCACAGCTCGATCCCCAATCGTGCAGGAGGCATCCAAATAATGATTCTCATCGATGTTTTTATCTCTCCCTCTCCCTTCCTCTCTGAAATCAATAAAGATACATTTTTTAAAAATGTACTCATGATAGGTAAAAACTGGAAACAATCCAATGTCCATCAGGAGGTGTAGTGTATTCATAATGGATACTCAACCGTTGTTTTTTTAATTACTGTTACAAACAGTATAGGTGATTCTCAAAAACATGTTAAGTGAAAGAAGCCAACAGCATGGAAGGGACCTGGGGAGCATCATTTTAAGTGAAAATAAGTCAGAGAAAGACAAGTATCACATGCTCTCACTCATATGTGGAATCTAATTAACAAAGTAAACTGATGAACGAAGTGGATCCAGAGACATGGAAGCATGAGACAGAGTGCAGAATCTCAGAGGGAAGACGGGAGAGGGTAGGTGGGTGGGAGGTAATCAGCTAAAGACCTTGTTTGCATATATGCATAACCCATGGACGCAGGCAGTGGGGTGGTGAGGGCCTGGGGCAGGGGTTGGGGTGGGCTGGATGAGGTCGATGGGGGAGAAGGGGGGACATACGTAATACTTTCATCAAGATTTTTAAAAATAAT
>NW_006289813.1:675795-689028 GCF_000327345.1 Myotis davidii | reverse complement strand
CAATAGCATTGTTACAAATTGAATATAATTAAGGCACAGTGATTAATCACCAAAACAATATGTATTATATATGTGTTTTCCGATGGTCTTAGGCGACCCCTGTGAGAGGGTCGTTTGACCCCCAAAGGGGTTGCGACCCACAGGTTGAGAACCGCGGCTCTAGGGGAGAAGCCATTTCCTTGTTCATTCAGGCTAATTGAATTCAGTCCTTGTGGATGTAGGACTGAGGTCCCTGTTCGCTGGTGTTTCCAGCTTCTACCGGCCACCTACATTCCTTGGCTTGTGACCTCCTTCATCTATCTTCAAGGTCGGCAACAGTTGGACATATGCTTCTCCCATTTCAGATCTCCCTTGCCTCTTCTTCCCCTGTTGCATCTTTCTCTGACCACCTCTTCTCCCATCCTCTCCTACCTTTAAGGCCTCATGTGGTTGCAGTAGACCCACCCAGGTAATCAGGGTAATTCCTATCTCAAGGTCTTCCAAGCCTCTTTTGTCAGGTAAATTAATCTGGTCTTTTCATATTCACAGGTCTAGGTATTAGGGCAAGAACATTTTTAAAAAACATACTTTAATTGATTTCAGAGAGGAAGGGAAAGGGAGAGAAACATCAATGATGAGAGAATCATTGGCTATCTCCTGCTTTCCCCACACTGGGTACTGAGCCCATAACCTGGGTATATGCCCTGACCAGGGAATCATACTGTGACTTCCTGGTTTATAGGTCAATGCTCAACCACTGACCCACATCTGCCTGGCTATTATTATTAATATTATATGCCAGCACAGTGTGCCATGGAATAAGTTTTTGTTCACTTACACACGACACTCAGACATGAATTAATGAAATTCATGTCCTCCAGATTTGGGAAGTTTTCTTGTATTACTCTAATTTCCTCCCTGTATTTTCTCAGTCTTTTTTTTTTCCTCCTTATTTTCATTTTAATATTTTTTTATTTTTCAATTACAGTTGGCATACAATATTATATTTGTTTCAGTTGTACAATATAGTGGCTACACCTTTATATAACTTACAAAATTATCACCCCATAAATCTAGTACCCATCTGACACCATACATAGTAATTAAAATCTTGGCTATATTCCCTATTCTATATTTTGCATTTCCGTGACTTTTTTATAACTGGCAATTTGTACATCTTAATCCCTTTTCCCTTTTCCCTCTTCCCCTCAACTCCCATTTGGCAACCATTGATTTTGTCTCTGAATCTATAAGCTTGTCCCTGTTTTTTTTGTTCATTTATTTTGGTTTTTTTTCAGCTTCCACATATAAGTGAAATCATATGGTATTTACCTTTCTCTGTCTGACTTATTTCACTTAGCATAATACTACCCTCTAGGTCCATCTTTGCTTTTGCAAGTGGCAAGATTTCATTCTTTTTTTATGGCTAATATTCCATTGTATACATATATACCACATCTTTATCCATTTGTCTATCGGTGGAAGCTGGACACAGGTTGCTTCCGCAGTTTGGCTATTGTAAATCATGCTGAATGATGTCTTTTTTAATTAATGTTTTGGTTACTGCTTCAATTTCATTGGTTGTTATCTTAATCTCCTACCCCAAACTTGCTATCCCTTAAAAGCTGCTCATCTTTTAGTCTTCTTTGTTTCAGTTACTTAGGCCAAAACTTGAGTCATCCTTGATTCCTTTTTCTCTCACTCTAACCGTGCAAGCCATTAGGCCCCGGCAAGTCTATCTCTAAACTATTTCTAGCACCCATCCCTTTCTGTCTAGTCCTACCAGAACCATCCAAGCCATCGTCTCTTGCTTGGCCTCTTACAATAGCCTCCTCATGGCTCCCCTTGCTTCACTTTCTCTTGTTTCTCCTCCTCCTTCTCACTTACATACATTACCTTACAGTGATTAAGGTTATCTTTTTGAAAGATAGACTATGCCACACCTTGGTTTAAAACCCTCCAGCCTGGCCACGGGTGGCTCAGTGGTTGAGCATCGACCTATGAACCAGGAGGTCATGGTTCAATTCCCGGTCAGGGCACATGCCCAGGTTGCGGGCTCGTCCCAGTGGGGAGTGTGTAGGAGGCAGCCCATTGATGTTTCTCTCTCGTTGATTTTTTCCGCCTCTCTATCCTTCTCCCTTCCTCTTTCTCTAAAAACAAAAAATCAGTAAAAACATTTAAACAAATTTATGTCAATTAAAAAAAAACACCTGTAAAAAGGCTTTCACTTCACATATAGTCCAGATTCCTTATCTCGGTTTACAGGACTTGTGTAATTTTACCCTTTCCAATTTCTTTCATCTCATCTGCACTGCTGCACATCACTATATATGAGAGAGAGAGAGAGAGAGAGAGAGAGAGAGAGGAGAGAGAGAGAGAGAGAGAGAGAGAGAGAGAGAGAGAGACGCGGTATACATTATATTGAAAGTGTGTTAACAATAAGTAGGATTAGAAACATACTGTTTCTCTTGCTTCTCAAACTGCGGCTGCTCCACTGTCACTTTTCCGAGGCCACACGGCCGGCCCCTCCGCGACACCTGGCGGCGCACAAGCTTCGCCTCGCCTCGCCTGGCCGCAGAGCGCAGGCGCAGAGCCCGACCGAGCGACGCCGCACGCTCGCTCTGGCCCCGCCCCGTCTCGAACTCCGTCGCGGGATCGCCGTGGAGACGCATTCTCGGGAACCGGCAGCCGCCAATGGGAAGGGAGCGAGTGCCACGAACTGGCCAATGAGGAGAGAGCGGTGCGGAGTTTAAATCCGCGGCTGGGCCCGGCGTCGCCGGCGTGCTGCGGCGGAACGGCTGTTGGTCTGTGTCGGGTCCCGGTCCCCCGCTCCTGGGGGCTCTCCCGTCTTCTGCTTCTCCCGCTGAGCTGCGGCCTGGTGAAGAGGAAGCCATGGCGCTCCGGGTCACCAGGGTGAGTGAGCTGCTGCGGACGGCGAGAGGGAGGGCGCGGCCTTTCTCGCTGCGTGCTCCTTTCCTGTCTCGTCTGCCGGAGCCCCCCGGGCGGGAGCGGACCACGCAGGGATTTGGGGAGGAGGATAGGGGTGTCGGTGGGCCCTGGTGGGGGAGCTTGGAGATCCGACCGACGGAGAGAGGAAGGTGACAAAAGATCTGGATGGGCCTTGGATAAACACTGGGGGAGGGCGCGGCTGTTGGAGGGTCGACGGGAAACCTTTCATAAAAGGTGATGGAGGGGGGAAATACTACCAACAATAAAAAATATATTTAAAAAAACAAAGTAAAAGGTGATGAGGCTCCCTGTGTGGGCTCCCACCGACTGTGTTGACTCCCTTCCAGGAGAGAGAAGGTGCTGGCAATTGGAGACCTTTTTTCTTTCCTTTCAAATGCAAATCCGTAGTATCTTAGGGCCAGCCAGGACTCATCGGCAATCCTGGGAGGAAACGGGCATGTCACAGTCTTAGCCAGACCCTGCAACCCGGGTTTCCTCTGGCTCTCAGCCGACTTCCGTCCTAAGGGCCTCTCTTTGGGCTCCTCTTAACCCCTGACTTACTCTAACCTGTCTGGGCCAGCTCTCCAATTGTCTTGCTTCTTTCAGAACACGAAAATTAATGCCGAAAATAAGGCGAAGATCACTATAGCAGGCGCAAAGCGCGTGCCCGTGGCCACTACTGCAACCTCCAAGGCCGGGCTGAGGCCGAGAACAGCCCTTGGAGACATCGCTAACAATGTCAGTGGACAGCCCCAGGCCAAGCTGCCTCTGAAAAAGGTACCTATCTTCCCGGTTCAACGTGTCTGTAAGAGTCCACTTTCCAGCTGTGACCGTGGGTAGAAAAACATTCATTCTCTCCCATTCAGCTACAGGAGGCAAAAACATTAGCTGCTGGAAAAGTTACTGCTAAAAAACTACCGAAACCTATGGAAAAGGCACTGGAGCCTGCATCTGTGCCTGTGCCTGCGCCGGAACCAGCGCGGGAGCCCGAGCCCGAGCCTGAGCCTGTTAAAGAAGAAAAACTTTCGCCTGAGCCTATTCTGGTAAACCTATTTTACTATTTTAGAGTCTGTTGATTGTTTCTTTCAAACCTCACTTGATATTCTAATGCATGGAATGGCAATTGAATATATAGTAATAGTAACATTTATAGAGTACTCTGCTAAGCATTAAATGTGTTAATTCTATTAGCTAGTATTCTGCTTTATAGATAAGCATGTTCTAGAGTCATGTCTAATCAGTGGCACATAATTGGATTCAAACCCAGGCTTGTTTGACTTCACAACTTGTGCTTTTTTGTTGTTGTTAATCCTCACTATAGAATATTTTTTTCCATTGATTTTTAGAGAGTAGAAAGGAAGGAGAGAGTGGGGGAGAAGGGGAAAAAGAGAGAGAAAGAAACATTGATGTGAAAGAGATGCACCTGACCATGCCAGGATCAAACCTGCAACCAGATACCTGCCCTTGAATCCAACTGCAACCCTTCCCATGCTCTAACTATGAGCATCTCGGGCGAGGGCATAACCTATGCTTTTTATATATATTTTTTTGTTTTTAATTGATTTCAGAGAGTAAGGTAGAGGGAGGGAGAGAGATAGAAAAAGCAATGATAAGAGAGAATCATTGTGCCCTTGACCAGAATCGAACCCTTAACCCTTCAGTCTGCAGGCTGGTGCTCTATCCATTGAGCCAAACCTGCTAGGGCACAACCTATGCTTTTAATCGGTTTGTTGATGGTATTGAGTAGTAACTGCCTGGACCAGATTGAGCTGTCTTTGATACAAGTCATTTCTGACCAAAATTTGTTTACTGAAACATAGATTGTTCTCTTGAATCTTTTTTTTTCACTCACTAGTTACATATTAATAAGCCTGTAATATATAATAGTGTAAAGCAGAAAGAAAATGTAGCTCTCCAAAAGTATGTTAAAAAGATGAGTTAGCCTCAAAAACCAAGAATTAAATAAGTGTATTTACTGTGAGGGGAAAACAGGTCATCTGGAAGAGGCTGCTTTGCTGAAATTATAATGAACTGCATTCTGAAGCTCTTATTTTTAAAAAATTAGTAAAACCGGTTGGGAAAATCTGTAAATGTCATTCAGCCTGACTTCTTATATCTAAGGATATAAGACTTAGTATTGACCTTCTGGACCTAGCTCATGAAACCTGAAGCATGCACAATCTTTAATTGGTAGTACCAAACCACCTGAGGTTTCCTTGAGTCCCATACTGATTCTTGCCTTTCCCGCTCCCTTTCATTTAGCTAGTAATCTTTTCAGCCTTCAAAACATCTCAAATATTAACTCCTGAAGCTTTAACTAACTTCCCCCACCCCAATTACTGTTCCTATAATCACTCTCCTTGCTTCATTTACTTCTCTCTTCTAAATTTAAAGCCCCACTAGGACATCATAAAGTCAGTGCCTACCACAGAGCTTGGCTTGAAGAAAGTGCTCAATAAATGAACAGTGAGGTAACGGATTTGAAGGAAATCATTAATAAAGTCAATTAATAATTAGTAGTCAGGACAGAACTCCTGTTCCAGTGACAGGCAGTCTTTTTTGAGACAAACAGGAAAAGACTGACTTGTCATTCATTTGGATTAACTTCACAGACATTGATAAAGAGATTTGTTACTTAACAGTTTCCTTTGGAGGAAGGTCCAGAATGAATTTGCTTTCTGTTTTACCTGTTAGCATTTAGGTTCTGCTGATTTCAAATTGGCTCACTTTTCATATTAATCATTTCCTAACAAGATATTGAATAAATGTAAAAAGATGGTATTTTTCCTTTAAGGAAATGAATTACATGACTATTCAGCAAATGATCTCTTGAATTGGTACCAATAGTCTGTTCTTTATTCCCAGATTTTAAGCTCCTCTTTGCTATTAATTTTAAAAGTCTTTCTCTTTTCAAGGTTGATACTCCCTCTCCAAGTCCAATGGAAACATCTGGCTGTGCCCCTGCAGAAGAATATCTGTGCCAGGCTTTCTCTGATGTAATGCTTGCAGTGAATGATGTGGATGCAGAGGACGGAGCTGATCCAAACTGTTGTAGTGAATATGTGAAAGATATCTATACTTATCTGAGACAAGTTGAGGTCAGTATTATTAGAATCTTTGAATCTTTGGGGTTTTTTTTTTTCTAAACTGTATCTAAATTTATTAGGTATTTTCCATTAATAGTTTACAATAATTTAAGTTGGATGTGAGAAAAACATTTAACAATAAATTCCACTTTCAAATTCTCCTTCCTTGAATAAAAAAAAGTCACTAAACAAACTTAGGAAGTCTGTATTTGCCATTTTGAACAGGGATAGTTTGAAGTAAAAGTTGATACTACCATGGCTCTTTCTAACAAATTCCGCAGATTGGATGATATATTTATATCTATTACAGTTAGAAACTGCCAAGTCCCAAACTCTGGGTTTAAGGAGGATAACAGGAGATAGATGGATATTAGTGGCATCACCTTTATCCCTTCCCCCACCCCAAAAAGGGGAAACATTCTGTATGCTAACATAGGCTATGCCTTACCAGATTTTTCCAGTTTTTGGTAATGCATGCTCTTCCCTTAGCATCATTAACATCTTCAATCTCTTGCCTGTTTCTTTGAGGCATCTCCATTTCCTACATGATTGTCCTGCAAGATGACTTCCTTGCTAGGACTAGCTTTCTGCTTTGGGTTTCTTCTCCCTTCTTAAAGTTCGTGTTCTAACTTTGGAGGAGTGGATTTAGCAAATGTATGCGCCGTACCTTGATGATTCATTCTTCACCTTATCGATGGGTGTTTTGGCGGTTTAAACCCTGGGGCAGGAGAATGGTAGCACCAGGGTTCCAGCTGATCTGAGAGTTGCTATTTTTCTCTACTTGATAAAGCTCAGGTTCTGGGTTTTAGAGTCTTAGGTGAAAAGGTTGGAGATGATAGTAAAGTATCTTTATTTGGGAACAAGTGGGTACAGGGTGTGGGACAATGGTGAATTGAACTCAGATCTGCCAATACAAATTGTCACACTGTTCTACTTAATGTTTGTGTGCTTTTTCTTTTCAGTGATAGAGATGTTTGTAGTGGCCATATGAATAATTGAGCTAAGGACTGCTAGAGATTCTAAATGCTCCAGAGCTATTATGTGGTGACTAATATTTCTGGTCAGAAATGTCACATGGAGTCTTGCTTCTAATAATGATCAGCATTTCTTTTGCAGGAAGAGCAAGCAGTCAGACCAAAATACCTATTAGGTCGTGAAGTCACTGGAAATATGAGAGCCATCCTAATTGATTGGCTGGTGCAGGTTCAGATGAAATTCGGGTTACTGCAGGAGACCATGTACATGACTGTTTCCATTATTGACCGATTCATGCAGGTGAGCATAATTCAATAATTGAGAGTTCTCACCTCCAGGTGTCTGTCTTCCCCACCTTTTTCATACCTCTGTCTTCTTTTCAAATACATATTACTTATTCATCCAGTTGAAATTCCCATTGCAGAATAATTCTGTGCCCAAGAAGATGCTGCAGTTGGTTGGTGTCACTGCCATGTTTATTGCGAGCAAATATGAAGAAATGTACCCTCCAGAAATCGGTGACTTTGCCTTTGTGACTGACAACACTTACACTAAGCTCCAAATCAGACAGATGGAAATGAAGATTCTGAGAGCTTTAAATTTTTGCCTGGGTCGCCCTCTACCCCTGCACTTCCTTCGGAGAGCATCTAAGATCGGAGAGGTATAGATCTTTTGAGAAACCATTGGTGTGGTATATTAGAGAATATTGCCGACCAAGCAGATCTAATTCAAATAACTTATACCTAACTACATGGGGAAGGGATGAACATATTCTTTATTTCCAGTCATGCTGTATATTAACATGTTAGGTGCCCAGCCTATATTGTCTTCTGGACAGAAAGTATAGTGTCAGTCACCGGTGACTGACAGGGCGCTTAACATATTAATATTATTAAGGCCTTCCATGGGTAATCGCACTTAAGAGTTTATAGGCAAATATTTGTAGTTATGGTTGTGTACATAAAGGTTATTGCCAAGGCAAATTTTTCTGGCAGAAGCTCAGTGATCTGTGTGGATTTTGTTCCAAAAATGATATCCTGTTTGTGAAGTCTTCATAGAATGCTTTCATTTAATTACCTAATTTCATCTTTCTGTATCCCCTTGAGAAAGGCAGAACAGCTGCTACTCCTTATAGATGGAGAAGTACAAGCAGGAAAAATGACATACTAGAAGTTTATTCATATTGGTTGATTCAACAAGTATTTCTATGTGCCATGTGCTACCCTCAGCCTAGGAATAGAATTGTGAATGAGAAAGTGGCCTCAAGGAGTTTGAAGTCTAGGTTTGGGGTAGATACGTCAACAATTACAGAAGTGTATCAGTTTGAGCATGTTAGTGTATGATAGGTTTAAGGACAGGATATTAGAGAAGCATGAAAGAAGAGTGCCTAGGGAAGAAGGGGTCTTAAGCTTGTCTTAAATATCAGTGATAAGCAGTCATACAGTATCAGTCTTCCTACCATTCTCTTGAATAACATCTAGAAATTTTATGAAAACCATTGTTGGTGAGCATTATTAACATTAACTCTTATTATCATAGACACCAGTTCTACAGCATTACCTGTCATACACTGAAGAATCACTTCTCCTTGTTATGCAACACCTCGCTAAGAACATAGTCATGGTGAATTGTGGGCTTACAAAGCACATGGTAAGTCAATCAGTGGCACTTTAGGATATTGTGGGGGAAGTGAAAATAAGAATTCATGGCCTGTCCAGTGTGGCTCAGTGGTTGAGCATTGACCCATGAACCAAGAGGTCAGGGTTTGATTCCCTGTCAGAGCACATGCATGAAAAGACTTAATGCCTGCAAATGCATAGCTTATTTTTAAGGACTTGATGTTTTATGTCAGTGATGGGAAATGTCCAGCCATTGAGCCCTATAAGGCCCACAGAATCATTTGGTCTGGCCCTGCCAAGGCATTAGGAGTAAGTTAATTAAATATTTGCCTAAATAGAGCAGGCTAATTTTTAAGTTGATTTAGTGTGGCCCACAAATGATGTTATAAATTTCCAAATGGCCCTTGGCAGAGAAAGGGTTCCCCACCCGTTTTACATGAATACCTTTACCACTGCATTTTTTATGTTTTCCTCTTTTCCTTCATTAATTACTATGCTTTTCTCTTCCAGACTATCAAGAACAAGTATGCCACGTCTAAGCATGCTAAGATCAGCACTCTAGCACAGCTAAATTCTGCATTAGTTAAAGATTTAGCCAAGGCTGTGGCAAAGATGTAACTTGTGAACTTGAGTTGGAGTACTGTAATACCTGCAAATACAATTGGCACCATGTGCTATCTGTACATATTATATGTTACATCTACTTTTAATAAAGCTGTGGTCCTTTTTACTTCTTATACCTTAATTCATTTGAATGTGGCTACTTTCTACTCTAGGGTACCTTAAAAGGTGTGGTAAATATATGGTGGGGAATATAAAAAGTGCTTTCAATTAACTTGGGGACCCAACGAATATATATATAACTGTTGCTTACATGGTTTTTGTTTTATGTATCTGGTTTTTACTTGAAGGCATTCAAAATTTACTTCCATAGAGCATACTGTATGTAAGCCCAGTGATCATGGAGCATCTGCTGCCTGCCTGGTTCTACTTAAAAGTCTGCCACCTCATTCCTAGTCCCCCTGTTTTCTGTTCTTCTGGTGGTTGCTTCCAATAATTCTAATCTACTTTTACCACTATTTCTTAGATTACCAAATTTAGTGTCAACTCTTTAACTGGAAAAAATAACTTTAATCTATATTCTAAACCTAACCTGCTTAACTTTTTGTTTGTTGGTTTTATTGGTTGAGAAAATAAATGGGGCTCCTCAAACATACAAAAGTATCTTTAAAATTTTATTTTATCCCTCCCCCAACTTTCCTACATCTCAGTCCATCCACCTAAAGGATGTCAACAGTTGGGATGTATCCTTTCATGATTTCTATAAATATAATCATGCATGTAAATTGTTGATGTTTTAAAAAATAGGACTGTTGTACATACTCAGCAATGTTCAACATGTATAGGCCTTACCCTGTATTTGCGTATTATATTCCATAGTATACTATAATGTATTCAATCATTCTGCTTTTTGACATTCAGATTTTTTTTTGTCTCTATAAGCAATACTGTTTAAATGTCATTAAATACCATGTTTTTTTAAATGTACACTGGGTTCTCCAAAGTGTATATGTAATCTCATTTCTAGTGGGTGCTGCCAGGGGACTTTCTCAATGTCATCAGCAATGTGCAAAAGTGTTTTCTTTGCAATCTTGCCAGAACTAAAGGTAATCCTCATCAATTTCTGTGAAGTTGGCAAAAAAAATATTCTACCTTGCTTGCTGTTTTAATTTATACTGCTAATGGCTACTTGAATAAATTTTTGTTGTCTACTAACTTATAATTTGTAAGGCTTTCCCAGTTTGTCATTTGCCCTTTAACTTTGTCGTTTGCCATGCACACACTTAAAAGTTACATTACTAAATTTTTTTTTCTCTTGTTGCTTTTGGATTTTCAATGTTAAGGTCAACTCCATCCCCAAGCCATAAATATCTAAAATTTTAAAAATTTCCTATTTAGATCTTTAATCACTGTGGTCTGAGGTAGGATTCTTTAGAATGGTTCCTATTCATGCCATTACCATATGATTAAAATCCTGTCCAACTGAACTGAAACATCAGTGTCCATCTATTGCTTCCTGATCTTGTTTTTTCCTGTGACAAACAATGTAAAACTATATTGTCTAGACTACCACTATTTTTCAAATATGTGGGGGCAATTTTCAAACAGATGCACTTATTAAATATGTTGCTACTAACGTGTTAGGATTTAATTATATAACGAGGGGGGGTGCACAACATTCCTGTACTGGGGGGGGTGTGTGGGGGGGGTCCCTCAGCCCGGCCTGCGCCTTCTTGCAGTCCAAGACCCCTTGGGGGAGATGTCAGCCTGCCGGCTTAGGCCTGCTCCCCAAAGGGAGCCTAAACCAGTAGTCTGCTATCTCCCCCAAGGGGCCCACAGCGGGGCAGGAGAGGCTCCCACCACCACCTCTGTTCTAGCCAGTAGTGAGCTCGGCTTCTGGCTGAGTGGTGCTCCCCCAGTGGGAGCAGGCTGACCACCAGGAGTCAGCTCCTGCATTGAGCGTCTGCCCCCTGGTGGTCATTGTGATCAGTAGGTCTGTTCGGTAGCTTTCCATATTAGGGTTTTATATAGGATTGCTGCACTTTTCTTACCAAGGTTTTTTGGGGTTTTTTGTTTATGAATGCTTTAGCACCAGATTCCCTACAAACACATTGCATGATGAGTTGTCAAGTTTATTATTGAGTTTAGGATAGTGTTTTCTGTCACTAGTATGAACAGAATCTAATTTTCACTTTATTTTTATTTCTAGTTGTATTTTTCTTATCCAGCTGACATCAGTTTTCTTGTTTTTAGTGTTTTCTAGGCCTCAAATGCAAGAATTTTATTCATTTCTTTATAGTTAATTTCAGGTTATGCATTTTGACAAGAATATAGGTGATCTGCACAACAAATGCATCATTTTGGAATCACATATCAGATTGCTAAACTACTGGTGGTACCAGGTTTAATCAGCTGGTTAAGGTGCTAACTGCCAGGTATAGTGCTGCTGTAAAGGTGTTCCTTTTAGTTTTAGTATCCATAAATTATACTTCTTTGAATCATTTATCTCACTGGGAGTGGCATGATGATAGTTGAATAATTCTATTATCCCTTTTAAATATGTTGGATGTTCTCTAAGCAGCGGTCGCCAACCTTTCAGACCTCACGGACCACCCTGGAAAGAATAGCTCCCGCCCCAGCCGGTTTGGATCAGTAGATGGAGCGTTGGCCTGAGGACTGAAGGGTCCTGGGTTCGATTACGATCAAGGGCATATGCCCAGGGTTGCAGGCTCCGACCCCAGTGGGGGCGGGGATGTGCAGGAGGCAGCCCATCAATGATTCTCTCTCATCATTGAAGTTACTATCTCTCTCCCTCTCTGAAATAAAATTTAAAAAAGAATAGCTGCTGGCCCACACTTTCACTTTTCTGGATTTTTTTTTAAGTTACTGTTAAGATCCATTATTGCAGTGGTTCTCAAAGTGTTCCCAACCAGCAATATCAGTATCACCTGGAACTTGTTAGAAATGCAACTCAGTAATTTAGACACCTCGCAATGCTTAACCAGCCCTTCCATGATTCTGATGAATGCTCAGATTGGAGACCTGTATTGTCTTTGTCCCTAATTTGGCCAGTGGACACCTGATAGGCAACTACTTAAAAGGGTTGATTTTGGAAGACAACCCTCGGTAAAGTGGAAAAGACGCACAATAGGATCACTTGTGTAAAAAAGGGAAACAAAATGCTAGGAGTTTGGGGGTAGGAATGGGGAACTAACATTTATATCCTACAGTGCCTTTTGAATCTTTTACCAGGACTTGTATTTGATAATGGAGAGGAAGGAAGGGGAGCTATACGATCAAGTATAACTCGGGAAAGTAGCGACAGAAGGGAATGCTCCTCCCTCGAGCTGTTGGCCTTGTGCTGCAAGGGTAGTGTCTCTTACACCACCGTCCATAACGAAAAACCAGCTCCACCAGGCATTTATACGTCCTGCATTCCCTCCATTTCCCGCTCTCTGCCCAACTAAGAAAGCTCAATTGTAACCCGCCAAGTCAACAAGCTGACACTTGGGGGCCACCCAACTCTGTTATGAGTGCGAATTGTGCTGACAGCGGAGTTTCACGCCGGAAGTCTGGGGTTCAAGTACTGCACTGCCTCGCAGGGAGCCGTGGGTGGCATGAACTCGGGCCATCCGTTTCTCGGCCAGACGAGGGGTCCGGACCTTATCAGTTCAGATCAAAGTCTTCGTAACCCCCTAATGTTTCTCTTTCCCAGCGACCAGGCACACCCGCTCTCCAGGGCCAGGGGTAGAAAGGGACCCCACGTCCCAGCGCCAAGGCTGAACGAGCATTTCTGTCGAGGTCTTACCCTCCTGGCCGCGATTCCCGACGCGCCGGGGTCCCAAATGGTACAGCCCCGCCTCTGGCCCGGCCCTCGGGAGAGCGGACAAGTAAATTTCTGGAACTTTATCTACTAGTGGTTGGTGTCGATTTCAAACTTGTGGTAGAGCCAGGATAAAAGGGACAGCGGCAACTGTGGCCGCCAAAGGACGAGCCGGAAGCGGCGGGCCTTCGGCCGGAAGGGGCGGGACGAGACGCGCCGGCGCTGCGTCCCCTTCCTGGCC
>NW_006289813.1:657797-675670 GCF_000327345.1 Myotis davidii | reverse complement strand
ACCGCTGCTGCTCAGGTTGTTCCCTCTGGCCCGCTGGGCCGGACCGGTGCCGGCGCACCGAGAGCTCCGCCTTCCGCGCTAAATGGCCAGAATATTTCAAATTCAGGCTTGGTCCCTGGTGGGCTGCGTGACAGCGTCGTTAGATTAAGCCCCGTAAATCCTGGTCTTCGTCTTGGAAAAGGAGCGGAAAGAAATGACACCTCCGATCGCGGTTGCCAAAGGGGTTAAGTGAGAAGTCGCCCCGAGAGCCCTCGAAGCTGTCATTCCCCTCCCTTTCTCATCCTCTCACCCTGGGTGCCCCGGTTTTCAGAGGGTTGTGGGGTGCACCCAAGCCCTGAGCTGCTGGACGTGGATTGTCCCGCCCCTTTACTTTATAGCTATGAGCCTTTCGATCCACAGGCTTCATTTGTATTTTCTGCCAACAGGGTGACGTTTTTAATATACTGTAACATTGATCATTTAACGTTTTTTTAAAAAAAAAATGTTTTTATTGATTTTTAGAGAGGAAGTGAGAAGGAGAGAGAGATAAAAAAAACATTGATGTGAGAGAGAAACATCCGTTGGTTGCCTCCCGCAGGCACCTCTACCCGGTACCCGGGATCCAACCTGCAACCTGGGTCTGTGCCCCGACCGCAACCCAACCAGCGGCCTTCCGCGAAGCCCGGCCAGTTGAGCCGCGCAGGCCAGGCCCCCAGGGTGATGTGTAAACCTTTCCACTAAGCCGTCATTAGGGGAAGATGTGATGAGAAGGGACATCAGTCTTCTAAGAAGATGTGATGAGAAGGGACATCAGTCTTCTAAACTAGTGGGCAAACCACAGCCAAGTCCAACTTACTGCCTGTTTTTGTGTGACAACCCTCAAGCTAAGAATAGTTTTTATGTCTTTAAGGGTTGAGGGAGAAATTACAAGAAGAATATTTAATAACATGAAAATTAAATGGAATTCAAATTTTATTGCCCTAACTTAAGTATTTATTGGAATATAGCTTTCCTGCTACAAGGGCTGAGTAGAGTACGTACAACAGAGACCATATGGCTCAGGAAGCCTGAAATACTTGCTCCTTGGTCCTTTACAAAAGAAGGTGGCAGACTCTTCTAAATTATAACAAGCGGGTTTTTAAAAATAAGCACTGTGACTTTTTCAGGTTCTCCACTGCTTTGAAAGGCTTTGGCTAATAAAGCTCACTTTAAAAATTCCTTCCTACTTGTCATCTAAAATGCTAAAACATTAAAGACATGAGAACTTTCCCATCTCAGCTAAAAAGGAACGATCCTTTCAGTGTGTCTTAGAAACGCCAGCCTGATTAACATCTAATAAACTGCTCTTTTCATTTGGAATTTTGAAACAAGGTACTGTGCATGGAGCTTTAGGAAGTTGCCTAATGTTTCTTAGCTTCTTTGTGACTCAAAGACAAAGCAACAGTTTCAGATTTATGAAACTACTATGAAGTGTGAAACTTCTTATAAGTACAACTTAATAGCTAATTCCCGTTTACCCACAGCTTTTCTACTTAACTTTATGTATGATTTTGAATTAGGTAGAATCCAGATAAGAAACTTTGAATTACTTACCTATCCAAAGATTAGTATTCCTGTTATTTTTCTGGATCTCCCGAGCATGTTACAATCTGGTTGTAACTCATCAGTGTTTGTGATTTCCCCATTTTGATCTAGTTCTTGGTGTAGCAGTTCTCATTAACGCTCACTTCACTGTGGCCCGTTAAGAATAAATTAAGCCCAGCCAGTTTGGCTCAATGGATTAGATTCCCGTCAAGGGCACATACCTCGTTGCAGACTCCATTTCTGCCCTGGTTGGGGATGTGTGGGAGGCAACCAATCGGTGTCTCTTTCACATTGATGTTTCTCTCTCTCTCCCTCCCTTCCACTCTCTCTAAAAATCAATGGAAACATATCCTCAGATAAGGATTAACCAAAAATATAAATGAAAATAAAGAATACAGATGATGCATTCTAGAATTGTACACCTGAAACCTATATAATTTTATTAACCAATGTCACCCCAATAAATGTAATAAAGTGAAAAAAATTTAAATATCAAATTTTTAACTTTTCCTCATAGGTGCTGTTTTCCACTGTATTCCATTTTGTTGTTTTTCTCTGAGGCCCTAAAGTTCTATATGCCATTTTAAATAAAATGAGGCCAAACTAGGAGACTTTAATGCTGAGTTTATTTATATTTATTTTGTTGCATTAACTCCCCCAAAATGAGTTGCTTTATCATACAATAATGAGTAAAATCTCAGTAAATATATGACTTTCTCTCTCTCTTTTTTTTTTTATCCGTTTTCAGGCTGAGGGCACAGACAAAACAACAACTCTTGGAATATAAATCAATGGTTGATGCAAGTAAGTATTTGCATTTTCAGATAAGGTTTTGTGAGTTTGATGATGAGCAGTACTCTAGTGAAAATAAAATAAACTTTACAAAAAATTATTTACTTGGGGAATAAGAGTGACATAATAATGCTATACTATACCATGTAAGAAGGCAAAAACCAGTTTGCCCTGCCCATCGGAATTAGTTAGGGATTTGGGAAATAGATATTAAACAAATAACAATGCACAAGACAGTTAAGTTCTGTTGATCAGGGAATTGGGAAATCCCGGTGGGCTTAAGGAATCGTAGAATTTGCTATACCATCAACAATCTGAAGATTGAACTAGCAGATCAGATAATTATGAAGCAAGTGCTCTGAGACCTATACTTTGTTTTTTGTTGCTTTTTATTGAGACCTACACTTTGAAAAGCACTGGATAATAGGGATTTTTTAAAAATAAGTGTTTATTGATTTGAGAGATAGAGAGAAACATCGATTGGTTGCCTGAAACCTGAGCATGTGCCCTGACCAGGAATGGAACAGGTGACCTCTCCATGCATGGGACAGTGCTCAACCAATTGAGCAACACTGGCCAGGGCTAAATTGATAGCATTTTAACTGGGATTTGATTAGTATCTTTAGATCAATATGGGGGAAATTGCTACATTAGCAATATTGATTCTCCCAATACATGTACATGGTATATCTTTCCATTAAAATATTTGGTATTGTTCAGTGTAGAGGTCATACACATATTTTGTTAAATTGATTCTTAAGTATTTCATGTTTTTTAATATAATTGTCCATGATATTTTTAAATTTTAATTTGTATAAACATACAGTTAATTTTTTAATATTGTTCTTGTTCATTTTTTACTCCCTTTTATTTTCTATAATTCCAACATTGTTCTGTCCAATATGGTAGGCACCTGCTCTGTGACTGCTGAACACTTGTAATGTGTTTAGTCCTCATTGAGAAGGGCTATAAATGTAAAATAAGCACAGAAGAAGAACTTGTGAGATATTTCATTAGTAATTTTAAAATGACTACATGTTGAAATGATACTGTTTTGCATCTATTTGGTTAAGGTATATTAAAATTATTTGTATTTGTTTCTTTACTTTTGTAATGTGGAAACTAGAAAATAAAAATTACATACTTGGTTTGTATTTGTGGCTTACATTATATTTCTGGACAGCACTGTTCTAAAATGTCACTAACTTCAAAAAATTATTTATTTGTAGATGAAGAAAAAACTCCAGAAGAAATCATTCCAGAAAAGCAAATTGAAACGTAACTTTATTTGTGGTTTTTACTAATATTTAATAATAATATCTATCTTATAACTTTGCCTCCCCCCTTTTCTTCCCAAGTAATTTGTCATGCATGTATTGAGAATTTGTTGACGCAGGTTTACATCCTGTGATCCTATTAGCACTTTGGCATTCTCCCTTAACAAGATATTTATCAGTATTTCAGGAGTTTAACAAATCTGGAAGTGTATTGGTGTGGCGAGTCTATAGAATACTTTTATTTAGATAGAGGCATTTTACTTTTTTCAAAGGTTTACTTTAGCATTTATTCCAATAATGACTTTTACTGATATTGCTGAAATTCGTTTGTTTATGCTTCTTTGATAGTAAAATTGAAGACCTGGAAAATGAAATTGAAGAGGTGAAAATTGCTTTTGAAATGAAAAAGCTTGCATTGGACAGGTAATTTTTACATTTAGGATATAAGCATTGTGAACTGAATGCAAAATGGCTCAAGGTGGAGAAAATAATTTACTTTAAATGAGCAAAATGATGATTAGATAATGGTCACACATTTTGATCCTTGAGAGACATTACATCATTCATTAGTATCTTCATTTGAAGAAGTTACATAATAGAGGGTTAATAAGGAAATATCAATCAAGGCAATAGAAATGTGAGGTTAAATCCCATTCAGTGTTGAAAGGATTACATGGATTTGATTATTCCAGTAACTGTTCATTGAGTAAAAGAATGGTCATCAAGTTTAAAGAAAGTATATTTTTAATTATAAGTTTTGCATCTATATTTAAAATCAACAAATACGTGAGTGCTTGTTATGTCTTAGCTTTACACTAGGTGTTGGTATACTATTGTTAATAAAATAAACATAGTTTCTTACAGATTTTGTGATCTGACTAATCTCAATTAAGTGAATGACTTTTAAAATTACTATCTTATATTTCTGGCCTTCTCAGATGAATTTCTTTATATGTTTAATTGAAAAGTAGTTAAAGCACTTTTAATTGTTTCTAACAGTGAGCTTTTCCCCTCCTCTCATATGCTGGCTTGTTATATAGATCATATTTTTTAACTAAGGTGACTTCAGAGGTATTAAGAGATCTCCTTTTAGTGAACTGAATTTTCTTGTGTGTGACAGAAGGGAAGGGCTCTAATATTGCTGAGCTGATTGCCTTTTCATTTTTACTTAATTATTAGCTGTTTGAATTTGAAGGTGATTTATGGAGCTTGTTGGTATGTAGGCATATGTCAAGTTCACAGTTCAGTGTGGCCTTGTATTCCCTAACTCTCCATCTCAGGCCCTGTTGCTCTCTGTAGTGCCTTAATGCTGTGTTGCTTCCTTCTGCACCAAGGTGGATGGCTTGGGGAACAAAGCTCAGGCTGATTACTCAGTCCCCAGCCTGTCAATGCACAACCACATGCAACAGTCCCATCCATCTTAGTGTTACTTCATATTTCCGTGATTTATTTACCAGTATTTCCCATACAATACTGTTTTTAAATCTACTTATGTTTTACATTATATTTAAACGGAAATCAATCTTTAACTTGTCACATTTTAAAATTTTCTTTTCAGTGTACCATAAATGTTATCTATGTTTTGTAATGCAAGCTTCTCCTCTCTCATAGGATGCAACTTTCAAGGGCACTTAGAAAAAACCTGGAGGAGAGTAACATTCAGACTAGGTACTTATTTTTTTCCTGTATTTGGTAAGGATGGGAATAAGAAGGGGCATCTGCATATTGACTTTGGTTTCTTGATTATTTAAAATTGATTTTAGAGAGAAAGGAAGGGAGAGGGGGAGAGAGAGAGAAATACTAATTGGTTGCCTCCCATATGCAACGTGACCTGGAATCGAACACTCGACCTTTCAGTCTATAGGTCAATGCTCCAACCAACTGAACCACACCAGCCAGGGCTCGTGATTTTTTAAAAAATTAACTATCACTGCCAACCACTTTTATCTGGGGAATAGGAAAAGTGATGGAATTTTTGTGGACTTTCCTCACTCAGCATTACAACAACTTTTATAGTCCTGCTGACATCTTGTTCATAATGCAATGCTAAGAAGCAATTTAGGTTTTAACCAGATTATTTTGAAGGAAGGTTTGAAAGTTAATTTTGTGCACTATTTACTGAAAATCAGGAACCATGCTATTTCATTTAATCCAACAACACCCCAATGATAGATAGAAAGTATACTCTTTATTTTTCATTGGCAGAAATGAGCTTGTATATATTAATTTGCCAAGGAATATAACGTAAAGACTCTGGCAGTCAAGGTCCTCTATAATCTGGTTCTAAATGTCTTGCCTCGCCGAAACCGGTTTGGCTCAGTGGATGGAGCGTCGATCTGTGGACTGAAGGGTCCCGGGTTCGATTCCGGTCAAGGGCATGTACCTGGGTTGTGGGCACGTCCCCAGTGGGAAATGTGCAGGAGGCAGCTGATCGATGTTTCTCTCTCATCGATGTTTCTAACTATCTCTCTCCCTTCCTCTCTGTAGAAAATCAATAAAATATATTTTAAAATGGACCTTTCCGTCCGCAGTCCGATGCTCCATCCACTGAGCCAAACCGGTTTTGGCAAAATTTTTTATGTAAAATCCCCTCCCATGAGAGTAGGAAAATACTAAGATGGATCTGGGTACTTCTCCTATCTTAGTTCAGACTCATACACATTCTCCTCATATTCCATTTAAATCCAGGGTTACATAAATCCTAAAATCTGAATTTGAGCTCATTAACTATTGCTCCCCTTAAAACATTCCTTGGGTGTGAAGAGAGCAGAGCGCCTGAAGAATGGGTCCTCTGTGTATAACACATCCAAAAGCAACTTGTGCTTACTCCTCACTGGTGGCAGGATGCTATGACCTTCCTGTGACATTACACCCTATATATTGCGGACGGATCACAAGGATTCTCGTGTTTTCATATTACACAGTGTTTTAGAAAGTATCATACTTTAAAAAGACATTAACTTCTAAGAACATATAATAAATAACTTCAAAATGCAATGGGTATTTTATTTTAAGGCGTACCTTTAACATTTATGTAAAACATTTTTTGTACTCGTTCAAATAGAAACTTATTTGGCCACTGGGTAAAGTTAGCAATAAAACTACTGGCCCGCAATGTGTTAAAAAAAAAAATTCTGAGTTAAAGGGGCACAGGACAGATTCATCATAAACTTTAAAATCAAGCATAGCTATAACCAGTAGAAAATCTTCCACATCTGTGTAAATATTCCTTTTTCAGCCTCCGCACTACACTCCTTCAATATCAGAATTACTATTTTCACAGTGATCACTCTGCTGGTCCCATCCCAAACCTACTGACTCTGAACCTAAAAACCAAGGTGTGGGGGTGGGTGGGAGTTGGTGGGAGAGCAGCTGGCAGTCTACATGTAACAAGCCTCTCAAGGGGTTGTGGCACTTTGAAGTAAAACTGTTTTTCACACCTTTGGCTCTAGCCAATCCAAACTACTTGACTTAAATTACTTCATGTCCTTTAAGATTCATATCCCTTGCTTCACTCTGTGCAATTCTTACAGTGGTTCATACCCGTTACTGGTTGTAGTGAAACCATACTACGGTTGTACATTTATTTTTCTCCCCGCACCAGGTTCTTTCCTCTTTGAAAACAGGTATTGTGTTTTATTCTGTTTTACATCCCTGGAGCCTGGCACAGTTCTTGGTATGATGTAAGCACTCAGAAATATTCGTTGAAGAAATGGGGATAAAAAAGCAGCTGATTCGCCCTAGCTGGTTTGGTTCACTGGATAGAGCATCGGCCTGGGGACTGCAGGGTCCCAGGTTCGATTCCGGTCGGGGGCATGTACCTTGGTTGCGGGCACATCCATCCCCAGAGGGGGGTGTGCGGGAGGCAGCTGATCGATGTTTCTAGCTCTCTGTCCCTCTCCCTTCCTCTCTGTAAAAAATCAATAAAATATATTTTTTTAAAAAAAAGCAGCTGATTCAGTGAACTATTTTGTATGATACTGTAGTGGTGGAGTCATGTCATTATACATTTGTCAAACCCATAAAATGTACAGCATTCCCTTCCACTCTCTCTATAAAAATCAATGGAAAAAAATAGTCTTAGGTGGGGATTAACAAAAAATAAAATAAAGTTGTGTGGGTTTTTTTTTACAAAAAGCAACTTATGAGCAAGTTTTTGGAATTTTTTTCTCCCTAAAAATGACATTTTTAGAAATGTTCTTACGTGCTTAAATTTGATATTTTTTATTGTCTGTGACCAAACTTTTTTCTAGGAAAATGCATCTCTACTTTAAAAAAAATTTTTTTTTAATTTTTATTGATTTTAGAGAGTAAAGAAAGGGGAAGAGAGATAGAAACATCAGTGATGAGAGAATCTTTGATCAGCTGCCTCCTGCAAATCCCCCATTGGGGATCAAGCCCGCAACCTGGGCATGTGCCCTTGGCCAGAATCGAACCTGGCACCCTTCAGTCTGTAGGTCGACGCTCTATCCACTGAGCCAAACCAGCTAGGGCTGCATCTCTACTTTTAAACAAAAATTTAGTTTACATCAAGTGATGACTTTCTACGAAATGTATTAATAAAAGTAAATATGTACTACTTGATTCCTTCATTAATGAGATTTACTTTAACTAAGGTTAATCTATTTTTTTATTCCTTTTCAGTGAGCTCATGGACAACATGAAACACATATTAAAGCTAAATAAAATAATAATGAAATTACAGCAGGTAACTTTAGGCTTCTAATGCATTCTCATGATTTCAGTAACACTTTCTTGCTGGTAACTGTATTATGTATGATTAAATAGAATTGCTCAAAGGGACTGGTATAGTTGAAATTCACTGTCCTTAAGTTTTCTCTCTCTTTTTATAACTCTATTATTTTTCACTAATATTGCTAAGTGCTTATAATTTAAGTTACTGTCTCCTCTCTTGATGTGTGGAAATGAAGGAATTAATAACGAGTTTTAGAAAACATGAACTAAGATAAAATTCAGTGATGTAAGTATTACAGGTTTGTTCTTAGGTAATGTCCCTTAATTTTTTTATTTCTATTAACAGGAATCTTGGGATTTGGAGGAAAAACTGCTCAATGTTAAAAAGAAGAGATTTGGTATGTAGAACAGTTTTGGTGGTTTGTTTGTTTTTTGTTTAACACATTTTTATTTACTATGGAGGTTGATGAGGCCACATCTCTCAGCTACTGAGACATTTCTTAATAATTTTAAATTTTCCTAAAATTTTAGATGTGGCAATTTTTAAAATATACATATTTTTATTGATTTCAGAGAGAAAGGGAGAGAGAGAGAGATGGAAACATCAGTGAATGGAACCTGGGACCCTTCGGTCCACAGGCCGACGCTCTATCCACTGAACCAAATCGTCTAGGGCTAGATGTGGCAATTTTAAAAGTAGTACATAAAATGTATTTTGCTTGATATATTTTTGTTGTTTCGAACATCAAATCATGATATTAATAAATTCTCAGGGGGGGGATCAAATGATACAGAAAAGTATCATGGGAAAGGCATGGCCTCCTTCATGTGCGACCACAGTTAGACATATTTATTATATGTCATTTTTAAATGGTCGATAAATACATATTGCTCTTTAACTTTTTAACATTAGATGGCTTTTTGCATTGAAATTACTGAAATATTTCAAAAGTAGTACACATTCTCTGTAGAAAATTTGGAAACAGAAAAGTATACATAGGAAAAGTTAAATTTATTTTACCATCAAGAAATAATCATGAAATAAGCCAGTCAATGAAGGAAAAATACCACATGATCTCACTCATTCATGGATAATAGAGACCATTATAAACTTTTGAACAATAATAGATACAGAGGCAGAGCTGCCTCAAACAGATTGTCAAACTGCAGCGGGAAGGCCGGGGAGGGTTGGGGGGCAGGAGGTAGGGGGGTAAGAGATCAACCAAAGGACTTGTATGCATGCATATAAGCATAACCAATGGACATAAGACACTGGGGGATAGGGGAGGCTAGGGGACTGTCTTGGGCGGGGGGAAAAATGGACACATAAGTAATACCCTTTGTAATAAAAAATTAAAAAAGAAAAAAAAAGAAATAATCAGTCTTCAGTGCTTATTTTTTTAGAAAAGTTGGTATCACTTTATTCTGTGTTGTAAAATCCTTTTTCTCATTTAACAGTGTAGGCATGATTCATTATTTTTAAATATACAGATTTGCCTGATTTTAAGTAATGCCAGGGTCAGAAATAGTCTTGGTCATCTGTTCTAATTACCCTTTGGATGCCTAATATTTTCCATTGCATTCCACCCTACTTTTGATACATTAATGGCAAGTTTCCGCGGCATGCCATTTATGTTTTCAAATAGTTTAATTCTTAGAACATACCAGGAACTACAAAAATGGTTGGTGAAGGGAACCTTACTTTTCATTGAAAATTTTTCTTGGTGATATGTCATTTTGAAAATGAAGGAGGAAAACTATTTGCTTACATATATATATATATATGTATATATATCTCCTGCCTGTTTGGGTACCCAGAGTAGCTCCTCTTTGACACAATGTCACTTCAAACACTTGTCAACAGCTATTATCATACATACAAACCTTGAATATTTGCATTGCTAAATATAAAATTAAAATATTGGTATTTTATACCAGGGAAGTCATATTCAGATCAAAATAGATTGCAACCTAAAATGCTCCTTATTAAAAAAATTTTCTTTACTGAAATAACCATAATTTTTAAAGATTCTCCTTTGTAGGAGTTGTCATATATAGTATATTGTTTTATTTTTAACCTCACAGAATTAAAACGAGCTTCAGAAAGTAAATTTTTAGAAATACAGACTGAAAAGAACAAAGAGAAAGATGCTTTGACCAGTATGGAAAATTCAGACAAGATAAAGACCTTGCAACAAAAGCTACAGAAGGAGATACAAATTACTACAGTTATTCAACATGTCTTCCAGGTAAAGTGTATATAAATTAGGAATGGAGGTAAAAAACTTTAAAAAAAAGATTCATTTTGTTACTTTCAGGCTTACTTACAGTTAGTCTTTGATCTTGACAAAATAATTCCGTACTGCTCTGGCCGGTGTTGCTCAATGGATAGACATCTGCCCGTGCACTGAAGGATCTCAGGCTGATTCCTGGTCAAGGGCTCCAACCTGGGTTGCATGCACATCTTTGTCTCTCTCTCTCTCTCTCTCTTTTCCCCACCCTCCCTGCTTTCCAAACTCTCTCTAAACAATAAAGTAAAATCAATGGGAAAAATATCCTCACAGTAAGAATTAACAAAACAAAAAAATTCTGTACTGAAAATTAGCCTGTTTACATATATCTGGAATCCATATATTTTTAATGGTTAAGACTTTGCTTTTTCATTAAGGCAATTTAAATGGAATGATTTTTAGCAGCTCTGTGGAGGCAGAATGATATAATGATGGTGAGCACTAGACTGCAAGTTGGGGATTGGGGGAAAATATGGATGGGCTGATGGGGATCTAGAGTTAAGATCCTGACTGCTACTGAATAGTTGCTGACCTTGAACAAATGACTAACTTCTAAGCATCAGTGTCCTTGTTTAGAAAGAGTGGTTGTGAAAACTAAACACATTCATGTTAATAAATGTAGGTACTTGTTATCGTGTCGAGTTTTAAATCGTAAGTGTCCTATTTCTTTATTCTGGGGGGGGTTTTTAAACTACTTTTTGAATGATAAAATGTCTCTGGAACTGTTGGAATATGTAAATTACCAGTTTTGAATTATGAAGATGCATAGTTTAAACTATTATATGTGAAACAAGTGCATATTATGTGTAAAGCATGTCCTTGTAGAAAATGAGGTTTTAATGTCTCACCATAAGAAATTATTCCCCAGGTCTTTGTTGGGTTTTTTTTTGTTTGTTTTTTTTGGTTAATCCTCACCAGAGGCTATTTTTCCATTGATTTTTAGAGAGAATGGAAGGGATGGGGAGAGACAGAGAGACACACCGATTGGTTGCTTCCCATGCACACCTTGATCAGGGCCAGGGATTGAGCTTGCAACCAAGGTACATGCCCTTGACCGGAATTGAACCTGGGACCCTTCGGTCCACAGGCTAACATTCTATCCACTGAACCAAACCTGCTAGGGTTCTTCCCCAGGTCTTACACCTACTTTTTAGTTGCAGTGGATGATTCTATTAGAAATATTCAAATCCCTTAGGCCAGTGGTTCTGCAAACCGCGGCTCGTGAGCCACATGCGGCTCTTTGGCCCCTTGAGTGTGGCTCTTCCACAAAATACCGACTTCTGCGCATGGGCCACGAAGTTTCAGTCGCACTGTACATGCGCGCCCGCATGTGGTATTTTGTAGAAAAGCCACATTCAAGGGGCCAAAGAGCAGCATGTGGCTCTCGAGCCGCAGTTTGCCAACCACTGCCTTAGGCTAACCTCAAGTAGAAGATTGCATAAGTAAAGAATCATTTTCATTTTCTTTGGCACATATTCCTTCCTACTGCTTTGCGACTTATGTTATTCTGCATTTCTTAATTTTTATATTCTCAAAATTGGTGTTAATCTTGGTTTAATGAATTCATTGCAATGTTTAATAGAACATAGATTTGACCAACTTGGGAGCTCTCTTTGTTCCAAAAGGAAGATCAGCCTTCAGGATTGTCATATTTGAAAGCTTACTTCCATCTGCCTTAGTAAATTTGACTGAATTTATATACACAAGCTCTTTTATTCATTTGTAGCAAGAATTTGCCTTATATAGGCCAAAGTTTTATATATTTTTATATGTAATAATATACCACTTATTCTTTATTTTTTAAATATATTTTATTGATTTTTTACAGAGAGGAAGGGAGAGGGATAGAGAGTCAGAAACATCTATGAGAGAGACACTGATCAGCTGCCTCCTGCACACTCCCCACTGGGAATGTGCCCACAACCAAGGTACATGCCCTTGACCAGAATCAAAACCGGAACCCTTGAGTCCGCAGGCCAACACTCTATCCACTGAGCCAAACCGGGTAGGGCTACCACTTATTCTTTAAAATTGATTTTAACAATATTTCAATTAGTAACTCAGTATCATTGAGCTATGGGTTTTCAAAGAATAATGACCAGAATTTTCATTAATTATGACCTTAATCATTCCTCCATTGTCTAACACAAGAAAATATTCTTCACCTTTTTCAGGGTCTTGAAACTTTGCAAGGACTAAGAACTAAGCTCTTCTTGTACCTCTTTTTAAAAATATGACATATTACTTAGGCTTAAATTGTTGTTCGCCCTAGAACAGTGGTTCTCAACCTTGGCTGCACATTAGAATCACCTGGGAATCTTTTTAAAATCCTGATTTCTGGGCCTCATCCTCTGGAAATCTGTTTCTTTGTTATGGAGTGGGGCCACAACATTAGTAACAAAGAAACAGAATTTCCGGAGGATGAGGCACAGAAAGATAACAGCTGTTATCTTTTCCCCATAATGTAGGCTGCCATTGCAAGTATTTTAAATATGTAAAACTACCCACGAAAATGGATAAAGCATAAAAATTGTTAGCATTGTAAATTCTCCTGGCATTATGGGAATCAAGGTTGAAGCCTTGCTGAAAGTGGAAATGAGGATACAAGAATGTATTACTTGCCCTGGGGGTGGCTCAGTTGGTTGGGCATGGTCCCATGCATGAAAAAGGTTGCTGGTTCGTTCCCAGGTAGGACACGTGCCCAGGTTTTGGCTTGATCCCTGGTAGGAGTCCTGCAGGAGGCAGCTGATCAATGTTCCACTCACACATCAGTGTTTCTTGCTTCCCACCTCTCGCTCTGAAGTAAAAAAAAAAAAATCACAAAATTTATTACTAGTTTTTCTCATGATCAGAGAGTAAATTTTCATACCCAGTTTGGTAATTATGTAATAAGGTCAGTGAAAGAGGATTTTTTTAAAAGCTTGTTAAATTTTTAAAAATATTTTTTTATTAATTTCAGAAAGAGGAAGGGAGAGGAGAGTTAGAAACATCAATGATGAGAGAGAATCACTAATTGGCTCCCTCCTACACACCTCCACGGGGATGGAGCCCGAAATCCAGGCATGTGCCACAATCGGGAATTGAACCCTGACTTCCTGGTTCATAGGTCATTCAGTGCTCAGCCACTTAGCCATACCAGCTGGGCAAAGCTTGTTAAAATTTTAAAAGTACAAAGACTATCCTATATAATAAAGATGTAATATGCAAATAAATGGTCATTATGCCATGAAGCATAACGGCCACTGCATAACGACTGGATCACAGATCCGCAGGAAGGTGGGGTGGTGGAGAGCTACAGGAGGGCAGCAGCGAGGGCGGGGCAGCAGGCAGAGAGCTACTGGTGGCAGAGAGCTACTGGCACATGGATTCGTGTGCAGGGCTACTAGTATATACATAACCATAGACATAGACAGCAGTGTGGTGATGGCCAGAGGGAATGAGGAGGGCATGGGATGGGTGGAGGTGGGTAAATTGGGGAGAAATAGGGACATCTGTAACTGTCAACAATAAAAATAAAGTAAGAAATGCTTAAAACTTTAATTAAAAAAATTTTTTTTTGTATTACAGAACCTCATTTTGGGGAGTAAAGTCAATTGGGCAGAGGATTCTGCCTTTAAGGAAACTGTTCTGCAGCTTGAGAAGAATCTCACCATGATCTGATAAGAATTCTGTTTTGGCATACTTGTTTCTGTCTTTGATGTCATTTAAATAGTAAATTTCAGGTGAAATGTGTCTTTTTCGGTGTTTTATAACTATTATACACAGCTTTTTTTTAAAGCTTAACACTATGATATGGAATCTCTTGCTTTAAATATGATCATTAAAGTGACTGGCATCCTCGAAAAAAATCTGAAGATCTTAGCTTTGCAAATGTCTGGAAAGACATCATCTAATCCAGCTTTCCGCTCAATGTGAACATTTTTTCTACATCCCTAGAAGTCCCAACTCTCATTTGGAATACCTTCATGCATTTCTTTGTCAACTAAAATACTAGAAAAATTAGAAAAGTATATCCACATCTTTATTTTTATGGCTGCCAGTTGTATTTTATTCAAATAATTCTTATTTTAGATTTATCTCACTACAAACTTTTTTTTATTGTGATATAATTGATACATAATGTTGTATAAGTTTAAGGTGTACAGTATGTTGAATTGACCATGGCTTTAGCTAACATCTCCATCGTGTCACATAATTATTTTTGGTGAAAACATTTAGGATCTAGTATCTTAGCAACCTAGAAGTATATAATACAGTAGTGTTAACTATAATCACAGTGCTATGCATTATATATCCAAAACTTACTCAAATTCTATCTATAAATTTGTACCCTTTGACCAACATCTCAATTCCCCACCCCATCTACATCTTTAAAGAGACTTAAATGCACCTCAGCCTTGAAGAAAAACATATTTAGAAGAATTGTGACTTTTTTCTTTTGTATTTATCATGCATAACTTTTATAGATTAAAAAAACAAATTAAAAAAACACAAATTTTGCTTTTCAAATAAAAAACAAAACTGCCACTTTTTATTCATCCCATTCCATCTTTTGTAAATTCTAATTTGAGCTCTTTTTTAATTTGGAGCTGTTGATCATTTTATAGACAATGTAGTGTTTTCAGCATTCTTTAAAAGACTAAACAACTTGAGAAGATGCCCTGCAGGTGTAATAGCATTTGAAATCTGTTCTTTAGATCAATAAAAATGCAGAGATTTGCCTACATTTGTATACTAAACACTTCTTTGGAATATTTATAGTGTTACTTCACTTCTTTTGATAAATCATTTATTTGTAATTTTGTTCTTTTTGCCACAGCATATTCTTGGAAATTGTCAACATAAATTGTAAAACTATTTTTCTTCTAGAAAAACATTCTGGCCCAGCTGGTGTTGCTCAGTAGTTGAGCATGGGCCTATGAGTCAGGGCAGATGCCTGGGTTTCCACTGGATCCCTAGTAGGGGACGTGCAGGAGGCAGCTGATCAGTGATTCTCATCATTGATGTTTCTGTCTCCTTCTGTCTTCCTCTCTGAAATCAATAAACAAATTTTTTTAAAAAAAAGATGACTCTGTCCCTATCCGGTTTGGCTCCGTAGATAAAGCGAAGGCCTGCGGACTGCATGGTCCCAGGTTCAATTTTGGTCATAGGCCGGATGGGAGGGAATTAAAAAAAAATAAAGATTAACTGTAATACATGTTTTAGTGTTGTTTTCCCAAAGCTTTTTTTTCCTCTTGAGTTTAGATGGCAGCTAGAGAAACCACACATTAAACCACATGCCCAGGTTACTGGCTCCCTCCCCAGTAGGGGGTGTGCAGGAGGCCATTCAATCAATGATTCTATCTCATCATTGATGTTTCTTTCTCCCTCTTCCTCTCTGAAATCAATAAAAACACTTTAAAAAAAACTTGTTTCTATCATTAAGAAAAAAAGCATTCTGTAAAACAGTGGTTCTCAACCTTGGCTGCACATTAGAATTACCTGGGAATCTTTTTAAAATCCTGATTTCTGGGCCTCATCCTCCGGAATTTCTGTTTCTTTGTTATGGGGTGGGGACACAACATTAGTAACATTTTTCAACTCTGAAGGTGTATTACTGTATTATTAACTTTGATGTGAGAAGTGCTTTTCTCTTTGCATAAGTGTATTTCTTAAAATTGTGTCAGTCTGCCCTAGCTGGTGTGACTTAGTTGCTGTAAAATGTCTTCCTGACCCAAAAATACAGCATTAAATGAATCAGATGCACACTATATTATTGATTCCCAAATCAGCAGATTATCAGTATCATCTGAAAAACTGCATTTTCCTGGGGTTCGATTATCATGTGTGTTCCCTCTTAAACGCCAACTCAGAGAAATAATTGGCTGAATAACTGGATTAAACTCTATGCTGAAATTAGAAACTGGCTTTCGGGGGCGGAAAGGGTCCTAGATCACTCACGGCTAACGATCAAAATAACCCCAACATCGCAAACCCTCGTCTGCAGAACGAGGCGAGGGGAAACACCTGTGTTCTCGGGGGGACGAGGGAGGAGGGTCCCGCCCGCTCGCCCCGCCTCCGTGACGCCACATAAAGGGCCCGCCCCCGGCTGCCCGGGACTCCGGTTGTCGCCGCGGCTCGAGCGCCCGGAAGCTGCCCCTTCTCGGGGTCGTGATGGGCAGCAAGATGGCGTCCGCTAGCAGGGTCGTGCAGGTAAAGCGGTTCGGGCGCCTTTCCGCACCGAGGGCGGTAGGGAGGGTGCTGACTACATCTAGGTAAGGCGCTGGCGAGGAAAGGCGGTGGCGGGGACTGGACGGGGCCGCGGCCGTGAGCGGAGCCAGGGGCGCCGCCCGAGGGGGTGGGGGTGAGGATTAGACCGGGAGCCCGTTGCGTCTGGTGGCAAACCGGGGACCGGAGTTGAGGGTTCGAGCCAGACCGCGGGAACGTCGCAGCGCAGCACGTAGGCTCGCGGCTGCTTGGCGGCCCCCTGCCCTGTCCTCCGCGAGGACACCGTTGGCCCTCCTGGGAGCCTGGGGCTCGGCGGCCGCTGTCGCCCGGCCAATCGGCATCTGGCATAGTCGGCGACGTCCCGGCTCAGCCAATCGCAGGGAGGCGGCAGCGGCGAGGGCAAGGAAGCCAGCCCTGCCCTGACCCGGTGTCCCTTCAAGGTCTTGGGAATGGGCCAGAGCTGGCGGCGTCCTTGACCCGGACTGGGTCCTCCCACCGACTCGAATGTCTGGTTATCGGCCGGATGGAGGGAATGAAGAAAAGAAACAAGATGAACCGTAATACGTGTTTTAGTGTTGGGTTCCCAAGCTGCTTTTCGCTCTTGAGGTTAGATGGCAGCTGGAGGAACCACACATTAACCCACACATTGGTTACTAACACCTGGTAGCTTTTCTTCCAGCTGTGGTCTCAGCTTAAATAGGAGGGGTGACATTGGCCATTAAGGGACATAACCTCCACTGATGGTTGGTGTACACGATCATTTTCAGCTCTGAACGTGTAATATTGTATTATTAACTTTGATATGAGAAGTGCTTTTCTCTTTGTATTTCCTAAAATTGTGTCAGTCTGCCCTAACTGGTGTGACTTAGTTGTACCAAAAGGTTGTGGGTTGGGTTGTTCCATTCCTGGTCAGGTCACAGACTGGGTTGCTGGTTTGATCCCCAGTGGGGAACCCTCGGGAGGTGTAACCCATCTCAATGTTTCTCTCACATCTATGTTTCTCTCTCCTCTCCTCTCCCCACCCATCCCCTCTCCTCCTCCCCCTCTC